>NW_024962268.1:16042081-16232532 GCF_019238085.1 Lagopus leucura
AATCTCCCTCCCTCAACTTAAAACCATTTCCCCTTGTCCTGCTGTTATCAACCCTTTCAAAGAGTTGATTCCCCTCCTGTTTGCAGGCTCCCTTCAGGTACTGAAAGGCTGCAATGAGGTCACCCCGCAGCCTTCTTTTCTCCAGGCTGAACAAGCCCAGCTCCCTCAGCCTGTCTTCATAGGGGAGGTGCTGCAGCCCCCTGATCATCTTTGTGGCTCTCCTCTGGATCCTCTCCAACAGCTCTCTCTCTTTCTTGTACTGGGGGCCCCAGACCTGGACACAGTATTCCAGATGGGGCCTCACAAGAGCAGAGTAGAGGGGGACAATCACCTCCCTGTCCCTGCTGCCCACCACCCCTCTTCTGAAGGAGCCCAGATACCATTTGCTTTCTGAGCTGCAAGAGCACACTGCTGGCTCATGTTCAGTTTTTCATCCATCAGGACCCCCAGGTCCTTCTCTGCAGGGCTGCTCTCAAGGACTGCTCCTTCCAGTCTATATGGATGCCTGGGATTCCTCCGGCCCAAGTGCAAAACCTTGCGCTTTGCTGTGTAGAACCTCATCAGGTTCAGCCAGGCCCACCTTTCAAGCCTGTTGAGGTCCCTCTGAATGGCATCCCTGCACTCATTTGGAAGGAAATTTTGTGCTAGGTGGATACCTGGATCAACTTGTCTGAAAGAACTTCTGATGGCTCAGAGTTCTATTAGGATGGTGATGTATATATGTTGGAGACTGGAAAAAGGATTTTTTTTTTTTTAAATCCTTATCCTTGAACTATGTGGAAGTCACTTTACTTGAAGAAATCTGTTAGCATTTGCCTTGTTCCATGTAACAACCAATCCAATTGATTTATAAAGAACAAGCTATATCAGACTATCTTTGTTTTGTGACGGTAAACAGTGTAACAGGATCTCAGAATAGGGATGTAATAGTCCAGTTCTATAATTTTTTTTCTTTCTTAATTGAAAGTTGTCTTTCTGTTTGGATTGGCTGGAAGAAACCTGATGAGGTTTAATGAAAGCAAGTGTGTAAGGTCTTGCACCTGGGGAGGAATAACCACATGCACCACTAATTAAGAGAGGAGCCCTACAGAGAAGGACCTGGGGGTCCTGGTGGACAACAGGTTGGCCATGAGCCAGTAGTGTGCCCTTAGGGCCATAAAGCCTGGTGGGATCCTGGGGTGGATTAAAATGAGCATGGCCAGAATACTGTGTCCAGTTCTAGGCTCCCCAGTCGAAAAAGACAGGGATCTTCTAGCAGGAGTCCAGCAGAGGGCCACAAAAAATGTTTGAGGCCTTGGAGTATTTCCCATATGAGGAAAGACTGAGTAACCTGGGTCTGTTCACCCTGGGGAAAAGAAGTCAGAGGGGATCTGATAAATGTTTGTAAGTATCTAAAGGGAGATGGGAGACAAATGCATCAGGTCAGAGTCTTCTCAGTGGTGTGTAGCAATAGAACAAGGAGCAAAGGCCTGAAACTTGTACATAGGAAGTTCCATACAAACTTGTGGAAGAACTTCTTTATGGGAAGGGTGATGGAACACTGGAGCAGGCTGCCCAGAGAGGCTGTGGAGTCTTCTTGTATGGGAGATACTTAAGACCTGTCTGGATGCCTACCTCTGTGATCTATTATAGGGTATTTGCTTTAGCAGGGGGTTGGACTTAATGATCTCAAGGTCCTTTCTGACACCTGTGATTCTGCGTGATTCTGCATAATGTAACTTTTGAAGACATATTTTGGTCAGTGTCATCTTATTTTACACATAGAAAAAACATCAGCTGGCAATTTGGTGAGGGTAAAGTATTAACATTTTGATATGATTAACTTCATAAGTAGAGAAGTGATATGGAAGCTATAAAACTTGTAATGTGACCTTGTATTTAGCCTTTAATTGTAAGATGCTCTGCTTTGTGCATGAATGGGTACAACCCTTGTATCTTCAAGACTCTCTGATCTTAGCTAATTCTGTAACGAGTATTTTGGATACTGATAAAAACTTTTCCCCTCCCTAAGGTGGCAGTGGCGACAAAGAATCCGACTGTACCTGGAAGGAACTGGTATTAACCCTGTCCCTGTAGATTTACATGAACAGCAGCTGAGCCAAGAACAACACAGCAGAGCTCATATAAATGAAAGATTCCAGGATCAAAGTAGGTTAAAGTCTGTGACAAGAATGTAATCACTTTGCTATGATAACTTTGAATAGGAGGCATAGATTTGTAAGAACTGAAATATTTGAAGTGTGGTCACTGTGTTTGAAAAGTGGGAAGTGGTGATACTTGTTAGCTCAAGGTTCAGGCTCTGGGTTTTTTAGATGGGAGTATGATCATCTTCTATGTTTGTTAAGTGGTGTCTCTTAGGATTACTTGGGGTTACCATAGGAACAGTTTACCATGAATTCAGCAGGTCCACACTGAAAGTGTCTCTGCATTCACTTCTACTAAATTTGAGGTAGATTACCTCACAATTGAAAAACAAGCTGTCAGTCTGTCTGCAAGCAAATGGAAAAAGACAAGTGACAATGTCGTCTTGGGTAATTCCTAGGTCATCAAACACCTTCCATTGTTTTCTTTATGCTGGACTGAGAATTCAAGAGCCTCATTTATCCAGTCCTGTATTTCTTCACTGAGAAATCCTGTTCATTATGAAATACTCATTAATTCTTTTAAACTACCTTTGATGTAACTTCTAATTCTTAGAACTTAATCTAAAATATTTATTAAGTCACTGTCAGTGACTAGAAGAGGAGATAATCAGTCTGGTTGCCCATTGGTTCTCAGGCAAAGCAGTGTCTGAAAACGTGTGGCATTGGTTTTCCGACCTTGGTTCAACTACTTGTACTTTCCACTAAAGGACAATAACTAGGTACAGACTAAACTGGTGAAAAAGTCCTTGAAATGAAAATTGGACATTGAGATCCAACATCTAAATAAATGCAAACATGGGCAGTAAAGTGTGACTTCCAATGAATCATGGATTATTTTTGAAAATCTAGGCTTTGGAGCCGTGATTTAACATGATTCTTTTCAATATCTGCAGGATCTGATGTTTCTGGTCCACATCTTTTACCAGTAAGAGCACTCAATGAAGTCTTCATTGGGGAATCTCTTTCATCCAGGTATGTGTAATTTTTTGTTGTTGTTGTTGCAGTGGGGCTCAACTGGCTTCATTTCTTTTCATAACTCTGTAGTGGGCAATCACTTATGATGTCTTTGCTGTCAAATTTCTGCTCTAGTTTATCAATCTAGAATCCAGTAGGTTGGATTGCTGCTGGTTATGAAGCGTGTATTCAGAAATTAAGTGCAACGTGCAGTGCTGTAAGCATCTGTTTTTCCATTCTCCAGTTTGGCCATTCTCTCCTCTGTTCTTGTCTGTTACTTTCTTGGCTAGCTATTATCTAATCATATACTTTCAGTTACTGTCTTTACCGTGAACTGAAGATTTCAGAAGATGGCTTTGAATTGTCTACTCTTCATTAGCCTAGCATGACCAAACTGAAATACTAATAATAACTTCTTTCCCTGCCTCTGTATTTAGAAGCCCTGCATTTGGCTGAAGCCTTGTTATTGCAGGAAAATGTCCTTGTTCTAAGAAGACAGTTTGTATCACATAATGGTACTGCATTATGCAGTGTACCTTCTTGACTGTCCTATCTGAAGATAAATGCATTTCTGTTAGCCAAACAGTAACAAGAAGGATATGGGGAATATGAATGGGGCTTTGAGGAAGGAGTTAAAACATGATCCTCAGTCAGTGCTTCACCAAACTTTTACTTGTATTTTATTCTGTATTTTTTTTTTAAACTTTAGTGTGTAACATCTTCTTGTGTTTGTACAGTGCCTGGGACACTGTGATTGCTGCTGGAAACAGTATAAATGTTCCATGAGTGCTTTATCTTCCATCTGGACTGCAGCCTCAGACTGGCAGAAGGAATTAGTCTCAAACAGATACATATATTGCTGTCTACTAATCAAATATAATTTTATCAAGATTCTAAAACGTTTACTTAATGTACAACGATAGAGGAACACAAAGCTGCTTTCCAACACTTTACAATAGCCCTCTACATCTGAATGTCATAAATACACTATATTCCTTAGTTCAGTATTTTTGAGAGGCAGTGAAGAACACAATACCTGTAGGAACAAATCTCTAGTAATAAATCTTGTGTTAATAGGACTTGAAGACTTTCAGTAATGATGTCACGCAGATGGGTCTAATTTTTAAGGCTCAAATAAATTTTTATTTTTAAGGCTGAAATGCTGCATAAGAAGACAAAGTACTAGTGCATCTTCAAAATGTCAGTTGAGAAAACAAGAAAGTATTACAAGCTTTGTATTTTCAGTTTGTCCAAATCAAAACATCAATCACTAGAAGCTCAGTAAACTTCTTTTATTAAGAAGTTCAGTCATGTGAACACAGTGAATGGGATGTGTTTCCAAGGGGTTATCTATGTATCTGAGGGCTGTATCGTACTATTTCTTTTAGGCATCAACAACTGTTCTTAAATATGACTGGAAGTTCTGAAGCTTATGGAGAGAGATTGGTTGTGATAGGCCTAAGATGAGGAATCCTCTGATACATCAGTAATACCGTGCTACATGAATCCTCTGATACATCATAATACCAGTGATGATTGTGCCCCACGACTTGAACACCTGAGTTTTAGGAAGAATTTGTCTTGAGGAGAAACTCAAAAACCTGCTGAATGCAGTTTAAAAAAAAAAAAAAAAAAAAAAAAAAAGCAAGCTGTCTGTGAAGAATCACAGTGGGTTTTTAATTACTGAAGTGATCATGAATTCAGCTTGAAGCCATGCTATTATTCACTCTTAGTGTTCCCTGTTGTAATTTTGAGACCCAGTCACAGCATAAGAATTTATGCAGTAATTCAACAGTTATACAAGAAAGGTAATGTATTTGCAGTTTCATTTCTGAGTACAGCAAACCCTGCTCGTATGCAAAGTCACTGCCAAATGATCCAGAGTTCTTCACATGGAATTGAATATTAAAAGTGGTTGCAAGGAAAACTGTCCAGAACTTCATGCTGCAAATTGCTTTTGTCCATTATAACAACTGCTATAAAACTGAGTGAAAAGTGACCACCAAATTGAAGTACTCAACAAAGCCTGTGAAATTGTCATCCAGATTTGAAAATATCCCCTATAAATTTTTATGTGCCTGATAAGGCTGTGTGTTCTGTCTTATTCAGGGAGAACTTTAAGTCCTGCAAACCCAGTTTTAAATTCTCGCTTCATAGGGCCTCCTATTATGAGATATCAGTTGATGATGGTCCTTGGGAAAAGCAGAAGAGTTCAGGGCTCAATGTGTGCACAGGAACAGGATCAAAAGCATGGTAAGTACATGCTGCTGCTTTGACAGAAAATATTGTTTCAGATAAAGTAGACTGACTTTGCTGAAGCATATTGTCCATATTATGACTGTTGAGCTATGAATAATCAATGTGTATCAGTTATGTCTAAATAGTCTCACTGTTAGACATAGCATGAAGCTGTTTTGGGTGTTTGAAAGGAGAATTTCTTCCTTATGGATATGGTGAGAAGAATTGAAAGGATGAGGAGCTGAGGAATTGTGACAAAAGCTTACCTGAAATTTTGCTCGGAAGTTTGTATGCCCCTACAGAGAAGAGGTTGGGAATGTTGAGGGAGAGATCCTGCTCTGTCCAGTGTGTTTCTCTGGAGTAGGTCTCGTTGGTTAAAATTAAACTGCTTAGATTAAGAAGCTCAGGAAAACATTTATGAAGACTGAAGCTTTAATAGCAATGAGAAGACTTGTACTTAAGTGTTGTCTGGCACATCTATTTTTTCATTATTGGATTTCCAAGTCTCTTTCAAACTTAACTGAAAAGGCACCTTTTTTTTTTTTTTTTTTTTTTGCCAAAATATTCTTCTCAGATGAAGAAGCATATATCCAAGGAGAGCTGTACTAATCAAAGGAGTAGATTTCCTTAGCAGCAGTTTAAACGAGCTGTAGTGTTACATGCAATCTGATCAATTTAATTTTCTGTACAGTGGGAAAGATTTGGAAATGGGCTATCCTTATCATTTAAGGTTGTACAAGCTGGATTTTTCTGGCAAGCTAAGGTGGACTAAAACTGAAGCTTTTAATGAAATTGGAAAAATGAATATTCATGCTGTAGCCATGGTTACTGGGCTTAAATATTCACTGTAACTCAGAATCTTGTATTCAGTCAGCATAACTTTGTCCTGGAGGCTGCCAAGAATGAAACTGGCAGATTGCTAGGAGAACTTTCCTAGTGTTTGGTACTTTGGGAACATATAGTTCAAAAGCTGTTCTTATGCATTTCATTTGCCTGTTTTCTATTGAGCAATCTCAGCAGAGCATTCCAGGATTCCTGTTTTCTTTGCTGTAACTGGTGTCTGGTTTAGGGGTCTTGTTGAGATTTCAGAGCTCCTCAATATGCAAGGCGTTTAAATTTAAACATCCAAGTACTTCTTTAGCTGCCAGGTTAACTAGTTAGGAGAGAGAACAACCATGCATCTCAATTTCTTCTCGGCATTTGTTCAGGTTTGTAGATTGGTAGTAAGTGTAAGAGGAATACTGTTGGAAAAACGCCCATGGCATTTCTGTAGTGTGTTATGTGGATGTCTGTTGCATTTTAAGGTGTTTTACAGCCATAACAAAAGACCTGGACTGAGAATTGTAAGCTCCACTGAGAACTAGGCAACTGACATGTTCATAGTACCTGTGCACAGAGGCAGCAGTCAGTTTTTGAATCTGGTCCCAGGAGGAAAACTGCTGTCTGCCTATGCTTAACGGCATTCTTAATTTTTCCATTGTCTGAAACCTACTTTTAATCTGTATGCAAGGTACTTGGGGTTTTTGTTTGTTCCCTTTAATTTTATTGCTTACCAAACAAGACTTCTACTTTTCTGTTTAGGTCCTATAATATTAACAAGGTAGCAAATCAAGCTGTTGAAGAGATTCTTAATATCGGTGAGTGAACAGCCTGGCATCACTGGCTCAGTTCACACAAAGATACTCTTCTCTAATAGGTGCTCTTCTTAATCTTGTTCCAACAGCTAAAAAGCATGGAAGTTTGAATATGCCACTGAACACAGAACTAGTACAAAAAGGTTAGTGAAAAAGGCAAGATTTATTAAGATACCATAAATGTTGATGAGTTTATTTTTATATTCTCAGCACCACTTCAGCTGCTTTAGTGCTCTTGCAACGTTACTGAATCAGAGAATTGTAGCTGTTAGAAGGGAGGTCTGTAGATCGCATAGTTCAACTCCCATGCTAATGCAGGTTCTGCAGAGCAGATTGCATAGGAAAGCATGCAGCTGTGTTGTTCCAGAGAAGGGGAATGCACAACCTGTCTGCTTGATCCTGTGCTCTATTACCATCAAGGTAAAGAAGTTTTTCCTCTTTAATCTTTTTCAGAAATATTATTTACATGAATTTGATGGAAAAACCTCTGACTTGAAATGAAAGCAGTAATTTAGACTTTAGAATGTGTAGATCTTCATGAGAATTTCAGTTGTCCTAAGATTTGAAAGATTAAATACTTACTCAGTTGAAGAAATTAGTGAATGTAAGTCATGGAATAGAACTTAAGTCTTGTAGAATCACCTGAAAGGTGAAGGCTGTTAAACACCTGGCAAGTCTCAATATTATATCTCCAAATAGGGAAGCTGTTCTTTCCTGGACAAATGTGTTTTTCTTAAAAATTCTATCTACAAAAACTAATGGCTGATTTCTATTTACAGTAACAAATGATTACAATGAATCCCTGCTTTATAGTCCAGAAGAACCAAAGATGTTTTTCAGCATCCGAGAACCTATTGTAAACAGAGTTTTCTCTAGCAGTCGGCAGCGTGGCTTCTCTTCAAAGTAAGTGTTGACCGTAGCAGCTACTGAAGATGTCTACATTCTGTATTTTCTGTATGTAGGTAACACAGGAGTTTTCCTTAAAGTGTTTCAACTGCCAGTTTGTGTTCTCAATGGCTTGAGTATAGTTCTGGTAAGAACAGGAAGAAGTTTCCAAGCTGCATTATGCTTTCATAACATCTGAGCCACACACAATCCTACAGAATAAAAGAATCACACTGTGCTCAGTTCTGCGCACATGCCATTGCCCTCACTATGAGACAGGCATTGACAAACTGGAGTGAGTTCAGGAGTGGGTCTCTAAGAGTATTATGGGGCTAAAACACATGGCACATATGGGAAGGAGTCATGTTGAGCCTGAAGAAGACGAGACTAAGTGGGGGAATACAGTTCAAGGTGTAGAGCAGAAAGACTCTTCAGAGCAGAAGAGTACGAGGCAACAGTCGTGACCTATATGTTATAGAATTCTGATAAGGAAATATTTTTCACTGAGAATGGTCTGGCAGTAGAATAGGTTGGATGAGAGACTGCTGGTAGTATTCTTGGAATAGTCCAAACTTGAGAAAGCAAGACTGAAAGCAGCATAATCTATCTTTGAAGTAAGGCCTGCTTTGAGTTGAAGGCTGTGGCCTAGATCCCTTCCAAACTAAATTGTTCTGTAATTGAGTCATTTTAACATGGAGCACTTTTTATGGAACTCACTATAGTTAAGTAAATAAAAACATATGCAACTGTTACTGTATGTTTAGAGTAACTATGCTGAGAACAATACAGTGTGTCAATATCAACCAAATGTTAATTCAACCTTTTATGTCAAAACAAAGGAGTCTGACTTTGGAGACTTGAATTCTCCTTTTGAGCCACAGCTGTGTTGCAACATTTTATGACGTAGTAAGATTATAATGTCTTAAATGTTTACTGCTTCTTAGTAATTTTGATCTGGGAGGTTTCCAGGTTGAATAAACCTAGAGAGATGGTACAAGAAGAGTTCAAAATAGAAATAAATAACTGAATTTTCATCTGTAAGTGCTACAAGATCAATTCCTATCCTGTCAACAGGGATAGGATATACTATAGAAACTCTCCTGCAGTAAAAAATGTCTACATACCTCTGAGAGGGGTATCTGTCCATTTTTTTTTCCTTGAATTAGTTTTTGCTGCCTCTCATGGTTTGTCTTTTGCTCTGTGCTAAAAATCTTGCTATTGCTGTTCTTTCTCTTTTTTGAGATACTTTAACTGTCTAAAGTGAAACGGGGTAATGTGCCTCCAGGCTTCAGCCTTGGCAGAGACTGGCTTGACATTTGGGCCATCCTTGCAAGTTTTTTTATCTTTGTGAAAGATGATCTTCATGAAGATTTAAGTCACTGGAATAATTGCCAATTAAATCCTGGAGATCAGAACATGTTTAGACCAAGGCCTGTTTGTGGAACAGTCAGGCACATCTATGTAAGACTGCAGTCTTGCAGCTTTTCTGAAATCACTCCTGGATCCCATCTAGCAATATTAAGATAAATAATAATAATTGTTGAGAACAATATTAAAGAGCATTCTAATTTGCTATGTATTTGAAAGAAGAAATCTTGACAGATGTTAATTTCACTTATAAGTGAAGAAGATGGCTAGTAGCTTTATTCTGTCTGGACCAGCTGTAGAAGAGCTGCCTTAAAATTTTTCTGTTAACCAGACAACATACTGGTCACACTCTTATTATTAATAGGAAATTGCTGCCATAACTACTGAAGTTGTGTGGCAAGCATTCTGACCTTCAGCCTTGTGTTTGAAATGACTTTATCTTTTCTGTCAACGATTCATTCAGCACAACAGAATACAGTAATATCCAAAGTATTTGAGATACTGCTAGTTGTAAATGCACGTTCCATTTAACTTCAAAGCCAATATACTGAAATCATGCTAATTATGTAAGACTTCTTTTCTGTGAAAGATTAGGCAAACCTTTATTAAATGGGATCATCAGTAGCTTTGTTTAAAAACGCACTGAACTCCAGTTTCATTTTCAGGTGTAGCATTATAAGAGTCCTCAGACTTTTGGAGTAACAGCCTTCCTTTGAATAGGTCCTCTAATTCTCTCTGCTGTGATATTATTACGTGTGCTCCTGTATGATTCAGCATTACTGGTCCGTGCAAAGAAACATTCAAGAGACAGTCTCTTTGTTCAGGTAAGTGCTTCTGTGAACCATCTCACTTCTAAACTGTTCTATTTTTTTGTTGGCAGAGTCTGTGTCCGTTCTCGTTGTTGGGATGCATGTATGGTTATAGATGGAGGAACATCATTTGAGTTCAATGATGGCGCAATAGCTTCAATACTGATTGATACGGAGGATGCACTGTGCACTGTTCTGTTCGAAGAATGAAAGGACCCTAGTGTCTTCTGCTGAAGCAATTCTGGATCCAGAGAGAGAACTGGAGAAGGACAGCACATCATAATGCTGCATTAAGTTGGAAGTTGGCTTTTTTTTAGTTGTAAGAGAAATTGGAGAAAAACTGAGGTGCTTTTCATTCCTTGGGTTGGGGATATCTTGGAAGCCTATTTATGCTCTTTTTGCATCTGGTGTATAAGAAATGTATCTGAAGTCTTACCTCTAAGTTCAGTGCAGATTGACATTTTTTAACCTGTATGGCAAATGTGAAAAAATATCTTTTTGAACCACAGGTAGATGGGTTTAAATACTAAGTCAGTAGCACTCAATATTCAGATGTACAGTTTTTTAATAAGTGTGGAACTGGTTAAAAAAAAATAAATATCTTCATACATCCACTTTTGTAGAAAATCTGACTGTCAAAATCTAGAGATTTGGTGCAAGGATATATAGATTTTGGTAACTGCTAATGTTGATGTAATAGAAACACAAATCTTTTGTATGCTTTTCAGAAAATTTACAACTTTGTAGTTTCATATGATTCATGACAAATTTCTTGGCTCATCCAGTTTTTTTTTCTACTTTGTAGATTTGTATCAAAAGTGAAAGCCTGGTTTAATTTCCAGCTCTTTCATATTTTCAGTGAGGTAGCTCCTTCCTTTGCTCTTTGAGTAGAGGGAGACTTGAAACTTAAGGCTTTTATTGAGCCCTTTGCTATGAATATGAAACTACAGAAAATGTGCTTAAGACAGTTCCTCACTGAATGGAGTATATGGCGCTTGCAGATGTCCACTCACAGTGTGTGCAGTTATCATAAAGAAAGATATGGACCTTAAGTTGAATGATTTGAAGTTTTAGGTTCTGAGTTTCTTTACAACTGCAGAATAATGGAATGCGCTCAGCTGAGTCCTACTATGTAGGCTGCTGTGAAAGGAATGCTTCCTGCTTCTTTCTGTGGAAACAGCAATGGTACAAGGAGCACAGTAACACTTCTTGATCGAGCAAATTCTCAGCTACAAAATACTGTTTCTCAACAGTCACCACTACTGATCAGCAGTGAATGCAGGCTTGCTTATAAAACTGCACCACAGCATGGTGACCCACTGTTGCAGCCACTGCTAAAACATACCACTCACCATGTTGTGCTCACATCCACTGTTTGTTCTCCTTGAACATTCAGGAAGTGTAATTGAATGTCAGTGGGTGCCACTTTTTGCACATGATGGAGTTCAGTTGCAAACCTTTGGTTCATCTGCACTTCCATGTCAGGTGCCATTTTGTCAGACTGCCCCTCTGCTGCCATCTGTCACGTGGCAACAACATGTAATGGAATATTGGTGGGAAGGTTCCTCCTATACTGCCATACCATCAACATCTGCTTGTGACATAACAAGCCAATGTAATAAAAGAGGAGACATTATTTTTGGAG
The DNA here is from genome assembly GCF_019238085.1 of Lagopus leucura. Lineage (NCBI taxonomy): Eukaryota > Metazoa > Chordata > Aves > Galliformes > Phasianidae > Lagopus > Lagopus leucura. The sequence goes on from NW_024962268.1 coordinate 16,053,759, forward strand.
CAGCCCTTGTAGTTAGAGTGCAAATAATACTTACATGTTACCCTGTTAATTTCCCCACAAAATTTATGCTGAATTCTAACTGATACTGAATTGACAACAAATATAGTTTGATGTGCCTCTGATTATGTATGCTATAAAAAACTGGTTGTAGAAGAGGAAGTGACTTTGTAGATACTGTTTTAGAGAAACTGTGAACTTTGCCTTTGAAAATCTGTGCTGATTAATGCATAGATCAGAGGGCAGAATTTGACAAAATGAAGATTTCTACAGCAGGAACTCTTCTGACACATGACTTGAAAAAAAGTTTTTTTCCTGTCTACTAGGAAAAATGTATTTCCAAAAGTGAGTTTTTTTCAAACTACTTTTGAATGAAGAGACTTCTGTAATAGATGTTCTCAGTTTTAATGGGGATGTTCTCCAGTGTGGCCAATCAATGTATTTATTGCCAATCACAAAATATAAACTTATATAGCTGTAGGAAGTGTATGAAGGATTTTTCCTTTACACTGTGTTAGTGTTTGTATTCAGTTAGAAACAGAATTTAGAAATGGGTTTCAGTTCTAAGAAAAACCTGGTATCTATGGAACTTGTTAAAAATAAGCTATCACTGTGTTGTGCACATTTCACCTTTAAGTGTGCTGTAGACCAATTTATTCACCTGATCTTGAGTTATCTGGACTATAGAGCAGAAGAGGAAAAGCAAAACAGCCAAATATTCTTTCAGAACTATATAAAGAGCAAAGCTCTTAATATCTAAAGTAGTTTGCAGAATTTATCTAAATGTAAAGATGTAAGACTTTAAAACATTGGCCACACAGAATAAGGTTACTCATAATCCCTTCATAGCCAGTTATAGATGGACCTACGTGCCTTTTGTCCAGGATACTCATCCACTTGGTGTTAAGATTCAAAAAGCAATGCCAGTAACATTAATTTATGATTTCCTAGGACTTTACCAACAACTCTGAGATTAAAATCTTATTTAGTTACTCAGTTTAGCTGCATAAGTAAAATTTTCTGGCAAGGAACCTATATGCTACTTATTCAGAGACATTTGTGCTGTAATGTTTTAAAGATTAGCCTGAGTCGGTTGTGTTCCTGATAAAAGTACTCTTACTCTGAATGTTGAGACTAAAACACAATGTTTTCAAGTCCTGTGTACCCAAAGTATAATCTGATTTAGGGTTTACATTTTGCAGTTAAGTTCCTGACTGTTACTTAGCAAACTGTAAACCTGACCTACTCATGAGTGGCCTCTACTGGTTTTGTCTGTATTTTAATTGCACTTCTGTTATAGCATTTACTGGTGAATGCTTGATTTAAATAACAAGGATGGGTTAGAGATCTATAATAGATAATCAGTAAGCAGCTACCTTTTCTATTAAAGAATTGTAAAATCCTTTGTTATAAAGGAAAGCAGTAGAGACAACTTACCTTGTAGACAATGTTCTGTGACAGGGCTGAGTATTGGTGTAACACTGATTTATTTGGCCTGGACTGGCACTGAACTCTTCTACCTGCTGAATCAAATAAAATCCATGGTGTCATCTTTTAGTGCCAGTCCACACTTGTGTTCTGCTAAACTAAACAGGTTGTCTTTGCTTTTTTTTTTTTTTTTAATTTCTACATTATGTAATAAAATTAAAAGTTTAATAGATGCTTGAAGTTGTCCCAGGCCTGATTTCAACTTAAATATATATATATAATGCATATGTGATGTGTGTGTTTATTGTGCTCACCTTCCTTTCATTTACTAAGCATGACATTATGATACCCTGTCATCTAAATCACAGTTGGTAAGACACTGATTGCACAAGTTTCTGCTTTTTCAGTCATGCAAAAATGGTGGTGGCAAATCATTAGTACAATATAGCGATTCCTTAGCTTTTTATTAAATGCAAAACAAGTTTTATGGGGTTACATTATACAGAGAGAGAAGAATTACAAATAGATACACCTTTCATCTTGAAGTAAACTTTTAAAGTAATTTAAGGCATGAAAACTAAAACTGCAAACAAGCAATTTTCCACACTACTTTGCTGTGTACTTATTACTAAGCTTTTTATCTTTGGACTGACTCTGGAAGACACTATGCCTATGCAACAGCCTATTTACCACAACAATGGTATATCCCCTACTGTTGCTCACTGCTTGCAAGTTTTGTGCTAAAAGACGATAATAACGCTTACCCTTATCCCTGGAACATGCCTAGCCCACAGCAGGACTGGGAGTGGACTGAGCCACATCTCTTCCCCAAGAGGTGGGGGGCTCATTACTTGTCCCTAGTCTTAGTTTGGTTGTTTTTTTGTTTTTTTGTTTTTTTTTTGGTTAGTTATTTAGCTTTTCCTGTGACAATGTTAGCTTTTCCTATTAGTGTTAAAAGATACAGGAAGTTAAATGATACTAGAAACTTAAGCTAAAAGAGAAATGGATCTCTCTTAATAGCACCAAAGGAATTGCTCTCAAAATCCCTACAGTGCAGCCCCAGTTTTTGTTGCTGCTCTGAGTTCTGGAACCAAGATACTCACTCCTGCAACTTTTTTTCAATATACTAAATGCAGCTGAAAGACCCTATGAAAGAAGTTTTGAGATTTCATCCCTAATTTAAGTTCGCTTAAGCAAGGAAAAGCAACATGAAGTCTTGAAGAAAAACTTCACAGCAGCTCATTTGTATTGCTTCTTGTTTGTATAGTATTGAGCTCTTAAGTGCTTTCCTCCGTTCCAACGCTCCTTTACTGTTTCAATGTTCAGTGAATTCAGACTCACTCTCCCAAACAGGGTAGCTTCACATCTTAGTATACACATCACTCAGTTAATAATTTTAATGATTTTGATAGCATTATTTGATTTCTGTAAACTTCAGACCAGCAGAAAACTAAGCCATCTAGTACCTCCACTGATTTTTCCAGGAGTTGCAGAGCTGGAAGATTTAATCGAAAGCACTTTTACAATGCCTAAGAACAATCATAGCTGCATCAAAACCTGCAGCAGTTAATAAAGGCTGTAACAGTTCCATTACAGTGATTGTTTCACAATATTTTTTTTTTGAAGTAGCTCTCCTAAAACAAAAAGTTTCTACAATTGCTTACAGATCATCAGATTTCTAAAGGCTTTTTTTTTTTTTAAAGAGTATAAACATATTTATAGAACTACATTATGGCATAAGACCAAGATACAATACTTTAAAAAACAGAACTATGATTAGATGTGCTCTGACATTCTGCTTCTCAAGGAGCTTCACTACACGGTGCATTCATGGCATCCATCGTACAAGATCACTAGCCACTAAGGTTTCTCAGTGACAATCTGCATTTGATACCCCAAATTTCATGGTTCTTTTTACTGCCAACAGTTGGCCTTGCAATAGTTGTAAAATGTGAACAATTGATCTTCATGTCAGGAAGCGTCTCCTTGAGGAGCTGTAGGGAGCTATCAGTCACTATTCCAAATACCTGAAGAGTCTTTAATGTTGGAATTTCACCAAGTTCTCTAGAAAGAGAGCAGTGAGAAGTTAATCATTATACTGAAAGCATTTTTGCAGTCTATACCCGAACTAGCTAAATGTACTTTTACTGAATTTTTCAGGCTAAAGTCTTTTTTTCTTGAGGGCATACTATTTCAGATGCAAAATAGGATAGAGCTGAATAGTTGTAATAATGAAAGGCAGGAAAAAAAAAATGCCTTTGAGCAAATAACTCTAAGCTGTGTTACAGTGCCAACCAATAACCGATGCAGGTGCACAGAAAGGAAAGGTATATAGAGATTCTTACACTGGTCAGCAAATACCATCCACTCTGTTAACGTTTCTGAAAGCAAGTTATTGATTGCTGCACAATTAAAAACCTAATGCTGACACTGTCACTGACAGGACTGGAACCTCAAAGTAATGCCTTTAAACAGACATGAGGCACATGTAGAACGTGCTGCTCAACAACTACAGACTGGAAACATTACTCAGATACCTTTGGTTCCAGTTTGTATTCTTAAAGGTTCACAACCTAGTCACCACATTATTTTACTCCTACTTTGTACCAGTATGTTTATCAAAACAGTACTTGCAGTTCTTAAGCCCAAAACACAGCATGTTTAAAATTATTTATCCTCTGAATTAGTAAACCAAAGCCATTTAGGGATTACTTACACTAAGGCAGCAGGTGATATTTGGTAGCATCGGCTGAGACAGAGATGTTGCAGAAAGATGAGCTGATGAAAATATTGGAAACACTCCGGCTTCAACATCACACTGTCGCTGTATGAGAGCATATTAATTAGAAGTTATCTTTTGATTATAAAACAGAAGTAAATTTGATATCTCTAAAATTCAAGCTGAGAAGTGTAAAACATCCACTTGTTTTCCTGCCATTACAGTACTTCTTGCTCGATACAGAAGTAACCCATTTCTAACGTGTGACACGTTTTGATTTTCACTGAAGGGCAAATGAAGCAAAAATTCTCTGCAAGTAGATTTTCTGCAGCGGAAATCAAAACAGTTCTGTGGCCATGTAGTATGAGAGCTGAAAGACATTCTCACTAGGGTACCATAAGCCCATATGCTTCCTTTTATTTTATCCGTTGACTGCTACCATTTATTAGTTAACAAATCATTTATGTGCATACTATTTACTCTGAAGTAAAAAAGAAATTTTTAAGTTAGTTACTTATTCCAGATTAAGTCAAAACAGATAGTAATTTTTTTCTAAATTTAACTTGGGAAGCAACTTTTGGCTGTGCAGTCCTACTCAACTACTAATTACTGCTGTATGGTTACTGCAGAGCAGTATCATTACCAATCCCCTGAACCATAAGGACTTAAGGGCTACCTGCACAGGAGTTCTTACCTTAGATCTAAGTGCACAAGGAAAGGACATCTTTCCACTAGCGTTTTAACATCTGTAAAGAAGTCACAGTCAGGCCACCTTTCAGTTATAAAGACATACATGCTTTCAACACCACTCATACTGATATTATTTGCCTTCCAAATTAACGGTAGGATCTGTAATATCTGTAGGATATTACATTGGGGCAGAACCTAAGTAGTTATTATGTCTATTCTTTTTTTGAATGACCTTTTCAGCAGACACAACAGCAGAAGCCTTATCTAAAGAATGTTCCAGAAACTAAGCTTCTTTCCAATATACAATATCAGAAAACATGATTCATAGTTAACACGAGATCTATTCCCCTGCTTGAGGGAATTAGTTCAAAAGTGAAGGCTATACCTTTCAAGTGAAGATGAAATTAGTTCTACCTGTTTTTAAATTGAGAAGACAAATTATTTCATTCCTCAAGGCTAAGCTAGAGAAATTATAGGATCTTCTGACAATACAAACATTATGCTCTTTATAGAGCATAAAAATCAGTCTTAGCACACAGTATTTCTAATACTTAGAGTGGACACCAGTCAGAAGTAAATACAAAGCCTGCTGCTTCATTTCTTAGTGGAATAAATATTTTCCATGCTGATGTTTACCTGATATTTGTAGGTTCTGTCTGTATCCACTTAAGTTCAGCTGGGTTACTTTTGAAGTAATGTGACTAACTGCTGTTTTGACATGAGTGGCTGTGAAGTCACACCAGGACAAGTTCAGCTCCTCCAACCTACACACAAAGAAAGAAAGAATGGTTTGGAAGAATAACTGAAATAGATGTTTTTGCCTTAGGAGTATCAACTGCATTAGATATATATAAGAACTCAAACTGTGGTACATCTACTACCAAAGTTCTTGTATTCATTAATACAAATTTCTCAATAATTAAGCTCTGGAGCAGGCTGCCCAGATAGGCTGTGAGAAATCTGTCTGCAGAGGTTTTCAAGACTCAACTAGACAAAGTCCTGACCAGTGCTGAAGTTAGAACCTGCTGTAGGCAAAGGGCCTAAGCTTCTTCCCAAGATCACTTTCAATCAAAATAATTAATGATCATTGTAGGAAGTTAAATGGTCAAGGGGAGATACTTCTTTTCATCTTGTATTTGGTTGGTGATGTGAACCTGTTCCCACTGACCAGATCTTACATTGAGAGGTAGAAACACAAATCTTTTGCTATCACTTATTAGCATTGTTCAGGTGACCAATTGCACTGTCATCATAAAATACCTACAGTTTTATATATGCACTGGTCAGGTTGTGACCTTACCTCAACTACACGCTCAGCAGCCAATAGCGTATCACCAGTCATAGTACTGTTTTGTGTGCAGCTGCTAGAGATGTAATCAGAGGATAAAGGCATAGTAAACTGCTTGACTAGAGCCTTCAGCTGTCAATCATTACGTAAAATCAAAAACACCATTTTTTAAAATCAGATGGCAGACCTGATCTTTATGCACTGTGCATTCTACAGATACTGCCTTTCTTTAAGAAGCTCAGCATCCAAGTAATCCGATCCAGCAGCTGTAAGCATTAACTATCCAGAGCAAGATTAAGGTTTTGTCTGTCCACTGGTCTACTGCAGTTTGATTAAAAATATTACTGTGCAGAAACAAATTAAGAAGATTGTCCAACATCTCACAAGAACTCAGCAAAAAGATTGGGGTGTAAATCCCAGAGCTACTGAAGCTCAACTCAGTGACTTCTGACAGCAGATGGTTTAATCACTAGACCTGTTAATCTGAACTAGTGCTTCAAAAACTGCAGAACTGTTCTACCATGGATGGAAGGGCATAATATTTTCTGCCATTCATACTGTTCTCTGACTGCATAGGGAACTCCTGTACTCCACATTCAGATGGTATCTTCCTCAAACAAACTTGTATGCTTTCACAATGTGAGAATTACATAGTGCTTTCATTAAGAAAATCAAATATACTAGCTAACCAAGTGGATGTAGATGAGTTTTGAACCAACCAAGACTTCCTTTAAGGATGATGACTAAAGAAACTTACAAATAATTACTGAAGTACCTCTTTGCTATTAAAGAAGGAAACAGCTTGATGGAAAGAAATTATATAATTATTCAAGTAATAACCAACAGTTAAGCATTGGGGAACATAATAAGCCTCATAAAAAACATACTGACAGACAAACACAATTAGAATGCCTATCAAAAAATAAAAAGGACAATTCCTCTCGGGAGTTAACAGTAAGTAGGAATAGCAAAAACTATTTTTGTCTTACATAGAACATTTGCTTAACATCAGCTCCAAAGCTTCTGCAGAAAACCCTGAGCACCCACAAAGATTTAGTCGTATCAGACTGGGGTTGTTAGCAATGCTCCTGTAGAAAAGAAAAAAAGATAAAATGTTGGAACATTGCTTTTATCGCTGAGACACATGGTAACATTTAAAAGTGAAGATTCCAGGCACAGAATTATTTGTTGAATGTGCAGCACTGCATCTTTAGTAAACCGACTCTATTAAGAGTCACTAAGGATCTCAACTTCTTGCTGCATCACGGCACAGTTTGATAAAGGACACTTGCCTATTTACACAACATTCCAGATATGCTTGCGTATTTATAACCAGCCCTCTCCTGTTACATCTCATTGAACAAACACCATGACCAATTCAAGATCACTGCATCTCTACAAAAGACTAAACAGTCTCACTACAGCACTTATTAGTGAAGCATTGGAAGAGATTGCCCAGAGAGGTGGTGGATGCCCTGTGCTTCCAGGCATTCAAGATCAGGCTGAAGAGGGCTCAGAGCACACTGGTCTAGCTGTAGATGTCCCCGTCCACTGCAGAGCACTTGGACTAGATGGCCACTAAAGGTCCCTTCAAACTCAAATGATTATATGACTCAATCATCTCATTTTGGAAATCTTCTCTGCGAGGCAGAGGTTAGTTAAGGAGGAAAATAAATAAAATAAAAAAACACACACACACATTTCCAAACAGCATTCCCCTTACAACCACTATATTTGTACGCAGGGCAATTAAGTTCATTAATTGTTGCCTAATTTGTAAACAATTTTCATTCGGCATCACAAGCCAAACAATACTGGTTTATTTGCACTCTTTTTTCCTGATATGAGAAAAGCATCAGGAAACTCAAGAGCAGAAAGCAGATCACCCATAGCACTAGACATCTAGCCTGGTTCCTAGCACCCCCATAATCATCTGATGTTACTGAGCTGGAGTTTGACCGCACACCCATTAGTGTTTTTCCTGTTTAACAGAACAGTTCATGTGCTTGACAGAGTCTAATTTTTCAGATACCTTTTTCACTGAAGGTCAGCAAAGAAATGAGAAATGGTGCAGAAGCACACAGAGCATCTGGTAGAAAAGTTGCTGGAACTCCTTAAAATATAAAAGAATATATACACTAAATGTGAACATGTCCGGGGAGCACAGAAATTGGAAAAGTAGCTCTGCAGCTCACATGTAGGAACAGTGAAGGGACGCAACCCCCACAGAGATAAGTACTCTGAGAAAAAGGAAACAAACAAACAAACAAAAAAAACCCAACAACTCTTCTAGACCAGTGTTTCTTCCCCACCTGGTCTCTTGGACAGATAGGAAAGAGGCAGCTCAATCCTGCCAGACTGCCAGCTAAATCCATTAAATGACTAGGGCAGGCCTTTTCAAACAACTCCTACAAGAGACAACTCCAACTGTATTCTGACCCTAGCCTGCGCAAAAGAATGGCACTAAATGTAAGTTACTTATAAAATATCCCCAAACATTTCACTCACTTGATGATATCATCAGAAAGCACTAGTCCCTCCAAGCTGAGGTTCTCCAGTCTCTCACAACGACAAAGAATACTCTGGAGATCTGCAACAGATACTGTGCAATTTGACAAATCCATATGTTGAACCCGGAGAGGTCTAAGAGATGAGAAAGAGTGGTTAGTAAAACTGCACCAAAAAGCAACTACAAATTTCATATACCATAAATATATGCAATACTGTACAAGTGTGCAAAGCTTACAGAGAGGAGTTGTATTTCTCAATATCAGCTGCATACTGTATGTATTATTAAGCTTGCTGGCCGTACCAATAACCTACCAGCCAAAACTTCAGGAGTTTTATCTTTCAGATACTTAAGAGGATTTATCAGAATAGCTGCAAGTCTATCCTGCTAGAGTTACACAGGTTTCTTGAGGTTCACACATAAAAATACTGATGAGGCTCGTATTTCCTGGTTCTAAAAGAAATAACTTGCAAGAACATGACGGTCCTGGAAGTATACTCCCAAATATATTAGCTTATTTCTTAATAACTGACTGATGAATACAGATCTTATTTCAACACATGCCTCACCACTGATCAGCTATTCCACACTCCACAGAGATGACAAACTGGTGAAGCTGTTAAAAAAAAAAAAAAACAAAACAAAAACAAACAAAAAAAAACACTGAAAATTTGAGACTCCAATAACTCGGTACACAGTGAAAGCCTTACTTTGTGGTTTTAAACAGCGGATTCCCAATACAAGATCTTGGGCAGCGGAACACAATAACACCCGCAGGTAGCAACTGTCCAATAACTCCTGGCAGCAGACTTCTACAAGTCAGATCAAGAGTCTGCCAGAGAGATTCATCAAATCTAGGGAGAAGAATTTTACTCATTAGCAAGGAAAAGACATATCTTTGTGTACAACTACAGAAACTTTCCAGACTCACAAAAGATTGAGAGGAAGAAAAGCCATTTAGTACAATTTAATAATGTTAAAATAGCTCAGTTGTCTTTTGAGACTATGCGTACTTACAACTCACATAATAGACTGAATTACACTTGAACATGCAAGATGAAAACCAAATCATTTATCAACCTATGGAAGCAAAGTTCTTAGCATTAAGTGACAAGAAGCAATACTTACGACAGACGATGCCACCTCTTGCAAATCACGGAAACTTTCAACAAGTCGTTCAGGGGCAAATATGCAAAGATTGCCAATAGAAGTTCATCTGGAAGTTCATCCCAAGAAACTCCTTTAGGGAAAGAGTGAGCATGCTCTAGTTAAAGCTGGCTCATTTTTGCCTACTGATGCCTTTGATTCACTTTGGTTGCCAGAAGGACAACTACAGTCTGTCCCTGGACTCTACATACTACTCATTCCTCTTTCATCTCTTCATTTTAAAAAGTATACTTCAGGAAATGAGAGCATCTCAGCTATTTCATTTGTATTCTAAGGCTTGTATGCTTCCCCAAAAGCAGGAAGGGAAAAACAGGTCTAGAAGGACATCTTAGGATTTCTTGTCTCTATACTCCCCTGATGAAATGCCCATCCTTGCCACATACCTTACACCTCCAAAAGGGGCCCAAAGGGAGGTATGCATCTGTATAGTACACAGAGAAAAGTGGGTAATGTGAAGTGCTCTTCAAAACATCTCTCAGGAACTATTTAAGAATGTGTGCGACCCAAAATTCTCACAAACAGGTACACAGTTACCTAGTGTTTCTGTCTGCCCAGAAAAAAATTCTACATGTTGGAGCTCCAGAACAGCTGCCTACAACCCAGAGCTCATTCATTTAAAAGCAGAAGTGTCTAAGGGTATTCCTGCTGCTCTGAGGACTGAATCCTTCCCCTGCCAGCCCAGAGTCCCTGCTGCACCTTTCCTGCAGTTTTCCAACAGGGACCCTTGCACGCATTAACACAGCAACCCCAATGGAGTGAGTGGCTGCCCCCTGACACCCTGCAAGAGATGCGCAGCTGGATTCTCAATTCTGAGATTCCTATATAAAAAATTCAAGTCCTTGGGTTTCAAAATTATGTTGGGAATGGCTGCAGCAATAGTTCCTACTAATTTAGCAGGGTAAACGAAAGCAGGGCCGCCTGCCAATACCTGGCTCTGTCTCCCGGAGCAGCCGAGGCCTGCGCACAATGACGAACTCCTTCTCCTTCACTTTCAGCCGCTTGTGGGGCGTGCAGGCCGGCAGCAGCGGCTCCTGAGGGGTATTCTCGTTGCCCAGCTTGTCCTTCTTCAGCACCGACACCCCCATGCCCGAGAGGAACTCCGAGGTCTTGCTGGAGTCCCAATCCCAGCTGAAGCCAGCGGAGACATTGCTGCCGGAGGAGGGGATCTCCTGGAGATGTTTTCTGCACGGATTGAGGGATTACGGGATTCAGGGAGACCCGCGTTCTGCGAGGCCATCGCCACGTTCTCTGGAGGCCGACGCGGAGTACAGAGAGGCGGCAGACAGCCGCCTGGCAGGGAGCAGGTCTCGCTAACAACCCGTACCCTCAAGTAGGGCAACAATCCCCGCTAAAAAGTTTAATTTTAACCCCAGTTCCCCCCTCCCCAGAGGAGCGGGGCGGTCCCTCAGCCCTCCCTCAGCGCCCACCCGGGCGGCGTGAGGGAGCGCCGCGCGCCTCAGCGGCCCGCACGGCTCTCGCGCCCTCAGCGCAGAGCGCCGCTCGCAGAGGCACGCGCGTTGCCTCCCACCGCCCCCACAGCCGCGGAGCCCCGCGCGCTGCCCCCAGCCCTCCTCCCGGTTGATCTGCGGCCTCCCCGCGAGGGCCGATACTCCGCACGGCGCCCATACCTGAGCATAGCGGCGGATGCCTGGGCGGGAGACCCGTGCTCCGCGCAGCGTCCGCCAAGCCGCGCGCCCGCTAGGCCCAGCCGACCGGAAGCCACTCAGCGCCCGCCGCGAGCTCTGCCGGGAGCCGTAGTTCGCCCCGCCTCGTCCCGCACCCGCCTCCCGAGCCGAGGCGGTGACGACGGAAGCGACGCCGGAGAGGAAATGTCAGCAGCGCCGGGCCCCGCGGCACGGAAGGAGCCGGGTGGAGCTGCGTGCGCGGCGATTTAAGGCCTCGCTCGGGGGAGAGGCGGCAGCGAGCATGGAAGGCGGCCGGGCCGTGCGAGGGAGTGCCTGCTGAGCGCGGTGAGGGGCGGCGCGGGCCGCAGCGCCGAGTCGCGGCCGGGGAGGGGCGCGGCACGGCGGGGGGCGCGGACAGCCCGGCCCGACCGCGGTTCCCGTCACTGGGCTGCGGGCGGCCGGCGGGCCTGGGCTCCGCCCGGCGCTGAGGAAGCGGGGATCCGGCGCTCGTTTTTCGGCTTTGCTCCCATTTTCGTGTGCTTTATCTTCCGCCGGCGCTTCGGGCTGTGTCACAGGGCGGCTGTCGTTGTTTCGGCGCCGTGTGGAATCCGGCCTCGGCTGCTCGGAGCCTCCTATCGCGGGCAGGGTCGTGCCCGCGGCAGCGCGACGCGTGGCACGAGGGGCCCGGCTGTGCACAGCCGCGAGCGGAGGGGTAAACAAGGCTTAATTGTAATTTCAGTTCTGATTTTCCAAACAGTCTGTCCGTCTCACTGCGGCGTTCTGGTTGTAACCACGTGAAGACCTCCTCAGTGACACCTGTTCTGTGTGAGCATCCCCCAGGCAGCCTGCATCGCAGGTTCTGTTCTTCTGGGTTCATCCTGCAGCTACGCAGCTTTCATGTCGTATATCTTGGTGCCTCCCCACAGTCTGTTCACTCTGATGTGTTATTATTTCCAGAGTATTATATGCAAAGATTAAATGTTTAGTTTTAAACCTTGTTTACATACATTATTTTAGAATTGTAGATTGGCAGGGGTTGGAAGGGATGTTAAAGCCCAACCCCACCGGTGGGCTGGTTGCTCCCACCAGCTCAGGCTGCGCAGAGCCCCATCCAAACTAGCCTTGAGCACCTCCAGGCATGGCGCATCACAGCTCTCTGGGCAGCAGTGCCAGTGCCTCACTGCCCTCTGAGTAAGGAATCTTCTCCTAATGTCTAACCCAAATCTGTTCTCTTCTAGTTTAGAGCCATTCCCCCTTGTCCTGTCACTATTGGAGCATGTAAAAAGTTTGTCACCTTCTTGCTTGTAAGCTCTCTTCCTGGAGAGGAACAGGTTCTGTAGGGCAGTAGTTGAGACAGAGGCTTGATAGAGTTCAGGAAGTGTTTGGACAACACTCTCAGACATATGGTCTGTTTTTTAGGTGGTTGTGTATGTAGCCAGGGGCTGACCTCGATGATCCTCTTGGATCCCTCCAACTCAGGATGTTCTGTAATTCTGTACATTCCAAGATAATTGAAATTGCAGGCATTAATAAAATACTGGTTGGTGTGTGGTTTGATCACTGTTTCTTAGAAGAGCAAAGCTATGCAGATTGCATCTGTTGGCTCATTTCAGAGATTATTTCTTTTAAATGGTGCAGTAGGGTGACTGCACTGATCAGCTCTTGTGGGCAGCTGAAGGCCAGTTTCTTTCTGTAGGTAGTTTCGTCTGTGCTAAGAAGCTCTTCATCTGTCATCTGCTTATCTGATCCCTGTGATGCAAGGGTCAGTGTGTACTACAGAACTTGGGAGGTAACAAAAAAAGAAAATCAGCAGACTGAGCAGAGCTGAGTATGAAAGTGTCTGAAGGGATTGCTTTTCAGTGTTACGTTCTCTTCCTTTTAGTATTTCTGAAATGTGAGATAGTCCACTTTATTTTTTTAAAGATGAATGTTTCTAAAGCTTAGAATTAAGCACTTATATTGGTTTGACAGAAAGGCAGGAGCTCACCGTAGAACTCACCATTGATAGTGTGCTGGAGGTGGCAGCTTTCTTCTTACCTGTGCTCCAGAGCTTGGATTCAGCTTGAAGTGGGAGGTGCTGCTGCACAGATGTTTTTTTCAGCATGCTTTGGCTGTCTTCGATGTTGTCCTTTACAGCATCCCTTTCACAATTCATTAATTTCCCTGCTGGGCCTTTCTTCACAGATGTGCCCTGCTATTTTTAGTCCTGTTTTGGAATACCTTTGCTATAAAATCGAGAGCTATTTAGAATCTTTAAGAAGCAGCACGGTTGGTTTTCTGCTGTTTCATCTATTAACACATAATTTCTGTGCCAGGCTGAGTGAGCAGTTAGCTCATTTGTAATGTAAGTATCCCTGCACTTGGATAGACTCCAGGCTGGCAGGGTAACTTAAGACATGATGGCAGGGAGTCTTCAAGGTTATTGAAGTATGAACTGACCCTTTCAGGGTTCTTGCTAAGTCCTTAGTTGTGTTTGGACCTTAGAAGATTTCCTGCAGGAATTTTGAAGCTCTTGCCCTGTGTGGGGCTACTCAGATTCTTCCATTCATAAGCTTCAGAATATATGGTTTTAAAGCCCATGTCTAAAACAAAATAGCTTTGGATCTAAATTACAGTAAGTTGTAGGTGTTTTTTTCTGAAGTGATGGAGTGTCAATAGATACTCTTCAGTTAATAAGCTTGTTACTTCTTGTAATTGTTTAACAGAAACATTGGAGCAGAGAGAGCTCTTTTGAAGTAGTTCACTGATCACAGGAGAAAATTTTCTGAGGGCTCAGGAATTTTAGCCAGCTCATTCTGGGGAGTGCTAATAGTTGAGAAACAGGATTGCGGGCAAGTATCTTATCTTTCTGTGAGCTAACAGCCAGCTTCAGAGGCAAGTGCGGTTTCCCACAGGTAAGCATGTCTTTCAGTAATATATTCTACGTCTTCATTCTGTTACCAAGAGACCCAGATGTGGCTGCTCTCATAAGAAGATTTTGTTCACAATAAGAGATGTGTTGTTTCTCTCTTTGTAAGACTTTTTTTTATTTATTTGGGGTTTTTTTTCTCCCTAGAACTACTTTTTACTGTTTTCTGTCTAACATTTTTGAACAAAATCTTTGAAAGTGAGTTGAAGCTGTGCTAAGTTCAATTCCCTCTTTATTTTAGTGCGTTGTATACACACTTGTAACCTTTTTGAAATCTCTGGTTAGGAACTGAGTGCAGCATCTTACACAGAAAGTTTTCACATTCTATACAGATTTCTGCTCCTTAGGTGTGACTGTAGTAAAAAGTTCTGTAGGTATGACTCATGGAGGGTATGATGTATAATTTTAATTACGTAGCATAAGGTGTGGCTATGATGGGCATCCAAAGCTGCATATGTCAGATAGCTCTGCCTTAATAAAATTGGGCTTTGAGTGAAGAGGAAATGCTGTATTTTTAGTGGAATTTGCTATTATACTATGAATGTGAAAGACTTTCTTTTCTGAGGAAATGAGAGTAGTTCATTCTATGTATTCTATTGTACTATCGAGAAGTAGATTAGATGCCTTGGATTCATGAATGACAAGTTAGCTGTCCAAAATGCAGTACAGGCAGATAGCAGGAGGATGTTTTGACTTGATAAAATTACCGATTACTTAATAAACCTCTTACAAAACAGACAATATAGGAAGTGAATATAGAAAGTACGTCTTTCATAAAATACAAGAAGGTAATTCAACCCTTTTTCAGAATATGGGGTGCTTTGTGTATAACAGCTGACATGAAGTAAATAGACTGCTTTCAGTATTTAGAAATTAAATGCAAAAGGAGCAAAATGGGGTAAACAAATCTTCAGGGAAAATTCAGGGAATAACTGTTGTATGTGTCCCAAAGGACTTCCTAAAGGAAGTACTGTGGCACCACAAACTTTGAAATTCTTTAGTAGTAATAAAGCATTTTTCAGTGCGTAGAGATCTTATAACATATTTTAGCTGTGTACTGTGGAATTAGTAGAAGAAACAGTTTACTTGAATAGAATTTGAGTAAATTGAGGGAAATTTTAGTAGTAGCATTTCCTTTAAATCCCTGGATTTCAGTGACAATTAAAAACACTTAAAAATAGAACAGTGAGAAAATGATGTCAAAAGGTCTTTCAGTTGAATCAAAACAAATAAAATGGTAACTTTGGTGGAAAAGCAAGTTAGTCTGAGCAGGGTAAACATATATATATATATATATTTTTAAATGGATGAAGTGTTAAAAATCAGAAACAATTTTACTAACCGTATAACAAGGTGGTGACACTTTCTCAGCAGATTTGTGCAGCTCACTGGTCTTTTGCTTAGTAGCATGCCTGAGTGAGGACGAGCTTTCTAAGAATTTTTAGCAGTAACGGTAACTGACTGTAACAGTAAGTCATCCCAGAGGAAAGGAAAATATAGTAATTCTAATAGTGAATGGAGACCTGTGTTCTTCTGAAGAAGAGCAGAAGAAAAGTAGGAAGGTGAATTAGCTAGCTAACACATTCCCTCCTATGAAATTTTAGAAGAGCTGCATTGCAAGTAGCTTCGCTGTATTTTTATGATCTATTAACTCTAGAGTAGAGAATTTAAATGCATAGTTGGTTAACAGTCCATTAAATAGAAGTTTCTGAGTAGCTTTTTGGAAACATTTAAGTTTAAACCTCTCCTTTGTTAAAATTACTTGAATTCTTCTGGATGAAGAATAAAAGTTTTTTTTTTTTTTTTTTTTTTTTTTTAATTTGTAGTTATCGTAAAAGTTATAGTCTTACATAGTCTTATTCGCAGACAAAAAAATGATTTCAGGATCTTCTGGACCATGAAGATGCGGAAGAGTTCAAAGCATCTTACTGAAAAATCTTCATTCTTTTTGAATGACATCAGAAAAACCTGTTATAAAGTTCAAAAATGTATATTGAAATTTTTTCTGCCTAAATATCTTTCAGAGATTTTAATGTAATTAAATAATGCCTTGTCTTGCAGTTCTAATCAGCCTTCTTATGTGAGCTCTGCTGTGTGTCTGGAGTGAACCTTCAATAATGAGTGGTGCAGCGTTGGGCCTTGAGATTGTGTTTGTCTTTTTTCTGGCCTTATTCCTACTTCATCGATATGGAGACTTCAGGAAACAGCATAGGCTGGTGATCATTGCAACATTACTGGCTTGGTATCTCTGCTTTCTAATTGTATTTATACTGCCTTTGGATGTCAGTACGGTAAGAAGTTTGTAAAATTTTCCACTCTGTTAGGTAAAATGAGGCATTTGTATTTTTGTTTCTAAATTCGTATTTGCAGAGTACTATATTTAAAACAGCAAATAAAGTTCTCTAATAGTATCTCTAATAGTTTCTAGTATTCTCTAGAATAGTATTCTAGAGAATTCTATATTTCTATATTATATTATTATATTCTATATTATATACTATATTCTATAGTATTCTATAAATAGTATTCTCTAATAGTTTAAACTTAGCACATCAGTTTTTGCATGACAACTTCTCTGTTACAGTTAATTTTGTTGCTCTTATAAGACAACAAATCTTTCACATCTTTTAGAATTCTTTTTGTTTATAGCAATTTTTAAAACTATTTCAGCAGCATAAAAGCACTTCCATTTTACTTTGTTTGCCTGCATGCAGATTGCATGTTGAGTGTTTATTACTTTAATTGCTCCCAAATGTAAATTCAGAGGAAAGGAAATGTGTTTAAAATGGGACTTGTTTTTTAATTACATGTTGTACTTTTTTCCTGATAAAAAAATCTTTTAGACAATTTATAATCGATGCAAGCTTGCTGTTAACTCCAGCCCTGCAGAAACCAATGGCTCTTTTGTTACTCTTGCTCCAAGGTAAGTCTTCTTCAAATAGGCTTTTCTTAAAGAAATATTTCATGGCTTCCTTTATGTAAGTATTACCTGTTTGATGTGACATTTGAAGATTGGAAGCATATAGGAGAGTGAGAGAAGAGGCGAAGAAAGTTGTATCTGCATCTATTGGTAGGCATTTATTTGTAATAACTCTAGTTCTAATTAATTACCTAAATATTCCTATTGATGCTTTCAATTTCATAATAGATTTCTGCTGTTGTTAAACTGATAGAAGTAAGTTTTTTTTAATAACTTTAGTTATCTACCAGGAAATGCTTTGATGAATGCTCCATAATTTTAAGGCTTTGGATATGAAAATCTAATTCTATAAATCATGAATGTAGAGATTAATAGACTTGATTTATATTCAGGGAGCATACGTAAGGGTTATTATAATTGTGCATATATAATAATTGAAGTTAGAATAGAGTAGATCAGTGGGATATAGGAATAGTTCAGATGATCTTCAAAGATGAGTGCAGCTGTCTGATCACTTCAGGGCTAACCAGAAGTTAAAGCATATTACTGAGGGCATTATCCAAATGCCTCTTCAACACTGACAGGTACGCAGCATTGAACACCTCACTAGAAAGCCTTTTCCAGTGTTTGACCACCCTTGTGGTAATTAAGTTTTTCCTCATGTCCTCCCTGAGAGGAAAAAAATAAAAGAAAATCAGTAATCTGAAACTGCTCACGTGCTCTCTTCTGGCAGGAAGGAAATAATCAATAAAAGATGGGAAACGTGGATGTATGTTGACTCTTTCTGTGTCTCCTTTGCCTCTGTTGGCTAGTTCCACATCTTGCAGATATGTGCAGTGTAGTTACATTTAAGGTGTCCAATATGTGCAATGTAATGCCAGATTTGTTTTCCAAAAGTAGAGACTGCCAGGATATTGTTATTTATGGATACACTGTAAAATGCTAGACCTAGTAACACAACTTTTTACCTTTTGTTTTAGACTATTCAGTGTATGTTGATTAAGTATATTTAGGTAAATACACAATGTGAAAACTATTTAATAGCCTTGTGACTTGCCTGTAATTCCAGAATATGCTGACAACTGTTATACAGTATATGACTTGAGACTATAAAATAGAAATATTAACTTAGTTGGCTAGATCGTGTTAGTATTAATCAGATCTTAAAATTTTGTTTGAAACCTCTAGTCATACCGAGTGTCATACTATCTTAATTTGATAGTTCTGAAAATATTTAGACTGTACATAGAGGAAAAAAAACACCTCACAGCACAGGTTTAACTGGTTTCATTCTGGAAAACATCAATTATTTCTCAACAGATACTCCTATTGAACTGGTGGAGTTGCCCCTTGACTCACCATTATTTTATTGCTCAGACAAGTGTGGAAAATAACACCACAAGTATCTTGGTGTAGATGAGCACTATGCCATTTGTTCTGCTCTGTCAAAAAGGTTCCAGAGGCTTTTTTTCTGTTTGTGTCCTGAAGCAAACATTACCTTTGTTGTAACTGTTGAAAGGTACAACAAAATCAGTTTATGAGATGCAACTAAGCTGAGTTGGTTTATAGGAGAAACAGCTAATACACTTTCTTGCCACTAAATGGTCTTCTTAGTATATTGAGGTGGTATGCTCCCTAGATACTTCTGAAAAATCTACGGTGCAAACTGAAGTTAAATGCTTTTCTTTTTATGAAGGAAGTGCAAAAAGAAAAAATAAAGCCTTGAATTACTTATTAAAATGTCTCTTTGAGCAGGCTCTTTTTAAATTAAGCTGCCTTGCCCAAATATGTTATTTTTAATGAGTCAAATACTAAATATACTTCAGTTTATTCTCTTCTGGTATGGTTGATGGTTGAGTAGTTAAAAATAATGTGTTATTTCTTTTGCTTTTTCCAAAATCCTTTCTAGATAGTGGAATTTAAAGAGGGGAAAAAAAAATAATTCAAGACTTTTGACTTAACAACTGCTAATAAGTTTCTGTATGTTATTACAGCAAGCAAAAATGTTTCAAACCATGGAGTTACATCCCTAATGGAATTATGCCAATTTTCTGGCGTGTTGTATACTGGACATCACAATTTTTAACATGGTAAGTTAAGCCAAGGAATATGACAATGTTATACGCGTCCAATTTATAAGTGTTATGTTGTAGCACTCGCAATATCACCATTTTGCAAAGCTGTCAACGAAATTTCTTTTGTGGTTTAACCTGAAAGGTGGTTGTTTGCTCACTACCCTCGCTTCCCAGTGGGATGGGGGAGAGAATCGGGGGAAAAAAAGTATAACTTGTGGGTTGACATAGAAACTATTTACTACGATAAGGTAAAGAAAAGAAAAAAGAGTAATAGCTATGGCAAAATTTCCTTGCCTCTGTAAAGCACTGGTCAGCAACAGCTGAAACATTGATGTATTATCAACGTTGTTCTTCTCCTAAACAAAGCATAGCGTCACACCAGACACTATGAAGAAAAACAACTCTGTCTCAGCTGAAACTGAGATATTTCTCTAAATACTGTATCATGTATTTTTTTTTGTGCCTCTCTTCAGGTTGCAGCCTTTTACCTGTAGTTCACATTCGTATCTAAAACTGACCAACTTACAGATTTTTATGGGGGGATTATCTGAAAAGATTGCATTTTAGACAACATAACATCAAATGAATAAGTTGGGTAATTTTAATGTAAATTATTTGATTTTATTAAATTATATAGTAAAAAACTATAAATATATCTACTTCAGACTGATAGTGATTTTGGTTTAGATTATACATAATCAGTGACCAACACATTCTTAAATAGCTACTTCTTTTTTTCAGTCATGAAAATCAAGATCGGTAGCAAGCTCTTGATAAGGAGTTTTTTCCTAGTAAAGCTAACTATTGCTTTTATCTACAACTTGTTTTTAAAGATTTGCCCTCAGACCAATTTATCTGGAATAAGAACTTCATTAGCTCATCTTGTCAGAAACTTTGAACACCTTTGTGTCAATGTCTTGCTTCTGCTAGACTATTATATGTGCATATGTATGTATGTATATGTGTATATTTTTTTTCGATCAGCTGATCTGTTTTGCTTTTGTTTGCATTCTTCGTAGGATTCTGCTACCTTTCATGCAGTCGTATGCTAGGTCAGGAGGGTTCTCCATTACTGGAAAGATTAAAACTGCACTGATTGAAAATGCAATATATTATGGCACTTATCTGCTAATTTTTGGAGCATTTTTAATATATGTTGCTGTAAACCCAAAGTTCAATTTACAATGGTAAGAATAATATTGTAAGTATTGTAATGTTGTACACTGCCTAGTTGCTGTCAGCTTATGTGACTGACTACAAATCCTGAGTTCTGAAACTGTTTCTTACAGAGTCTCCTGATGTGGTGTTATGACCTCACTTTTATTAAGTTTGCTAACTTTATATTGTTAGGAACATATTCCTTTGAGGAAGAATATTTTATCTCCCTCCAGGAAGAATATTTTATCTCCCTCCAGGAAAGGCATGCCCGAAAGAACTTTTGCCACTTCTGGAAATGTGGTAAATGTTAAAATCATGGTAGGTTTAAATCCCAACTAAATAATGGATTGGACCTAGGCAACAGTTACAGAGTTTGTTTCTGTAAATTTGAAAGCCTTGTTTGTGCACAGAGACTCCAAGGTTACTTCCTTGCAGGTGGGATGGAGGATTATATCTTGTTGACTTTGCTTTTTTGGTTGTGGTCTTTGTTTTCCTTAGGAATCAACTTCAGACTATTGGGATAGCTGCTGCAAACACATGGGGTCTCTTTCTTCTTGTGTTGCTGTTGGGCTATGGTCTGGTGGAAATTCCCCGTTCTCACTGGAATGGGGCTAAGAGGGGTTATCTTCTCATGAAGACCTATTTCAAAGCTGCCAAACTGATGACTGAAAAAGCAGATGCAGAGGAGAATTTGGAGGATATTATGGAGGTAAGCAACTAGTTATGCCACGAAGTAACTGAAGGTTATTGTCTGTCATCATTGAATTTCTTGATATTAGGCATTTGTGGCAAGAAAATGCAAGTACTTACTATGAGGTATCTGTAGTTTAAGATCATCATAGTGTGCCTCTTGATGACACTACATCCTATATAAGTATCAGAAGGGAAGTAGTTTGCTAACTAGAAGAATATTTATCTCATGGCAACCTGCTAGTCATTATTTGTTAGGTTTTTTTCTGTTTGTTTGTTCTTTTTTTTAATTATTATTTATTGACCTTTTCGGAGTAATGTTGGTGACTAATGAACAGCAATCCAGAAAATCCGGTGTATGGGTGTTTTACTAGTGTTCTTGAAACTATGTTGTGTATGCTTTTGTGCTCGTCTTTCAATATGTTTTGGAGTCATAGACTTGCTTGGGTTCTGGTTCTAACCCCCGTGATGTAATCAGGGCTGTCAGTCACTAGATCAGGCTTCCCACAACCTTATTCAGTTTGAATGCCATCCCCTCCAGGGATGGGGCATTCACAGTGTGTCAAGGCAACCTGTTCTTTTATTTTCTGGGTAAAGAATTTGTTCCTAACATCTAAGCTAGATGTAAAACCATTCCAAAGTATCACTATCAGACAAAAAACTGGTCTGGCTCTTGTTTACAAGTATATTTTTTAAGTATTGGAAGGCCATAGTGTGGTCTTCCTTGTGCCTTTTCTTCTCCAGGCTGAGCAAGCCTAGTCTTTCTTCATAATAGAGGTACTGTAGCCTTCTGATCTTCTCTGTGGCCTTGTCTTTACTTGTTTCAATAGCTCCACGTCTTTCTTGCGCTGGAGGCTGCAGACCTGGACACAATACTGCAGGTGGGTCCTCACAAGGGAAGAGTAGAGGGGGGCAATCACCTCCACCTGCTGGTCATTCCTTGTTAGATGCAGCCCAGGTTACAGTTGACCTTCTGAGCTGCAAGCATACACTGCTGGCTTGCATAAAGTTTTTCATCCACCATAATCTGAATCCTTTTCTGCTCTCAGCTGCTCTCAGCGACTTCTCCAGGTTGTGCACATCTGGGTGTCACAATCCAAATGCAGTACCTTGCACTGGGCCTTATTGAACCTTATTATGTTCATGTCAGCCTGCTTCTTGAGTTTGTTCAGGTTCCTTTGGATGACATCATTTATTCTGTAATGTCAGCCATACCACACTTGACTAGGTTGTTGATAAAGATGTTAAATGGCATTGGTCATAAGGCAGAGCCATGGTGGACATCTCTTGTCACTGGCCTCTGTCTAAGCATAAAGCCTTTGTCTGCAAACATCCAAATGATTCTTTATCCACTGAAGAATCCACCATTCAAATCCACATCTCTCTGACTTAGAGATAACAGTGTGGTCTGGGAAGATATCAAAGGTCTTGTGGAAATCCAGGCAAATGACATCACTTGTTCTTCTTTTTCTCTGCTGATGCTGTCTCCCATGTCTGCCAGATTTGTCAGGCATGATCTGTAATTGGTGAAGCCATGCTGATTATCTTGGTTCACCTCCTTGTCTCACAGATACTTTAACACAGCTTTCAGCAGGATCTGCCTCATGCCTTTCCCAGGCATTGGGTTAGCATTCACAATCCTGTAGTTCCTTAGGTCTTCGTTTTTCACTTTCTTAAGAATGGAGTAATGTTTCTGTTTCTCTGGAGACTTCGCATGACAGCCAGAACTTTTTAAGTATGATGGAGAATGGCTTGGTAACCACATCAGTGAGTTCTTTTAAGGCCCTGGGATTAATGTCATTGGTCCCTGAAGGCTTGTACACATTCAGTAGGCAATTCATTGGATAATCTTGTACTTACTGGGAGGGATTTTGCTCCCTCAACCCCCACCTCCAGGTTCAGGGATGTGAGCAGCATGAAAGTCTGACTACCAGTGAAGGCTGAGGCAAAGAACTCTATGAGTACCTAAACCTTCTCTTTAACTGCTGTTGCTGGTTCTCCCTTTTGATTTATCACAGGTGGTATACTCTCCTCTTGCTTTTCTCTTCTGAAAAGCGTACCTGTAGAATCCCTTCTTGTTGTTTTTCACATTCTTCTCTAAGATCAGTTTCATCTGTACCTTTGCTTTCCTGATACCATACCTGGATAATGTCCTTGTATTCTTCCCAGGCCACATTTCCTTGCTTCTGCTGTCTGTACAGTTTTTCTTTTGCCTCAGTCTAAAGAGCAGGTTCTTGGTTAGCCATGCCAGTTCCCAGCCTCTTGTTCTTGGTTTCTTAAGGTGGGGAATGGAGAGCTCTTTTGCTATCAGAAGGGTGTCTGTGAAGAGCTGCCAGCTTGGTTTTGTTCCTATGTGCCTGTGAACAGTTTTGCAGGGGAGCTCATCCAACAGTTCCTTGAACTGGAGTTTGCTCTCCTGAAGTTCAGGGTCCTGACTTTGAAGAGCTCAGCTGGGGCATGGTTGCTACAGCCCAGAATGTCTCAACTTTAGCCTCTTTATTGAGCTCATCTGCATTGGTGGGCAGCAGTCTTAAGTTACTTCAGGATCTTTGGAGGTACCAAGTTGGATTTGCAGGACCACTCTGTGCTCTTCGAATACAAAATAGATAGATCAATGTTTTTTCCAAGATTTTCTTGTGAGAGAGACATTACTGTTGCTTGTGTGAGGAAGCAGTATTTCCTAACGTGTTGTAGTAACAGAACAGAAATGCTGTTTGCTGCTGTACTGTTGTAATACTGTGGCATAGAAGTAATACTCAGAGGAGCTGCAGGAGAGGCTAGTAACTTCTGTGATGATTCAACATAACATAGCAGTGAAGTCTTAATTCCTTCAGTAACAGCTCTACGATGAAAATGCTAAAAATATTAGAGGTACATAACTATGAAATTTAGTTGAGAAAGAGCAACAGTAACTTTGTTTAATAAGATAGCACTTGTTTTGTTGTTTGTTTTTTTTTTTACTTGACTGTGCTTTAGTTCCCGTAGGATGATTGACACATTCTGAGGTTATACCTTGTACAAGATAAAATCGGTTATATCGTTAATGCATATAAAAAGGTATTTCAAGTATTGAGAACTGGCAGTCACTTGTCTTATAATCTGCAGATGTTGCACTTTTCCTTTAGAAAACTTGTCCAATATATATATTCTTTATTTTCCAGCCTTCAGAGGAACACTGAATCTTGAAAATATTAAAAAAAAAAAAAAAAAAAAAAAAAATTCCTAAGAGCACCAGTGCTGACTCTTATAACTTGTGAATATTATACATTAGTGTTGTGGCAATTTAGTCACAAAATTTTAACTTTCACCCATTTTAGTTTAGACCGTTTTCTTCCTTTATCTTCTTTCTTTAGAATGAAATTACTAAAATGCTAGAAATTGTAGTACCAGAGGACACTTAGAAAGCTATTTAGCTATAAGTTCTGATTAGCATTCATGAGTAGAAAACAGTATTCCACAAACCAGAATAATATTTGCATGCTGACACTGTAGTGTGCTTTATAAATACATAACGTCGTTCTAAATTGTCCTTAATTTGTGTTTTATTGGATGTCTAGTAAAAAACTCATTAAGTTTTGCTGGTCATAGGCTCTGATGGTTACTGTTTTCGTTGGTAGGGAAGGAATTCTTGTCTTTTCCTGTAAAACTTCACCTATTGAACTAAACAACTCTGTATTTATTTTCTCGACAGGAAGTTCGTAAAGTAAGTGAGAGTATCAAGTATAATCACCCTTTGAGAAAATGTGTTGACACAATACTGAAAAAGGTAATAAATACATTAATTTGCTCTTCTTTAACTATCTTCAGCTGGTTCATGGTGGGGGGAGGAGGATGGAGTACTTCCAACACCTACTGAATGCTTGCATCTTATTTTCTCTTTAACTTGAATTTTCTAATTGGCACCTTGTGGTTTTCAGACCAGCTTTGGAGTTTGAATTCTGTACGGAATGAGTTACTATGATGAATGTAATTATCTGACGTGTTTTGAGATATGTAGTACGTTATGAGCAGAATTTGTAACAGTTGATCACATACAGTAATACCTTTTTTTTCCTGAAGTATAATGAGGTATGTAGAAAATGCTGTGTTTTCCCACTGTATGCCTTATTCTGAATTTTTGCAAAACACAAAGTATGTTCTTGAGAAATAGTTTTCAGTGCTTATCTTTTTGGTTAACAGTGTCAAACTGATCTTTTTTCAGAAGGAAAAATTATTTCTTCTAACAGTAGTAAATAAATGTTAGTATCAGAAGGAAAGATCTGTAGTTAAAGTGAGCTTCTCAGTTGCATGAAATGTTCATAACATTGAAAAACATATAAAAAAACTGTTATTTTTCTTTTCTTTCCAGTGTCCTACTGAGTACCAGGAAAGAATGGGTAGGAACATGGATGATTATGAGGATTTTGATGAAAGACAGAACAGTTATCCAAGTGAAAAAAGTTTGGTCAAACTTCACAAGCAGGTATATTAATAAATGAGGGAATGTGCAATTTATTCTAATGTAATGAGAATAAATACAAATCAAATATTTTTTTCAAAGTATTTTACCCAAATAGCTTACTGCAGTGCATGATTGTCCAGCTTTTTTGCTTGCCTGGCCACATGTAGTGAATAGAAATTGTCTTGGGTGGCATATACATAGTTTGCTCCAATAGTAGTGCCTCTGATTCATTTCCACAGAAACAATAACAGATACGAAGAGCACAATAACACTATTTGATAGACCAAATTCTGAGCTACAAAACAGTGTTTTTCAACACTGTCGCCATCATTAGCTGTGCATTTTTGCCAGCAATGAACAAGAGCATGCCACATAACAATCTGACCCACTGTCACCACTCCTGAAACACTACCCACCAACTCACTGTGCTCACATTCACCGTTGCACCACTCTGGGCATGAACCAGCAACGTTCCCTCACAGCCTAGAAAGCCGACAATATTCTGGGCTGCATCAAAAGAAACATGGCCAGCAGAATGAGGGAGGTGCCATCTACTCTGTGCTAGGGAGGCCTTACCTGAAGTACTGAATCCAGATGTGGAATCCTCAGCCTAGGAAAAACATGCACCTGCTAGAGTGTGTTCAGAGGATGGATGCAAAAATGACCCAAAGGATGGAACACCTTCTCTGTGAGGACAGGCTGAGAGAGCTGGGGCATTACAATATGGAGAAGGCATCAGATTGCTGGTAGTGACCTTTTAGTATCTATAGGGCAGCTGTAAGAAAAAAGGGGACAGACTCCTTAGCAGGATCTGTTGCAATAGGACAATGGGAAATGATTTCTAACTTGAAGAGGGTAGATTTAAGTTGGGTGTTAAGAAAAAAATCTTTTATAGTGAGGGTAGTGAAGCACTGGAACGGGTTGCCTAGAGATGTGGTGGATGCCTTGTCCCTGCAAACATGCAAGGCCAGGCTGGACCAGGTTGTGAGCTCCTGATATAGCCGTGCATATCCCTGTTCAGTACAGGGGATTTGGCTTTTAAAGGTCCCCTCCAACTCAAAGGATTCTGTGATTCTATTTTCAAATTCCTTTGTCACAACAGAAAGCACCTGCTTATTCATCTCTTTTCAGAGTCCTGTGTTTAGTCACTGTATCAATATGCATACAATTATTTGCCATCACCTCAGTCAGAACTGCACAGCACTGTCTTCCCTGTGCCCTGCTTTCAGTTGACAGTGTTGATAGCACACTGACTGTTTGGCTGTTGCTGAGTGATGGCTGCATGCCTGGGGCTGCTCTGTGGAGAAGAGCTGCTGTTTTTACATCAGGAGTGGGATGGGATGCATTGTGAGCTGGGATGGGCCACAGGTTGGGCATGCCGGCTGTAGTGTGTTTAGCAATGCTACTTAATGACTTTTCATAGAGAAAGAAAGTATGGAAGTTCAATATCTCAAGTGATCCAAATGTATTTTCTGGTTATGTAAAAACTGTAAGATAACTTGACGATATTTTGGTTGACTAGATGATTGATGATATTTGGGGCCTTGGAATGACTTATTGGCAGTGTGTTATAGAAAAGCATGGTATTTGCTGATTTGCAAAAATAAGAAGCTATGCTGGAAAAAGTAGGCTTGATAATGATACAGATTGATTGTTCTGAAAATACAGCAATACCCAGGAGTGTGTTGTTTCTTTCCTTATTCCTGCTTACCTATTAATAGAGTTTGCTGTCTGCCTTTGTGGTTGTATGGAATTAATCTTAGCAGTTTTGTAATGTGGAAATTTTTAAGGGATTTCTGCAAAGCTTTTCTCTCATTTCTTGGAATGATATGTTGTAACCATAATTTCTTGGAATTTATGGTAGGTGATTTATTCGGTACAAAGGCATCGTCGTACGCAGGTCCAGTGGCAAATTCTTCTAGAACAAGCCTTTTACCTGGAAGATGTGGCAAAAAATGAGACTAGCGCAACTCGACAGTTTGTTCATACTTTTCAGTCCCAGGAACCAGAGAATAAAATTATTCAGTATTTCTACACACCAACAATTGGTAAGTGCTGTTATCCAGATTTTGAATATATAAAGGAGTAACTGGTAATGTTGTGTAAGAACAGCTGGTTTTATATGATGTCACTGGTTTAAGGGCTGGTTTGGCCCGGTTCCATGACAAGCAGGGCGGAGGGATTTCGCAGAACTCCGCGCCTCCAGAAGAGGGAACAGGAGACCCCAAAATAATTAAAAACAGAGGCAACAATCTGAGGAGAAACAAACTAATTTACTAAATATGCTATTGGAATGCAAGATAACACACCACAATACAACATAATTAGAATTGAAGCTAATAAATCAAATATAATGAGAGAGAGAATGTCCGAAAGGTGGATAGGCCTCACCATAACACTGAGGTGAGATGCGCAGTCCCGTTGAGAAGCAAGGAGACAGGAGCAGCACCCACGACCAAGAGCAGAAGAAAAAGAAAGCGCATCAGGTGACCTTGCCAGGAGTTAAATCTCCTCTCCCTGACCACAAAGTCCCCTGGGGAATGTAGTTCTTCTCTTTTGGGCAGGTACCCAGGACTTGAGCATTAACAGTTAAACTCCCAGTGCCCCACATGATATTATTGTGTGCAATACCGAAAACCAAAAATCACAAAGCCATGACATACGGAGATGTTTGGTTAGAGTAGAGGGAAACTCTCCAAAGTGTGCATTTGAAATGCTTGTTTAATGAAAGATTCATCAGGCATTGAGTTATGCACTTGACTCTCGGTTTAAACTTTTTACAGATTTAATAGCAGTAGCATGCTTTAATAGCAACTGAAATATTTTGAAATTTTAAATGAAGAAAAAACTTGAAATTTCAAATTATGGAATTGTAGCCATCTTTTACATCTGTAGAATATTAGGATATTGCAGCTCTTGTAGTATTGCACAGGGGAAAGAGCTCTTTGTCTGTCCTATACTGATAATTAGAAATATTGTTGCTTGTGCAGTTTTTTAGAAAGTGTCTTCTTGTCATATATTAACTTCTGATTTGATGTATAATATCAGTCATTTATTTCTTAGTACAATTTTACAGTCTAAGCTTTGTTTGAAGTAGAGTAATATAAGAGCAAACAAATAAAAAGTGGGCTGAAAGTGGAGAATCCAGTTCTGCTCCCTCTAATAGTTCTTGTCAATAATTTTGCAATATTTGCAACCCAAATCCATTCTGTTTTCCACAGGTGGTGCATATGATTCTCTAGGGCTGAGGCAGATCTCTAGGCATCATTAAATCTCAGAATTTGAATGTGCAACTCCAAAGATTTAGCCTTGATTTTAAGGTTATTCATGCAGTAAGTTATTAATAGTTTTTTTGTTTTCCTACAGGAGTTCCATTTCTGGTTGTCTAATTTTCATTAACTCAGGAGAGTTGTATGTGTATTTGTTTTTCAGAGTGGTACTGGGAGTGTCTTCTACGACCATGGTTTTACAGGGTTCTTGCAGTTGTTTTGGCCACATTCTCTGTAATTGTCGTGTGGTCGGAATGCACGTTTTTCAGCACAAGGCCGGTTTTATCACTATTTGCAGTATTCATACAGCTCGCAGAAAAGACATACAATTATATATACATAGAGGTAAGTTCGAGATCATCACTCAACAGAAGGCTTTAAACTAGATTGTTTTTACAATAATAGTAGATGAAATTGACTTTAAGTTTCTGTTACAAGCTTTCAGAAGCTCTGTACAATACATTGTACCAGACTTTGATTTTGTGAGGGAGGTCTGCCTTTTACCTCTCTGTTACAGAGAGAAAGTCGTTCGATCTGAATACCACATGTAGAATAATTCATGAAACATTAGCTTGGAGCCTAAATATTTAGACCTGCCATCTAATCGACCATTTATATGGTTGACCATTTATATTAGACCTACCATCTAATCGACCATTTATATGACCTCTTTCTCCTAAGTAGGAATCCACTGCTGGCCAGAAATCCAGTACTCCATGATGGGGCTAGAATTTGACTGCAGAAAGTTATCACACAATCACAGAGTGGCCAGGGTTGGAAGGGATCTCAAGGATCATGAATCTCCAACCCCCCTGCCACAGGCAGGGCCACCAACCTCCACATTTAATACTAGACCAGGCTGCCCAGGGCCCCATCCAATCTGGCTTTGAACACCTTCATGGACGGGGCATCCACAGCCTCTCTGGGCAGCCTGTTCCAGCACCTCACCACTCTCGTAGTAAAGAACTTCCCATGACATTCAACTTAAATCTTCCCTCCCTCAAAACCATTTCCCCTTGTCTTGGGAACAGTAAAGCAGATGAGCAGAAGAAGCTTCAGTATACTAATAAATTGGGTTGAACTTAAAACACCTGTTCTTAATGCTTTTTAAAGGAAGAAGATGTTAAATGATTCATTGTAATTATCAAGATACTTAAATCAATGCCATTTATGTTACAAAAAAGTAGAGTATGTGTTTCTAGTGTCAGTTATGATATAACTTACATGAAGTTCAGAGTGTTTCAGGTATAGTTCAACACAAGTTTGTGGAGGTTTTTTTTTCCTGGTATTGGCACTGATTTTATTGTCCAATTTCAAAACGAAAAATTACTCTGCATTCAATCTGTTGCATATACAGATTGTGTTAACATATTAATACCTTTAGCAGAGTTCTTGTGTTTTAACCTGGCAAGCAGTTAAACACCACACAGCTGTTCATTCATTGCTTCCATGTAGCAGAATAGGGGAGAAAATTGAATAGCACAAGAACTTGCAGCTTTATATAAGCACAGTGTAAGAAGAAGGAAGAAAAAGAAAGAAAAGGAAAATAACAGAACTAAAAATAAGATTTTATGATTTTTATTATGATAACAAAAAGAATAAACAAAATAAGTGCTGCACCTGCTGACCAGTGCCCAGCCAGTCCCCAGGCAGCGGCAGCTGCTCTAACCAAATCCCAATCCTGTTTTACTGTTCAGCCTGGTTTTGTATGGTATAAGGTGTCTCTTTATCTAGTTTGGATCACGTGTCCTGGTTCTGTCCTCTCCCAGCACCTTGTGCACCCCTTGCTCCTTGCTGATGAGGTAATATAGGGTAATATGTTGACAGTGTAATGAATTGTTCAGCAACAGCTAAAGCATGGATGTATTATCAGTGTTATTTTAAATCCAAAATACAGCACCATACCATCTACTAGGAGGAAAATTAATACTGTCCCAGGCCAAACCAGGATAGTTCTATATTCAAATAGGTATTTTTTTCCCTCTTTTGTAGATGGCCTGTTTTCTTACCATCTTTTTCCTCAGTATCTGTGTTTACTCCACTGTCTTCAGAATCCGCGTATTTAACTATTACTACTTAGCTTCACATCATCAAACAGATGCATACAGTCTCCTTTTCAGTGGCATGTGAGTATGTGGCACGTATTTTGCAAATTTCATGTCAAATAATCTATTGAAAATGTCCATTAAGATTTATTTACATTCTTTCATTTATATTCATATATATGTTTAAATTGTGTCATAGAATGGTTTGGGTGAGGAGGGCCCTTATAGTTCAAGACCACTGCCTTGGGAAGGATTGCCTTCATGTCCGTCAGTTGCATAGAGCCCCATCCAACCTGGCCATGAAAGCCATACTCCTTGATATGATTTCTTAATATTTTGGGTGCAATAAATTGTTTTAAATGCTGTTTGTTACCTCTTGCATTTATTCAGGTTATTTTGCCGTCTCACTCCACCATTATGCTTGAATTTTTTGGGCTTGACCCATATGGATGCAACAATCTCTCACAGAGATGCTCAGCCAACTGCTTACACATCAGTAAGTACAGGAAATAAGGCATTGGGGCTTTGTCATGATTTAGAGAAGAAGAAAATGCTTTGTGATAATTTTTATAGTAAGATTCAGATATTTGTATTTTTGCACTTACGTTAAACAGGGTAGAAAGAGTTACAGAGCAGGAGTTTGGTAATGATTGCTGGCTACAGTGGAGTTGTCAACCAAATGTTTTGTCCTTTGTCCTAGAAAAGTATAGATTGCTGAAGAGTGCAGGCTTCTCTTCTTAAGAGCGTTAGCTCCCACTGGCTTCTGTGCATGGGGTATCTTTATGGATTAGGAGCCAACCTTACTGTCTGCTGAAAATTGCTGAATTTGGTTCTACTGAATAAATAGTTTCTGACAGCAAGTAATGTCTACCTTTGTTCTTAGCAAATAGTCCTCTTTTCTTGTACTTCAACACCAGATGAAACACACTAAATTTGTACTGAATTTGGATTAGGTGAGATGACAAGAATTAGATGTGTGATGATAATACCTATGTATATGTAACCTAAGAATTGTGTATTTATGTGTTGTGAACTGGAAAGAATGAGGTAGCAAAATCTTTCCTGGGTATCATCAGAGCTTCTTGCTCTTCTGGTTCTGTTTTCCAGATAATGGGATCAATGAAAGTGCTGTCCTTCATTGCAGATGGATTCTACATATATTACCCAATGCTTGTTGTCATTCTCTGCATTGCCACATACTTTAGGTAAGTAATGGGCAAGACTCATCCTCTGCATTTCTTTATATTAATAATTTCAATTTTATCTCTTAAGAAAAGACTCATTTCCAGATGATGAGATGTGACATATTAACAGAAATGCGAAAAATAATGAAATAGTTTTAGATTTATTTGTGTTAAAAGTATTCATTTTAAGAATATCCTTTGTATGAACTCCTAACTTCTTGATTTTCTTTAATACTAATTCCATTTTCCACCAAACATTCATTAATCATGTTTTGGGTTCTTTTCTGTTCAAACTTTGAAGCCCACAAACATACGTTATGCCAAATGAAATTAAAATTACTGTGAGGAAGCTATATTTTCAGCAGTTTTCTGATACACAGATTTGCAAAACCTCTAGATAATGAATGTTCCAGCAGACTTGCAACAAACATATGTGGAACTGAATGTTTAATTAAAATCTGTAAAAGAAAGCTGTTTTCCTTATTTAATCCAGTGGTTACTAGACTAGCTGGTGTTTTAAATCACTGGATCTTTCTCCCTTAAACACAGATTGCTGGAATCTGAAAAGATAATTACAGGAAATACTGTTATGTGCTTGCTTTTTGTTGTTTTATTTCAAAACATCTGCTTCTGACCACTCTAAGAGATATGATTTCATGTTTGTTTGCTTCTTCAGTCTTGCACTGCTATTCAGTTAGAAGCACTGTATATGTTTAGAATTTTAGGGAAAGTGGTTTGATGCTAGAAAGTTTGAGCATCCACTGATAGCAAGAATACAGTCCTACTTTTTCCCTACCTACTTTCAGGTTAAATGGTCTAATATTAGAAATGGAGGTTGGTGGCCCTGCCTTATGGCAAGAGGTTTGGAGCTTGATAATCCTTGAGGTTCCTTCCAACCCAAGCCATTCTATGAAGAAAATAATCCCCTAAGCAAACAAGAAAGGAAAACTGATTTGTGTAATTTGTCTCTGATGATCTTTCTCTTTGCTGTTACAATGTAATGAAAGGGAAAGGAAAGGGGAGAAAAAAAATGAAGAATCTGATTTGCAGGATCTCTAATACCTTATAAAAAATCAAGTACACATGGGATTGAATGTTTATTAAAATTTATCAAATAAAGCTATTTAATCCAGCAGTCTTAATGCTGAGACAGGACAGGAAAAATCTTCCCCTTAAGTGAAGCTGTATTTAGACATAATATTAATGTTCTGGGTTAGACAGAGAAAAAAATGAAAAAACAGTAGTTGCAGGCTCTGGTAGTGAAAAAGTTCCTGGATACAATTTCAGTATTAGCTTAATCCTTTATGAAAGGTGGAGCAAGTTTATTTTCTGACTGCTGTCTGATGGGATACAAAATGAGAAGTGTTCCTACAGCTGAAAAAAAAAATAAAAATAAAAATAAAAAAAAAAAGCCAGGTGTTTCTTCTGAGTAATAACTGAGATGAAAGCAGCTTTCCTGTTATTGTTGTTCCAAAAACAGAAATCTTGTTGCATGTAATCTTCAGTAATTTTCTTCTGGCAGAGGAGAGTCAAGAGGAGACATAGGCGTAATTACTATTCTATTTGAGAAGATATCAAATAATTGTTTTAAATTTGTACTACTCTCAGACTATAAGCATTTTTATCCTACTACTTGAACAGAGGTCTTCCATCCTTTCAATTACATTCAGGAACCTTGTTTGAATTTTCTGATTTCTCAGGTAGTATTATTTGTTTTCCGTTTTTCATGTTTTACTTTTTGTTTTTTTAATTGTTCCTAAATTACTGTATTTCTGAAATGTCTATTTTGCATTTTGCAATATAATGTATCCATTTACCCATTGTAAACTAATATGGGAAATTCCTTATGTTTCTGCTTTTACCAGTTTAGGAACTCGTTGCTTGAATCTTTTGGGTTTCCAGCAGTTCATGGGGGACAGTGAAATGACCTCTGATTTGATTGATGAAGGAAAAGAGTTAATCCGAAGAGGTAATTCAGATCCCATATCCTAATCATCCTACAAAATACAGTAATTCTTCCATGTCTGTGAAAAAAATAAAAAGACATAGCTTTTCAATTTTTGAACTGTAGGTGGCAATCTGCTGCACAAAACACTACAGATTAACAATACAGGTTGCTATGTAAGTACTGTTGGACTTTGTTGACATCTGCAATAAAATACCAACTTTACTCATTCAGTGTGGGTAATTTTACAATTTAGTTAAGTGCTGGTACTCTGAAGCCATTACTATCTTAGTAATAATATCTATAGTAGTACTAGTAGTAATATCAATAATATCTTAGGGGGGCTGAGATCTGAAAGTAATGCCTCCTATTTTATTTTGTTTATCTATAATGTCAGAGGTGGATGTTGGTTTCATGGCAGTCGAGGTTGAGCCTTCCTGACAATATTTCTGTTAAATGTTGTTGCCGTGATGGCAGCAGAGGGGCAGTCTGACAAAATGGCATGTGACATGGAAGTGCAGGTGAAGCAAAGGTGTGTTATTGAATTCCTCCATGTGAAAAAATGGCACCCATTGGCATTCATTGATGCTTGCTGAATGTTTAAGGAGACCAAAGGAGTAGATGTGAGCATGTAAGTGGTGCATTTCAGCACTGATGACAGCCGTTGTCAACATGACAAATTAATTTTAATGAGAAATTCCATTACAATGAACTTCATGTGTCTTTAATTGTATTAACCAACTATTTCAGTAAGAATCTCAATAGTTAATGTTATTTTTTTTGTTGCATTTGTTTAAGAAAAACCTGTTAGAAGTGATTGTTCTTGTATTTAGCTACAGACTTTTTTTTATTTCTAGAGAAAAGAAAACGGCAAAGGCAGGAAGAAGGTGAAAACAGAAGAAGGGTAAAAGATTTATTTTATGTAATCACAATGTTAATATAATAAAAAATCTACTGGGGATGGCCATTGTTATTTAATTCAGACTAACTTTTTACAAGAAGAAAGTCCTGCAACCACAGATGGAAACAGTTTTGTCTTGTAGAATAGTCCTGGCTGAGGAAAAAAGATAATTTATATTTTCTTTTTAAAAGATAAGAGGGTTATTGTGGTGATACTACTTGTACTCTCTTGTTACTCACTCTATTCTTAGAATCAATTATGGCTATAAACATAGGTCAAGATAACCAGACCTGACCTACAAGATTCAGAATAATCTGGAAGAGTTTGTTCTCAGTCTGTTCTGTTGATGCTGATTTGCTTGAAATAACAGACTTGCAGTGTTGGGTTGTTCTCTTGGAATGGGGACTGAGTGCTCTTCACAGACTTACCCTGCTGTTTTGCATAGTCATTGCTAGTAATTGGCAAAGATTAATTTTTTCCTTCTGAGCAGGGAAAACATTTAATGTAGTTCCCTTCTTCAAAGAAAATAAGCAGGAAGGAATGAGTACTCTTGCCACTGAGTAACAAACAGAATCTTTGTTTCAAATAATTTTTGAAACATAATTCAGAGAGTTTCGCTTCAGCAAGTTCAGTTAATTGTAGCTTTTGTTTTTGACTTCAAATTCAGTATAGAAAGAAAGGATATCTAAGGAGTACATGTGAAAAATAAACTGCCTAAAGGAAAAGTATTATTTGCAGAAAGCTAGGATAATACGGGGTCTAAAACCTCTGGATTCTTCAAGCTCAGGGATACTTGCCTTCAATTCTTGTTAACAGCTAGTACTGCAAAAACCTTTCTTCTGATGCTCTGCTCTGCACCTTCCATCCCATAGTTTTAAGGCTTTCCCTTAATACAAAACCAAGTACCAGTCAGTGCATTATACCTTTGTTACACACTGAAATGAACTGACATAAATCAGCAATTTTATTTTCAATAGAAAACTCATTTTCTATTTTTGAAATAGAAAAAAATATGAATATGAAAAAACCTGTTTTTTGAGTTTGCATTTTACACTGTAGCACATATATTCTTGAAACTTCTAGAGGATATAAGAGTATTCTTTTGTTACATCATGATAAATACTTTCTCTGCAGCTTGAACTGTAAGATCTGTTGGCATAAATTAGCATAGTAACTTTTGAGTTTATCAAGGGTCCATATAAGAATCTGATCAATATGGAAGTTACAGATGCAATAGGAAAGGTTTCTACTGTGTCATGAACTTGTCTCCTAAGAAGAGTAGGTTTTCTTCTTTAATACTTCATAATTCTTCGTATTAAAATTATTGAAGGCTAAAAGATTATGTGATAGAAGTATAACAATAACTGTTTTTCTTTTTTTGTCTGGGTGTTCTACCATTCTGCCACTAGATGGAAATATAAACCAAACAACGAGCATCTGCCTTTGCACTGTAACAGTTGAAGAACTTTGTAGATTTAATATGTAGTTTGTTTCCTCTGAGTATTTTTCTCCTAAAGAGCAGTTACTGAAATTGGTTTTGTAAAGGTACATAAACACTGAGCTAAAAACAAAACAAGAACTCTTCTTGTATCAAGATATCAAGCAGTAACATTTTCAAAGTATTTTCTTTCACTGTGTGGCAAGGTTGATCAGTTAGCTCTAGACTGCAGTATCTGTTGATCCTGTGTGTGCTTTAGTTGCGTTACTTTTCTGACAGTTCATGTTTTTCTTTTTTTGTCTTTTTCCAGGAATGGAAAGAACGGTATGGAAATAGAGAGGATTCCACTAGAAACAGGGTTGTCCACACAGAGCAAAAAGAATCCAGCTTCTCAGAGGCCAATACTAATAGACGTAAGTTGTGTGGGGCTTTTTTGTGCTGTGTGGAAATTTTTTGTTTGCTTGCTTTTAGGTTTTTAATATCCTGTCTGTGCAATACTGACTGTAAGTAAAAGTAAAAAGTTTCCTTTTTGTCTCAGATCATATACTGATACATTTCCTTCTTTAGGAAGGAAATAGTGCTAGCTTGACCATTCAAGACAAGTGCCATGTTTCTTCTCATCTTCTACATTTCGACTTGCTGAGGCTGGAGATTCTGGCTGGTCTAAATTACTTGATTTTCTCATGGGACATACAACTAGAGTAGCAGTTGTTAACAAAAAAACCCACAAAACTATATTTGAGGTATACCTCGCAGTTGGAAATTTTAAATATTGGAATGAACCTCTTCTGCATGCAAATAAACTGATTTGGGTTGGAGTAATGACTTACAAATATAAAGCCAGAATATACATGAGTGCATGCATGTCATTTAATAACACATTAAACTAGCCAATTTAGATTGTTACATGTACAGCAGTATTTGCTTGTAGAAGAAGAATAATGTTGAGTTGAAAATGTTTAAAAGTAAACAAACCTCTTATTGTCCACTGATTTTTTTTGTCCTTTTGCTAACTTTCAGTGCATATTTCATGTACTCATGTAAGCTAACAACAGGTGAGAAATGAAACTAAACAGCTAAATGTGACAGGTTGAATGAAGTGATGGAAAAGTGATTAAAGTTTATAAAATAAAAAGGAGAAGATTCAAGACAAGTGCTTTCAATAAAAAATAAAGTAGGTCTTACTGCCACTCTTTTTAAGAGTGGAAACCAGTAGGAAGCCAAAGTATTCAGATAAAGACTAACTGAAATTGTATTCAATTATATTCTGCTATTAACTAGGCCCAAAACAAGCTGTAGACACTGGCCTGAAGCTGGCAGTGAATTGCTAAACAGCTGTATTTCATTCATTCATGAGTTTTTCCATTTCAAAACCAACAGAAGAACTTAAAAAATTCCAGCTAAATTTTGCACGTAGCGTTTTTGTCTGTCTTGGTTAAAAATGTCAAGAATGGCAAGAATTTATTTATTTGTAAATAATGTTTCTATATTTTTTACTTTTAATTTTAACTTTTAATTTTCTGTGACTCTTTGCAAAATGGATCTCATCTGCTTGTTGCAGTTATGTCGTTCTGCAGATAAATAAGAACAAAAAATCTAAAAAGACCCAAACTTTGAGCATACGGTCAGATTTTATTTAATACTGAATTTACTCTACATATTCATGATTATGCTTTAGATGAGTTACTAGCAAATTATTATACTGGTCTTTTAAGTTTGATGTTTTCACACAGTGGGATGTGTTTATAGAATTAAATGGATCTTTTTCCTGCTTTTTACCTATTCAGCACTGTCAAAGTACACTCGAACAAATGGTAGGACTGAAAGAGATAGAATAGAACTTCTTCAGGATGCAGAACCTTTGGATTTTAATGCAGACTCAATTAGTGATGACCCTCTTGAATCGGACTCTGGAAGGTGAGGAATCCTCTGTTTTACTTACAATTTAAAAATTTTAATAGCTTTTATCTCCTGTCCTGTAACAGCTATGTCAGATGATTTTGTATAATACCTTTATAAACAGTATTTGCTTCTCACATCGCTTTTTTTTTTTTCTTCCTTCTCTCTGATGATATCGAAAGTGTTTTCAACCCAATTGAAACCACTGGGTTTTATCAGTTTTTATAGAAATGTCTGAGTAAGGTTTGAGATGACCATAAATTTATGTGTTAGCATAATCTGGAAACTGTGCATATAAACACAGTAGTGAAAGTACAGAATAATGACTTACATATGCTCAGTATAGGTATTTTATTTTTCTCAATTTCCTATAAGACTTCAGAGAGCTTATTATTCCTTGAATAAAAGAAAATCTGTAAAGATTGAAGGAAATGAAACTGAGCATTATAGGATCAGTAGTTGCAGGAGTGCACCTGTGCATCAGATCTTGAGACTAGTAAATTCAAATCTGAACCTATTGGGCAAAGTCTTATGCTGAGCAGTGTAGCTATGTGAATAATAGGGAATTGTGTGTGTTTCCAATATCCATCATGAAATAGGATATATTATTAGCTGCTAAGTTCTACTTGCATCCAGGAAAGAAGTAAAATGTTTAATCGTGCTTTTTTAATCTAGACAGCTATGTATTAGAACCTTGCTATGACAAATTGTTTAAAATTTTTCTACAAAAAGTTATAATTTGTATGTTTTTCAGTTTAAATTAGCATATCAAATCCATCTGAAATTGTTTGTGTTGACTTCTGTCTGTAACTTCAGCAAATAAATGCCGGTCCATAAACATATAAAGAATGTTTTTAAATGATGGTGGCAGGTTCGACAGGTTGATTCAGCAATACTTGTTAATACTGACAACTAAATTGTCTAATCTAATGTCACCACATTTGGAAAAGTTTTGGCTTCTGGAGTTCTTTTTGGGTTTCTTTTTAGCACAAAGTTTAAATAGGAAGCAGCCTAGTGTAATTCTGTTTTCTACTTCTATACAGTGTTTGAAATAAGTAACAGTCTACAAAAATGGAAGTAGGCATATATAATTTTTCTGGAGCAGATGTGATATCTGAAGTCTTCATTCATAGGTCTTTCTTCTTTTTGCTGTGATATCTTTTCATATTTAAAATTCATTCTGCAGGTACCAGCCTGGTGGAAGATATCTGTCAATGTCTCGAAGCAGAATATTTGAGGATGTCTAATCTAAATCTAAAGAAAAATCATTGGCAATCTATTTCCTATTCGCTGCTTGGAAAACATTGTATTTATGGTTATTGCTGAACCAGAAAAGATCATTTTTGTTTTATTAAAAAAATGAAGAAACAGCTATATTTTGGAAATGTATCTGTATGGTAACTCTACCAGTTACAACAAGAATATTCTTCTTCTATTTTAGATGTTATTGTGCATCCATATGAGTTTTTATAATGACCAAAAGGAGAGAACTAGTAATTAAATTACTAGAGATTAATTTCATAAAAAAGGCTCAACTTGAATTACAATATTAAGCTTCAGAATGAACATTTTCTGGAAGGGTTTTTTTTTTTGTATGGAAAAAGATGCTATGAGAAAATCTTGATGCATCCAAAGTGCAGTTATATTGATTACAATAGTGGACACTTACTAAATTTTCTATCTAAACATTTATGACTAGTCCAAAATTTACAGATTTAAATTAGTCTTCTTTTGGCTTCAGTAGTCTTTAGATCAGACCCTAAATAAGCAGAAGGACTGAATGGCAGTCTGTTTTCACAAATCTTGCTGGCATTAGTTTTAGAACTAATGAAATTTAGAATATGTATTTGTCAAGAAAGGTGATATTTTCTTTTCCAGTGTTCAAGGCCAGGCTGGATGGGGCCCTGGGCAAGTGAGTTGCAGCTGTGCCTGGGCAGTGTGTTGGATTGTCCTTACGGTCCAACCCAAGCAATTCTAGATTGTGTGTGTGACTAGATGAATATGGATGAAGGTTTCACTGTCGTATGAATGTATGTGCAATAGCAAGGAAATGTTATCAAAGGCATGATGTTTGCTTAAGATTTTTACAGTTCTAACTGTTGAAAAATATTGGCAGACTAATGTTTTGGGTTCTTTTTTTTAAAAGCATAAAAGAAATCTAATGTGAATAATGAGTTAAATTTGGAAAAAAATTATTTGCATAGATTTCAGACACAGCTTAAAATTTTTGAGTGTTTCTTTAGAAGAAGGGAAATACATAGCACAACTAGATAATGATGAACACTTTTAATATCCCACATGTCCTGTTTGCATTATGTATCAGTTCTTAAGGTGCCTGTATTTTGCAGTAAATTGTTGCAAAAAGATTAAATGCATATTCATTTAAATGCCATTCAAAAATGCCAATTATTAACTATGTAGAAATGCTTCTATTTAATTTAATTGGTGTAGATGCATTTTAACTGTAGTTTGTCAAATGAACTTTCAAGTGTAATCATAAGGTAAAAGATGTGATCATACTCATGATATCTTGGGAAATACGATTAACTTAAAATGCTGCTTTATGGGAATTTGTCATATATTCTTGCACTTGGGAGTTTTCTTTTTACTTATTTCTAAATGATGATGAAAATGGAAAGAGAACATGCTTCCGTCATTAATTTTTTATCATGCTTAAAAAGATAAGCATCCATTAAAGCACCTGAGACTGAGATAGTCTGAAAAGTAAACTTTCATGAACTACATGTTCTACTAATTTTTAGAAGTAGTCTTTTTCTGAAGTAACTGTTAATGGGGATCTAACTCTACCTCCTGCAATTTAGTACATTGTATGTTCTAACAGTAGTGGTATTTATAATATATTGATCTTATATTATTAATTTGATCTGCCTGTTTTAAAATACTATATTTCTGTTATGAAGGAGGAAAAATGCTTGTGTAGAAATGATTATGTAAATAAAAGGGCAGACATAAAGTAACCCTCACTTATGAGGTGAATACACTGAATTACAGCCATGCTCAAATGTACCCAAGTTCATGTAATTTCTATGTTGCATGTAAGAGGACACATTTTAGTTTGAGTATTTTATGTCTTATAAAAGCTTGATCAGCATGATACAGCATGGCTGTATCAGGGAATGAAAGTCAAGAAAATAGGATAGTTGTTTCTGGATGCAGACTGTTCTATAGCAACTTTGTGATGTTACATATTTAATTTTTATTAGATAATCTTAGAAATGCTATTATTAGTCCAGCCTGATCTGAAAGAGGTTGTATATGTTTTTTGGACATCCATCAACAATTAACATTTCTAGACTTTATATTTCTATTTTTATAGCTTATATGTCATTTAATTGCCCAAAAGTTTATTTGTAATTTGTATTTGTAAAAATACATGGATGAAATAAGGTGTAAGTTCTTTATTTAACTCTTGAAATGTCACTACAAAGGGATCTAATTCAGTGCTAATGGAAAAATCATGAAAGGAATGTTTATTTTTCAGAGCTCTTGTGAAGTACTCCTATCTAGCTGCTGTTGACTTCAGAGTATTGAATCAGCCTTCTCAGGGCATGATTTTTCTGCATTCATAGACACATAGAATCATAGAATTGCTCAGGTTGGAAAAGACCTTAAAAGATCATCAAGTCCAACCACAACCTAACCATACTGCCCTAACTCTAACAACCCACCACTAAATCATGTCCCTGAGCACCCCATCCAATTGGTTTTTAAACACATCCAGGGATGGTGACTCAACCACCTCTCTGGGGAGCCTATTCCAGTGCTTAACCCTTTCTGTAAAGAAGTTTTTCCTGATATCCAACCTAAGCCTCCCTTGGTGCAACTTGAGGCCATTGCCCCTCATCCTGTCACCAGTGAGAAGAGACCAGCCTTGCTCTCGCTGTAAGCACCTTTCAGATATTTGAAGAGAGCAATAAGGTCTCCCCTCAGCCTCCTTTTCCCCAGATTAAACAGCTCCACTTCCTTCAGTCGCTCAGACACCTGTGGAATGGTTGCTAACGAATTTACAATTGAAACTTGTTGAGGGTTTTATATACAAAAGCTAACTAGTTCGTGACATAAGACATCTGTGTGTTTTCCTCAGGATACAGTAATATGAGGATTTTACTGTAAATTAATTGCTGTGGGAATCCATCTGCTAGTATTGAAATTATGAGGTCATTTAGATGGGAATCTTCTGACCTTTTGTCATATGTTGCAGTGGAGTAGTAGAGTAACTAATGGCTGCTTTTTGAAACCACAGACACGAGGGCTTTAAAATAGCTCAAC
This sequence comes from Lagopus leucura, assembly GCF_019238085.1. Lineage (NCBI taxonomy): Eukaryota > Metazoa > Chordata > Aves > Galliformes > Phasianidae > Lagopus > Lagopus leucura. The sequence continues at coordinate 16,096,345 of NW_024962268.1, forward strand.
AGCTCTCTCTGGATAGTGCTTAGAGATCCCCAGTGTCACATACCAGCTGGATACTAAAGGTTTAAATAAGGAGATGATAAGTGATGTCATCCGTGTGATGTTTCATCCATGTATTCATTACTGACTAACAGTTATTACTCTTGCTCTAAGTGCAATTTGTAGCTAATTAGTGTTTCAAAAAGTAATTGTAAGTTCCTATGACTAAATATGAAAAGCTTTTAACTAAAGATGACTGGTTACAATAAAAGAACATTACAGAACCAAGCTATGTACCTGCACAACATTTGCTGTGTACTTGAGCTCACTGCAGACTACTTCAGTTACTGCTTATAAAAATAATGCAGAACTTGCCTGGGGGTTAAGTAAGTGCCTGACTGTGGCATCTGTACTGAGTTCTTTGCTACTGTAATTATACTCTAAAAATAGCCTATATTAAAAGAAATATAAGTAAATAAACTAAAACCAGCTTTGGCATGTTTAAGCTGTGATTGTAATGTATGTTAATGTTTTTCTTGCAGCACATTTGATGCTCCAGATTTGATAATTTGAAGTAAAACGAGCTTGCAAAGTTTGCTTTAGGAAACAGAATGTTTATTAATTCTGTTGGTATATAGTCATGTTTATTTGCAACTAAAGAATGTCAGTTGTATCTTTATTTACAATTCCACTTCTTGAATTAGCAAGCAGCCAAAGTGTACTTCTTATGCTGTGAGCACCACTTACACATAGAAATTGCACCAAGCAACCACCCAAGATTGTAAACCAGTGAAAAGTAAATTGTCACAAACTTTACAAAGCGGGAGTGAAAACAGTAACTATTTTAACACTCTGTCAGTGCTGGATTTCTTAGACAGTACAGATAGCAAAAAGCTCTAGTCTAGTCTTACTGTTCCTGCTAGAACTGTAGTTCTGTATTTTCAGGCATTTAAGCATGTACATGTTCTGCTAACTTACACATACTGGGAAATGAGCCCTCTCTGCATGTTAAGGCACAGCACTTAGTGATGTAAAGTAAGGAATTTTTTTATGAGGGAATACAAAAAAACCTGAGCTTCTAGTCTGTGTTAGCAAGTGACAATTTGGGCATACTATGGCATATTCTATCATATGAGTATGGCAACAAACTTTAAACTACTGTAACTTACACTACTGGAAAAATCACAGTATACAATATGTCTCTGCTTTGCAATCAAGCACTTGTAAAATAAATCGTCATTAGCAGTATTAAAGGGAATGGTGGAAAGCTGCTATCTGTTCAATATTTATTCTTACTATTTTAAAACAATCATGGTGATTTTTAGATATGAAATATTACCAATGGTTACTCTGATTTTCAGTAATGACGATAATTCTCACTTTACTAAATTTATCTCAGAATGTTGTCAATGTTTAATGAAAAATACATTATTTCTTCCAAATTTCATTACTGCTGCTAATTACTTGCAGTTTGAGGGGATTTACAGTACCAAATAGAGATCATTTTGTGAATGGAAACTTTCTGTGAGGCTTCTTAAGGAAATCTGCCTATTCATAACAGAATTGTTTCCATATGTATAATTAAAAGAAATGCCACTCATTGCGTATATTGTCTCCTAGCTTTTAATTTTTGTTTTAGCATTCGGAAAATGATCGATTTTTTTACAGAGCAACTTACTGGTGTATCTTGTAAATGTTTTGAAATTTTTACGTTCCTTTTCCCTAATAAACTCTGCAGGAATATGCTGTTTCACAGCAGTTCTTTTGATATTATCTGTGCCTCTAATTAAGTAGTCTAATCTGAAGCTGAGACACTCCTACACCATTTGATTATGTTGACAGAAACACAGCATCCCTTGCAGAATAGCACCTTGAACTAGATCCCTTTCTAGTATATAGATTGCTGTCATTGATTATATTGCATTACATTTGGTATCTTCTGTTTCAGTTGTGTGGTAATGCCAATCACGTATGTTCTTTGTCTCCATTAAAATGCACTGGAATGTATTCCTCAGCATGCTTAATTTTATGTGCGTGTGTTTTAGATGTAATTGAGAGGCAATAATAATATGCGACTTCAATTATTTCTTCAGGATAGTGTTGTTGTATTTGACATTCCTGTGAATTATAGTAGTTCAAGTGTGATATCTTAACTGTCACTGTAGGAATTATTTTCTTTAAGAAATCACTTTAAATTTCTATGGAAGTGTCTGGAAGACAAGGGAAATCATTTTCAAATATGGCTGTAGTAACAGAAGATGTTTATTCTCCAGTGTATATCAAGAGTAGGCTGTAGGAGTGCTGCTCATGGATAGACTAGCTTCTCTTGCCTTATGATACAAGTACGTGTGCATAAAACATTGTTTTAAAATTCACTGAGTTATAAATTTTTCTGTGTAGTATTTAAATTATTGATGTACTGGATATATTTTTGAAATGTATGTTAAAATATCTAGTCAATGACTTCAGTTGGCATGAAATAAATCATTTCTGCAATACATTTTTTTTCTTGGTGTATTTTAGATACTCAGACTTCTCTGAAATATTTTTGATAATGATCTTTCAGAGAAATTCTACCTATTTCTTCTTTCCAGATAGAGTTTATTCTATGAGACAATACAACCACATAGTGGTCACCTTTTTTACATCTTTAAAGCAGGTTAGAAAGGGAAGTTGCTCAGAAGCCTGCATGCCTTGACATATCATTGTCAGAGCCCAGAGCTGAGGCATGGACCAGCGCTTTTGGTCTAGTCCCTTTACTGACAGCTCATCATGCTTCTGTGGGTGCAGGGAGACTGTAAGCTTCCCACAGTGCGTACTGAAATGCTGCAAAGAGCCTGTATGTTCCTGAAGCTGACTGGGGTCCTTGGTACTTTCGGGGGACAAAAGATGGGCAAAGGGCATGGCTCCATCCTTTTCCATCATCACACTGGAACAGAAGTCCTAGATATATGCAGCTGTTAGTGACAAGCAAAAGACTGTTTCCTGTGAGGAGAAAGGTGAAGGAAAGAGTCAACTCTCATCTCTTCCGCTGCTTGCATGTTTATCACATTTTTCTGTCCTTCCTAAAAATAATAATAATTTTTTAAAATGTTATATACAGCTACAGTGGCAGGATATGTATTTACGTTTCATTTTTTCATTCTAATGAAACGTCATTTCACTTGGGAATTATCAATTGTCAATTCACTACAGAATTATCTCTTGGAAGTACTAACTTGAAAATCCTGGAGCAAGCAATTACTCATTTTATTAGCACATCAGGATGTTTGCAACAACTAAGTTTAGGATGACTGCTGTATTTCATTAGTTGTCTCCTACATTTAATCTATAGCTGCTGTTTCAAGTTAGTTGCAGGACATGTTTTGGCCTATCAAGACTAGTGTCTACCTTCACTGCAGTAGGAATGGCTCCAACTGTTGCTAAAGACTTCTCCTGTCACATCCTCTCTGGACTGTCACCCATTATCCCTCTTTGTTGCTGTACTATCACATTTCTTTAAATCTTTTTTGTTTACCATTTTATGTATATGTGAGTTCAGGACAATGCAGCAAGTGAACTATGCATGAAGATGTTAGAAAAGATAGTAATGAAGTTCATCTCATTTATTACATTCCAGGGGTTGACATTACCTCCGTTGACTGGGAAAGAGATAGGAGTAGCAGAGTGATCTTCTACCTTGTCAGTGTTCATTGTCAGATTTTTCTGTGGTCCCAGAGCAATATTGATTCTGTTGTTTAATTCTCAGTGTTTGATAATACACCTATCTAGTGTATTCAGTGTACTCAGTGAGTGCCTTTTGAAATAGCATTGAACTGGCAGTGAATTGTATGAGTTGTGACTTAGTATCACTTCACTTCTCTCTGCCTGCACCGTGCCATGCTGTGTCTGCTCAGTCTGCTCTGCATGCTGTGATGGAAATCTTGATCTTTCTTCTTTGTATACATCTTATCATTTGTATTATCTTGCGCTTTTGTTCACTAGACACCGTTGCCATCGAGTTTTTTCAAGAGTATTTTTGAGTTGGTGAGGACCAGACTCTGAAGAGACAACTTTTCTTCACGGCAAGTCGCAGAGAGTGATTTAGTTCAGAACCAGAGGTCAGGGATTGGCGCTGTTGTCAGGTTATCCACAAACCTAAGAAAAGCTCTTGAGTTCCATCCACGCAAACAGCTTATCTTGTTAAAGGTGTGGACTTGAATAGCTCAGTCAGCACAACAGAAAAACTCAGGCTTGTGTCTAGACATCCTCTGTGAAAACCTGCATGCCTTTTTGTCCCTCAGAGGCTCCTTCCGTTAGCATTAATATGGTAAAAACTCTAAGCTTTTTACTTTGGAGGATTTTGGTTTTTAGATCTATGGAGATCGACAAGGTACAAAAACAGTGTATCGCTCTGCATGTGGAAAGGAGTGAGGCAAGAGGAACCATGGCCAGAGAGAAAGGACAGAGGAGGCAATGGCAGAGGTATAGCAAGGCCTTGGGGAGCTGCAGGAGGTGATGACTAACATGTAAGCTGTGCCTAGTCTTGTAATCTTACAACTTTCCGTGCTCACAGCCTCATCTAGAATTTTCAAGATGAAGTCTGATATCAACACTGACAACTGACCCCTGAGGTTTAAGAATACATAGTTCTGCAATTGCAGAGCAGCTGTGAAGGCACATATTGGGTTCAGTACTGTGCAAACTCCCTGGGGATTTTGTTTTTCTTACAGGTATCTAGCCAATGCACATGCAGTGCTGTTACGAGTTCACCCCTGTGCAGATCATCAGGATCAACACTGCTGTGCCGTAGGAGATTTAAGCTTGGTTCTAATCCCATCAAAATGAACAGGACTAGCAGATCTGGCCATATCTTATGTGGTTATTTGTTTGGGAGCTGTTACAGAGATTATCTGAGCACATTAATGTATTTGAACATATTTCAGGCCTGTCAGTCTACCTTCAGTGCTTTGTGTAATTACAGAGATTGTTTTGGGAATTACTGAAAAACACCTGGAATACAAAGCAGTCACTGGTCGCAGCCAACATGAGTTCAGGAGGGGAAAGTCCTGTTTAAGGAACTTAATCTCCTTTTATGACAAGGTTACACACTTAGCTGACCAAGAGAAGCAAGTAGGTCTGCACTTTCTGGCAAAGCTTTCAGCAAAGCTTTCCATACTATTTTTCATGGCATTCTTCTGGGCAAAATTCCCAGCATGCAGCTTGACAAAAAACCCAATGGAATGGATGAACACTTGGCCGATGGGTCAGGTTCAAAGGGTTACACTAATGGGATTACATCAGACTGGTCCAGCACTGACAGTGGGTGAGGGAAGGGTCCCCTCTGCTTTGCGCTGTGGGGCCTTGCCTCCAGCACTGAGTTTTGGGCTGGTTTGGGTGCAGAGGAACTGAGGGGAGCCTCATGGTGGCTGCAGCTCCTCACGGGGAGCAGAGGGCAGCACTGAGCTCTGCTCTGTGTGACAGCGACAGGGCCCGAGGGAACGGCATGGAGCTGCGTCGGGGGAGGGCTTGGGGGTGGGGAAAGGCTCTGCACCAGAAAATATTAAACCAATCTTTTGGTTATAGTATAGCTAGGGTATTATTTAGCTAGTCAAACTTGAGTAACCTGTTCTTGATGTCTCTGCTTTAGCAGGAAGTTGAACTATGTGACCTTTGATGATCAGAGGGCTGGAACACTTCTGTGAAAAAAGGTTAAGGGAGTTGTGATTGTTTAGCATGGTGAAGACAAAGCCCTGGGGAGATCTCATTGTGATCTTCCAATACTTGAAAGGAGCTTACAAGCAGAATGGGAATCAACTTTTTACACTGGTAGATAGTAAGAGGACAAGGCAGGATGTATTTAAACTGATAGACAGGAGGTTAAGGTTACATGTTAGTAAGAAATTCTTCACTTGGAAGGCAGTGAGGCACTGGCACAGGCTGCCCAGGTAAGCGGAGGATGCCTTGTAGGCACTGAAGGGCAGGCTTGATGGGTTCCTCTGATGTAGAGGCTGACAGCCCTGCCCACAGCAAGGCAGTTGATTATCTTTGAGGTCCCTTCCAACCCAAGCCATTCTGTGATTCTACTATTCTACAATATGACCTCCAGATCTCCCTTCCAATTTCAACCATTCTGTGACCATCGTGAGGAATCCCACCTCTGATTTTTATCATGTGGCAATTTGAGCTCATCAGCCATAGGAACAGATGATAATTCCAGGCGCCTGAAGGTAGAGAATCAAAGTTAATACATTTCCAGAAGGGCATTTTCAGCAATAAGGCTGAGAATATTTTTTCAGAGCTATTTCTTCGTATCTTTGTATTCTGAGATTCCCAAAGGTCTCTGTTGCTTTGACTTCTGCCATGCAATTAGGACAGAATAGTAGCTATTACCCTAGTTGGATTCAAAGAATATGAAATATGTTTTTAGAGGTCTCTATATGTAGAGTCAGCTTTTCTTTGAATTTGACTTTTTCTTCTTTCCTGATGTTTTTGGATTTAGCCTATTTATTGCTAGCGACCAGAGAGGCACAAAACTCTACATGGCTCCAGAAGTATGCAGTTAAGCAACAGTGAAATGCTGGCACACTGGATGTGTATGGCGATTCAGTCTTGTGAAGTGCTGTCAATAGAAAACTATGCAGTAGATTTCAGACTTGATTTTTCTACATCAGAGCAGGAAGTATTAAAAGCATGAGCTGAGTTATGCCAAATTTCTCTTTCAAGTAATTGAAGTCTTTAAGTATATTGTTGGTTTAGCAATTGATTTAAAATTCAGACTTCTTGAATCAAGTTTGTATGGAACAAAGAGCAAAACTGTTCATCTGGGTTCTATTGTTTTTAAGCATTTTAACTACTATTTCCTTCTGAGATCTAAAAATCATGAATTCTGTAGATTTTTATGGTTTAGAAATTAGCAAATTTGGTTAACTTTTCAGTGAGTCCTCTGGAAAGTGTGTAATCGACTGTATTTAAGAAAACAAACAAAAGAACAAAACAAAGCCAAGCCCTACTAGTTCTACTTTAAAATGATCCCTCGGTCCTTTTTACCACTGAAATCCATAGTTGTAAGGTTGGCTTACTTTCAGAGCATCCTTAAATAGAAAAAGTATGTTTAATTAGTGCTCTTGCCAGCTATATGTATGCCCACTTATAAGCTGCCACTTCCATCCTGCCCCACAGCAAACTCTTTTGGTCTGCTTACCACTTTGCTCATGTTGACAGGAAACTATGTGTTGGTTTTCAAGAGACTAGAGCTGAGATAAGCATTGCAGTGCCTGAAATAGCCTCATCATTCAAGTAAGGCGAAGTTCTGCCTCCCAGGAAATCACTAGCAGTCTTTAAAAATTCTACAGAACAGATTATGCTGGTAGGTAAAATCTAAGAGTCTATCTACCTACACCAGACAAAATACTTATCAGGAAGCTTGTTCTTCATTATAGGTCCAAACATATCAAATCCCCAAGCTTGGTGTGATGAACCTTCCATCTTTCTCAGCAACTGAAGAGCCTGCGCCAGAGCAGTCTCTCAGACCTGACGCCAACTCTGGGACAAGCTTTGGGTACAAGTGAAACAGAATTCATTAAGAGAATTTATCCCCTTCCCTATCTCATGATAACAAAGGGCTGGACTGAGTTCTTAGCGTTAGGCAGAAAGAGTTGTTTTCAATCCAAGCTGCAACAGTTCAAGAACATCCACGTATCAGTAACCCCTGACTCAACACAATGTCTCTTTCCAGGAAGCTTCTGTACTAGGAAAGTCCCCGGGTAAGGGCTAAAAAGTCTATGAATTTAAGCGTTTTGTAAACTTTGGAAAAGAAAGCTCATATCCTCTGCAAGTTCCCCCAGTGCACTGTCTGATTTCTGAGGAGTTGATCATTAAGGTCAGTGACAGATGCCTCACCACATGCCAGCCACGGATTTCTGATGCTGATGACCAGGGATGTTCCAACCAAAAAGCCAAAGCCTCAAGTAGAGAAAGCATAAGACTATCTGCATGAGAAATGCGTTGTGTGTCTTGTGTTTTCTTCTGTTTTCATATTACTCAGTTTGTGTCTTAGTTCTACACTGAAGTGTTGGTAATGAATTGGGAGCTACACTGACTCTCCTCAGTGTCGTGCCTAGAATTATTTTGTATTTTATTCTAAGAATAAGATCCACCGATGAAATCCCTAGACTTGAAACAAGGGTCTGCGGTACTTAATTCTAAGCCGCATTTGCTTTGCCTAGCAATAATATGTTAAATAATGGTATGCCATGGGGGAGAGAGAAAGTACTTTGCACTCCTACATCTGTATCTAATGCCTAGAATTTAAGAAGATCCTAGCTGGGATGATGAGATGCTGATGAGCTTTGCAGACCGTCCCTTTCCTCCACAAACTTATCTGTGTGACTTGAAAATATTTTTTGTGTGTTCACCGGTGTAGTCCTGTACAACAGAGTACTTTGTACCTGGTTACCTGGTTCTATTTTAACCCACATTATATTAGAGTTTCTTTTTTTTCCAAAACAGGACATTTTTAACATATTGCTTTTAATTCAGTCTTCTTTCTTTTGTCCTTGAACTCTTCAGAGGCTAAAATTTACCTTGTGTTCAAAAATGAGTTCAGCAGAGTTTAACACTTGGTCTTTCACAGCGCTGAGGCAAACAATTCACTATTTGTTTTGATTTGGATCCCAGATTTGGACAATGACAGGACAGCTGGATAACAGGAATCAAACCTCTCAGAAAGATCCTCTAGCAGAGAGTAAATCCTTGTTACCCATTTTGTCCCTAACTAAGGAATAGGCCCAAACTTGTGCCATGCCATGACAAGTCCTTGAAAGTAAGCTGGGAGTTTTTTCAAGGCTTCACAGCCCCGTTTTCCTTTGGTCAATCATATTCTTTACAGGCAACTAGGCACTGGGGTGATAAAGCAGTCGGGAGTATTTACTTGGCATTCATATTGAAACACTGCTGTAAGCAACATCAGTAGTCTCTGGACTCTGCTCCCACCTTCTTTGCTCCACGCCATGCTGGTGCTGTACTGCAGCCAGTGTCCTTGCCAGAGACAATGGGTGCTGGACCAAATACACTTTTACTATGCTTTGCATAATATGCACAGCAGTATGCAAATTAGCAGTGTAGAATTTGCATTATTTTTGTAATGATTTATTCTGAGAAATATTTAGTGTTTGTTGTTACTGTGTGAGTCATGTCTTTTTGGTACCTTTTTTTTTTCTTTTTGGTTGGCATCATCAAAACAGCCATCTTGGGTGACATCTGGATCGCATGACTGTACAAAAACTTGTGAGGTTTCATCCATCAGAAGATAGTGACTTCCTCCCATAGATAACAAACAGGCCAGATTATGCAATTTCTGGGTAGATAACGTTAAAAAATTCTTTTTAGCATTATCTGGATTGAAATGCAGGAACAGTATATCAGAAACACAGTATTTGTAGTCCAATTGCCTATTCATATGACTGAACTACATTTTGCACCATAATTCCACATGAGATGGTTTGGCCAATTTATTTTTAAATAGAACATGTCTTCTGGCAGAAAATGTATTTTACAAGTGCTTACAAGCAGGCAATTTCCAATATTCTAGGCCTGATGCTGTGTAAATGCTGCTTTCTGGTCCTGCTAGCAGTTTGCATAGCAGCAGGGTCCCAAACAGTACCAATAATCTCATAATGGAGATTTTAAGAGAGACCTCTGTTGAGAGCATCAGCCTGTGAATATAGACATGGCCCAGGTGACAGACACCAGAGAAAAGTGTGGTGACAGAACTCTATACTCCTATTACATCAGTCTAAGATGCATGTGTCAGATGCTGCATTTCTCTAATCAGCAGGAGCTCCACTACGGTTTGATATGAAGATTTGATTAGTGGAGAAGGTCTGAAATAAAGAAGAGACTGTATATAATTTGCATATATACAATATATATATAATATGTATATATATAATATGTATATAATATAATAATACTGTTTGGCCTATAGATCTAGGAAAGCATTGGGGATCATGCTAGCATTTCTGCAGCCCTGGGCATGCCTACCTCTCTGCTGTCCCCTGTCAGATGTCTCTCCAGCACATGTCCTGGGAACTGTGTCACTATTCAGAGCAGGAACGCTGGGATAACCAGTACCAAATCTGTTGGACATAGCCAATACATTCACCTCTATTTAAAATCACTCTTTATTATATGTGGACAAAAAGCTGCATGCAAGACAGTAGTATGTGATTACAGCCCAGAAGGCTAGCAGTATCCTGGGCTGTATCAAAAGAGGGGTGTCACCAAGGAGAGGGAGGGGACTGTCTCCCCTGCTTTGCCCTTGTCAGTACTGCACCCAGATTGGCCCCCAAACCTAGAAGGATGTGGAGCTGTTGTGTCAGGTCCAGGATGGCCACAAAGATGATCAGTGGGCTGGAACACTTCTGAGAAGAAATACTGAGAGAGCTGTGCCTGTTCAGCCTGGAGAGGGCTCTGGGGAGACCTCACTGTTGCCTGCCAGTACTTGAAGAGAACTTGTAAGCAGGAGGGAGATCAACAGTTTACACAGTCTGATAGCAATAGGACAGTGGGGAATCACTTTAAACTAAATGAGAGGAGATTTGAATTCGAAATTATAATGAAACTCCTTACTCAGGGCGGTGAGGCCCTGACACAGCTGCCCAGAGAAGCTGTGGATGCTGCATCCCTGAAGGTGTTGGAGGCTGGGTTGGATGGGGCCACAGGCAGCCTGATCTGGTGAAGGCCAACAGCCCAGGGCAGATCTTTAAGGTCTCTTTCAACTCAGTCCATTCTATGATTCTACAGTTCTATGCTAAACACAGATCAGCAGTCAAGAGAGGGGAAAACACAAAAACATTTCTCTGCAGACAGTCTGGTAAAAGAAGAAGGAATTTGGGGAGAGATATCACCTGACTAGCTCCCAGGTAAGAAGCACTCCCTACCATCCTATTCTAAGGGAAACATGCAAAAAGGTAGCGCATCAAAACAATCTCACTGCTGAAACAAACCTCAGGTCTGTACAATCACAGTGATGCGAATGCAACCACAAAAAAGGTAACAATACAATTTCCTGCTAATGCAACTTGCAGACTGCAAAGTGATACACAGCTCATAAAGAGCCAGAGTGGTGTTACACTGCGCCTTCTGTCCCTGTGCTGGCTTTGAAGAAGCCTGCGTACATGTCTCTCCCTTCTTCTGTTCTTCTCAACAAAAAAAAAAGGCTATCCATTTCTGTCTAGTTGACTGTTTACCAATGAAATGGAGGATACAGATTTTAGAAGCTTTAGAGATATATAGCTTTGAGCAGAAAATATTTTTTTAATTTTTTTTTTTTCACTCTGACATCATACCCACAGGTGTCTGGTTAAGCATTTGTTGCACAAATATATTCCAGGACCTTTCCTACTACTATTACTATGCTACCAGGCTGGAATCAAAGGAGTGACTGAGTTCTTGAATCTTCCGTGTGTCAAAGTCATCAGAAAATTGTGCTTGTAATGAAATCCCCTAAGCACTACAATTTCTGTGTTTCAGGGTTTGTAAAACCCAGGGAGTAGTAATCAGGTGCAGGTAGATGTATGCACGCTCCTTCACATGCATTTACTTAAAAGAAAAAAGAACTTTTGAAGTAAGATCTGTTGGTACCATCATCAGAGAATGAGAGACAACAGCACAGAAAACAACATTAAAATGATTTCAAAAACTTCTGAGTGGGAGAAGGTGCAGTCTCTTAGGAACTGTGATTGTGTGCAGCTATTGCAGGGAATTCTGCAAATTTCATTTCACTATGAGTACCATGAAAAATCAGAATTAAAAAAAAATAGGGTAGGTATTTTGTTTTATTTTAAATGTTGCTTACCAAAAGCTAATGGAGAAAGAGAAGCATCATTGCATTTCATTAGGTCAGTACTCCATGCTGTGGTTGCACACTGCATATTTTTGCTCAACAATAGGAATGTCTGCAGAGCCTCATTGTTGCCTCGGCGGCACTGAACTCTCTTGGGCTCACCTTGAAGTGCCAAAGGCACCTATGTGTGTCCATTAACAAGGTAGGGAATGCCACCTATTCTCAGAACTATTCTACTGGAAAACTGACAACTAGAGGCTTATGAAATGCTTACGTCAAGCAGATTTAATTCCACCAAAACTATAAAATAGAATCCTTGAAAAGTCAACTCTGATGACAAAGGCTGATATTACAAATGCACAGTTGTGATTTCTACATCACACAGTCAAGAAGAAACAAGAAGATGAGGAGAGCACTTAGATTTGTAATTTCTTCTATTCTTGCGTGTATGCATCATTTCTATGTGAGTTGGCTGCCATCAGCACTCCTTTCAGATGGAAAGTGTTTGAGCCACTTCACACCTGTCTTTCAGCATTGATGAGTGGCTCTGGCCACTCATCCCAACAAACTGGCTCAAAGACGTAATCACAAGGTTGGCCTTGTGATTGCTGGCAGGGATGCTTTTTGCTGGACTTCTTCAACGGCGTCCCCTCTCACCTTCTAGTCGTCATTCCTCAGTGAGAATGCCATAAAATCATAATAACTACTTGCAACACCAGAAGTAACATGCAGGATGAGGCAACTTATCACGAGTGGTATTCATTGCTGTAAGGTTCCCATGAAGGATAAATGTACTAATGAGCTCGAGGAGGGACTATAAAGCTCATGGAGAATGGTTCTTTAGATGTGGCTTCCTGCTTAGGATACTGAGAAATGGCTGGTAGCTGGAAGGCAGACAGGGGAGGAGATCTATATCCCCATACCCAATACTTATACTCCAACCATGGCCACTCTACAGATTAAGATATTGGGCCAGTAGACTTTTGAACTCCCCCAGGCAAGTTTTTTTTCACTTGTTCTGCCATGTCAAGGGAAAAAGCATTTGAGCCACATACTGCTGGCACCAAAACCTCTCTAGCACTTGGAGAGAAAGCTCCAGAGAACAACAACAAAAACATGCATCTTATCTGTCATTTTAAAAATTGTGTCACACAGACTGAAGAGGTTCTGTCAGACCTGCTGCACGGACTGACCAGTGAAACATTCTCTCACTGGCAGTTAAAGCAGCTTCACCTGTCTGCAGTGTCAAGCTGACACTTTGCCCAGGCCCAGAGAAAAAAGCCCCAACCCTCTCCTGTATGACTAATGAAACCACTTCCTTAGCACTTTTTCCCCCCAGGACAAATCTTGCCTGCACAATCCCACTTACCAGCTGCTCATCTCAGAGGACCAGGGCACACACTGACTTTTTACATAAAAGCTTTAAAATTTAAATTTTCATTGTTTTATACTGTGGGCTAACAATAGTTTATTTTCAGTAAACATTAGTTGCTGAGCTTCTCAAAGAGCTGAAATACCCCGAATTTGTATTCTCCAGATGAGAAAAGATTTTAGTAGAAGGAATACAAGATTTCGTAACAACTGTCTTTTCTGCAAATCACCTTACAAAAGTTGTCAAGCAACACATGCCTTTAACAGCAAACTATATCATCTGCTTGTGCTTCTCCAGAGTGAGATGTAGAGGTGGAGTAAGATACAGGAAGGGTGAGAAATGCTGAGGATGTGTTCCATGGGAGAGCATGCAGGCAGGCAGTAGTGGAAGCTGATCATCACAGCACACACAATAGCCTCAGCTCCAGAGAGCAATCATGAGCACAACTTACAGAGCTGAATAGCTGCCAACCACATGGACACAGCATTTTGGGATGTAAAAATATTTTATAAGCTGGGAATTCAATTCAATATGTTTATAGTTTGCTTCCATTTAGAATTCCCATTTAGGAATACTTTTCCCTTGGCAGTTCATCTACCATAAGGGTTTATTTTTTGGTGCGTGTGAAACTTTCTGAATTTAATGTCAGGAAAAATCCCCAATGTCTATACCATATAAATAGTCATCTTTGGTGTACAGTATTCTGATACTTCATAATTTTTTTTTTTTCCAAGCTTGTCACGAAAATTAATCCCTGTGCTGACTCTCCTATGGAGTACAAATGGACACACTTGTGTTCATACCTCATACTCCTTACTGCTGGAGAACTTCTTGGCACCAATATTCACAGATCAGTACAGCGCATTCACACTAAGAAACAACACTACTGCAGGTAAACTAACTATGGCAAAATATGCAGGGCCTTTTCTCTTTTCTTTGAGACATCGTATATTTCTTATGTCTTCCCTCCACCTGAAATTCAACAAGAAGTTTGAATTTTTTGAAACTGAACATCAGCAAGATTTGTCTTCTTTGACAACTACATTAGATTGCTAGATTGCTGAATTCAATCGCATTTTCAACCAGAAACTGGACAGAATGAACTGAACAGGCTGTTGGCATGAACAGGCGTGAACAAAAACCAAATGGTTAAGTGTTCAGAGGAGGAACAATTCCAGAGTTTTGGTGAAAACTTTATCTCCTTTCTGATAAACTCTGAATCATCTGTGCTCTGCTTACAGCTTTGCTTTCCGTAAGCAGATATTAGCGTATAAAGCTAATCCCAGCCTGACGCTATCTGAGACATCTGAAAGCAAATTAATCATTATTCAGATACAGATTCCTATCTCATTAAACAGAATAGCCCATGTTCAGAGAGGCGCGCTGAAGGTAGGCTGAACACCTGCCAATGTATGTTCAGACACATAAATTACTTCCAATAGAAACAACCAAGTATCCATGTGTCAACTTGCCCCTCAGTGTTTCAGAGGCTGCCTTGCTGTGCTAATACACAGGCATCCGGGAGCACTGCAAATTCTGCACACAGAGAACTGTTTGCCTCTGTAAGGATGCTGCCTTGCAAAGATCAAGCTGTTGCTAGGAGAGCATTCCATCCTGAGCCCCCACTTTGCCTGCAGTGTGGGCAGGCTGTGCTGACATGTTGCCAGGAGTTATGGTTTTTGAATCGGTGACTGATTAAACATGCATTGTTTCCTGGTTGTGCACTGACATACTGCCAGTTGCCGGATGGGAGATATAAAGAGCACAAGAAGCCCTGCACAAGCTGTAGTTCAGTACCAGGAAGTACCTGTTGATGAAAGATAAGCAGCCTGCCAGGATGCAAATGTTATTACTCTAGTAGTGGCCTAAAATAATTTCCTGCTCTTATTCGCTCTGGTCTGTGGGCAGCACAGGGCTCTCTCTCCATTTCTCATGCATTCATGCTCAGCTGCCTCACCCTACGCCCCAGCCATGAACTCAGGGAATACCAGGAGGAAACACACAGGCTTTGTCACCCCTAAGGAGTCTATCAAGATACTAGCTCTTTCTGCAGCTGCCACAGTTTGTTGCTGATAATGCTGGTGACCTTTTGCAGGCAGGATTGTTAATAGTGGTGTCAAGATGGAGATAAATTGTCCCTCATTAGCTGGGTGTTTAACCTTTTGCAATTTGGTTCTTCCTGCATATGAGTGTAGTCTCCCCAAGGGCTCTTGCCACTGTCTGGTTTCCCAAAATGGCAATTAACCAGAAAAAAAAAAAAAAAAAAGCGGAAATTTCTGTATATCAAAACACAGCTTCCAGACTATTAATCGCTTTCTCCTATTATACATTGAGTGAAAGACTGAACCAGCAAGTCTCTTATCCCTGTCAGCTATGGAGCAGAGAAACGTCACCAAAACCTCACCATCTCCCCAGCACCCTTAGCGTATGTCCTGTGCTTCTGGGAGGGAGGGAGCACAAGCATGCCCAGCCGAAATCCCACCCATGGTTGCAAGTAAGGACTTTCCTTCTGATATCGAATCTAAATCTTCCCTATTTTAGCTTAAAACTGTCCCCCTTTGTCCTATCACTATCAAAGCAGGTAAAAGACACTTTCTGTCTCGTTTCTAAGCTCCCTTTAAGTATTGGAAAGCTGCAATGCGATCTCCCAGAGCCTGCCTTTCTCTAGGCTGAGCAAGTCAAGCTGCCTCAGCCTTTCTTCAATGGAAAGGTGCTCTAAGCAACCTTGTAGCCTTTGGATAGCCCCTGCTCAGCACTACTGGGCAGGGACGAGGATGAAGGTTTCCATTTAAAATCAGGTTAAGTAAAGGGGTGCCAGCAATTGTCTGGGGAAGCAGCGTCATTGCAGGTTGGGCCTGCTGCAGCACCACTATCACCCTGGAGACTGGCTGGTAAACTCCAGGCCTCCCAAAAAGGGGGGGGAAACGGGGGGGGAACTGGCAGTGTAAACAAGTAAAATGAGATGGATGAGGAAGCCCTACCGTGAGCCTGGACCTGTGTGCCCTCTGCTTGTTGGGTGAGAGCCTGGGAGCAGCCGGGGTTCTTTGCATTCACAGCCCCGAAACCCAAGTGGTATCCCACGTGCAACATAGCATTGCAGGTAAAAAGTTTTCTATTCTGTTTGCTGGCTCATTATGAGTTTCTCTGATCTGCTGAGCTTGGGTCTCAGCCAAGAGCAACTTATTTTACATACAGATCTATATGTATCATATATATACATCATATATTTATTTTATATATATAGAGATACATACATGTGTGCACAGAATAGCAATGCCAAACTTGCCGGAAGGGAACTGGATGCTTCTGGAATCGGGCAGAGGCAGAGGGGAGGCTGCAGCTTGCTGCAGAAGGGTTGCTGGGGTTGGAAAACAAATTTTTTGTTTCTTGTTTGGGTAGTCACCAAATAGTTGTGCAATTTTCATGTTTGTAATAATGTAATGAAATTGTTAGAAAAAATTCCAAACACATGCAATTAGTTTAAGCTGCTTAAGTTGATCACCAGACTCTGATATCTTTTCTCAAGTGTACTGTGCGACTTGGGATTTTGGCCAGGACAGGCACTTTCAGAATGACAGAAATCCAGAGATCAGTGTGGCTTTGTATCTGCCATGCTTAGGTGTTTCTTGGGGAAAATAAAGCTTGAATTTTCCAAGAAAGCTCTTAGGCTCAGCTGAAGGATGATGTGTAAATGAGTGGCACAGAGCCATAATGTCATTTTGGTTACATCTGGCTCTTTCCAGATGTAAGCTACAGGTGCAGAAGGGATGTAAGAGGATCTGGGTGCTGAACAACCTGAGGTTTTCTGAACCCAATATATCAGGTTTCATTTCTGTTAGGAAATGCAGTCACTGTAGTCCAGCATGCACAACAAAACATTGCCCGTGGAAACAAACAATGCACAGTTCTGTGACTGCTTGTAGCCAAGCTGTGGCAAAACAGGACTGTCCAGCATTTAATTAAGTTAACCAGACTCTTTTTCATTTCACAGTGGGATATGTCTGATGATCTCAGAAAGTATTGGAATTATAAATATATAAAATTGCAGTTAATATCTTTTCTTGTTTTATTTGTGATTATTAATGCATAACACATTTGGAAGGTACATGGCGAATTGTCACAGTCAAAAAATCCTGACCCTCTGCGTAACTCTTTTATGTTAGAGCCAAAAGAGGGCCTCAGTTAATAAAAAAAATTGTTTTTGCAGTGGTTATTCTGTAAATGCCCTGTAGTGTGCCCCTGGCACGCAGTGTGCTATATGTATACATCAATTCTCTTGTTCAGTGCATTGGGAAAGATAGGTTAAAATCAACCTGCAGGAAGAGCTGCTTGGAGTTAGTAAACAAAAAAGAAACAGAGGAGAATAGATTGGGAAGAGCCTTCTGCCCTCTGGAGAGCAGTGTCACTGGTGACAAATCCCTCTAGAGTTGTGCTGTTTTGATCTCTTATTGCAGTTAAGTGTTTTATTCTATCTCCATCTCCAACAATAATGTGACGCTGTTGCAAAGAAGGGACAAAACCAATCTGCACCTCCGGCTTTGCACTGCAGTGCTTAATTGTGTGTAGGCTCTGTAACTCTTGTCCTCTCAGAGACAGCGGTCAGATCCTGCTCCTGCTGAATAACGTAGATTTTGTCTAGCACAGACATGATCACATATTGCACTCGCTCTTTATTTCACAGGACAGGCTGCAAAGAGAGGATTTCTTGGAAGAAGTAGTATATATGGAAAGCAGAATGAAAGCAGAGGAGAGAGCATGTGAATTGCTGTGAATGTTCAATCCATGCCATGATTCAGGAGCTCTTTTCTTACAGTAATTCTTAAAATGATCTTTTAACAGTCTTAGAAAATTTATCTTTAGCATTAAAGCAGCTGCCAACAGAAATAAGGAAGTGGCAGACATGCTACTATGGATCAGACTCATGTTTACATCTTTATACTTATATATGGAGTATCACTGAGTTGGAATGGACCCACAAGGATCAAGTCTAACCCCTGGCTCCACACAGGACCACACAAAATCCAAACCCAATGACTGTGAGCAATTATATATATATATATATACATATATATGCATATACATATACACATACATACATTTTTTTATATGTGGATTATATTTACATATTTATATTTCAGCTTTTCTGTGTTTACTGAATGCAGAGAGAGGATTCTCAAAAACATGCTGCTGTGTGGCACAGGAAACCAGCACATGTTTAAGAATCATAGAGTATCTTCAGTTGGAAGAGACACAGAAGACTCATTGAGTCCAACTCCTTACTCCATATGAGACTTCCCAAAAATCAGACACTTCTTGAACTCTGACTGACAATTCAGTGCCTGTTGTCTTGGGAAGCCTGTTCCAGGGTCTAACCATCCTCACACTATAAATAGTTGTGCACACTATTAATAGATATATGTATAGATACAATATATGTGTGATGTAGTATATAGACACTGAAGGAAAATATGGTTTGTGCAGTATTGATGTAAACTCACTGTATTTTTTATTCTTGCTGGATAGAAACATCCATTAAGGACAGGTCATTGTCTGCAGAAAACATTTTTGACTGCTGACTCCACATAGCTGAAAGGCCTTCCTGGTCACTCATTAATGAGCTCCTGGGAGAACTTTGCTCTTTCTGGATGAAGCAAAAGCTGACAACTATCTCTTTTCTTTCACACTGAATTTCTCAATTATGCTAGAAGTGGATCAAAATTTTGGGGGATCAAAAATGTTTGCTCTAATTGTTGTTTTTTGTTTGGTGGTTGTTTTTTTTTTAAGCCCAGCTGGTGAGGTCTGAAATCAACACACACACCACAATAAGCCATTGTAGCCATTGCTGCATATAAGGAGTGGATGCATTGTATGAGGATAGGGACCTGAGCTCACATATGTTTCTACTGCCCACATGGGCTTCAGATGCTCTCTCGAGAATCAGCATAGAGAACAACATACAGACAAGAAGACAGTCCTCATACAGAACAATTTGGGTTGAGAACACTGACCAGACCACAAGACTGAAGAGGCCCAGTGAGATGCAGGAGGTGCAGTGGCTGCAGTGTTCACATTGCTGTGCCCACCAGCTTTCAGCAAGCTCGTACACTGTAGGTCAAGCCAACTTTTACCCACCTTTTCCCATTTGTATCTGGGTTACAATTGCAGTGTGGTTGTCTGAGCTCTCCTTTCACGTTTGCTAGCCCATGAAGCACAGGTCAAAGCGATCATTTTCACTAGTGAAAAGATTATGAGTAGTTCCTTCAGTAATTTCTTTTTCTCAGTAAAGGATTCTACTAAGAGGATAAAGGATAAAAGAAGGGAAATAGAGAGTGGAAAGGAGTCCTCATGAAAGTGCTGCCAGCACCTTACAAGTGAGAGATTTGGAATGCTCTATATATTGATTGGCTTAAATACGGTGTGTTGTGTGTAAGAATCCAGTCACTTTGAGAGCCTTTATCTTTCAGATGCCAGGCACAGCAAGGCATGACCGAGAGATGGCAATCCAGGCCAAAAGGAGTCTGTCCAAAACCACTGACCCTGTAGAAAGACTTCGACTGAAGTGCTTAGCAAGAGGGTCTGCGGGCATCAAAGGACTTGGCAAGTGAGTCTAATAAGTCAATTTCTTTGTTAAACCTAATAGTTTTAGCTGCAGGAGGCCCTAGCCATAAGTAGCAAAAGGGTGGTTATAGAATAAAAGAGGGAGGTTCTTCATTGAGTATCCAGAGATGGGTGAGAGTCAACAGCCAAATTGATATGAAGGAAATTCCAGATAAATATTCGGAAAAGCTGTTTCACCATAAGCATGGTTAAGCATTAGAAGACAGTGCAGAACTTCCATCTTTGGAGTATTCCAAAACCCATCTGGACAAAGCACTGAGAAACCTGGCTTAGCTTTGAATTTAACACTGCTTTCAGTGTAAGGCTGCGTGAGACACTTCCAGATGTCTTGTTCAACCTGAATTATCCTCTAGTTAAAGTTACAAAATCTCATATCTTTGTTGAAATTCTGGCCCTGCTGAGTTGTACAATAGAAATCTTCACTGCATCCATAAAGTACAGCTGTGATTTGCATGCCATGTGCAGTTGTTTGCACCTGGAAAGCACATCACTCCACTCTGATCTCTTGTTTCATGTGAGAAGTGAATCCCCAAGACACTCTGAACTGGATCTGGAGAAGAAATTAGGGATTTTCATCCCATTCAACTGGCTCTTTTTCTGCCCGTGCCCAAATTCTAAGGACCAACTTTGGTCCTCAAAATCTTCACCCACTGAAGATTTGAATTCCTTGCTTTTGCAGTAAGTACTCCTTAACCATTTGGGACAAACCTTGCTCTTTGGCCAGCAGCAGTCTGAGCAGGATCTAGAACCCGTGTTTGCCACTTCTCATGCAAATGCCACAACCCACAGAGCCCTGCTTTGGGAGACAGGGCTGATTTGCTCACCTGGTGAAGGACTGAGTATCATGAATCCCCCAAAGGAAAGTGCTTTCCCAAAATCCGTAATGCTTTCCCTAGAGAGAAGTGGAATGTGAAATGTCCTTGCATTCCTTGGGCTGTGACTGCCCTTGTTTAATGGTCTGTCAACTGCTTAGCCTATGAGGGGCACCCAGACCCTTCTGTAGACAACCCAGCCTAGGGAGGGGGAACGGGGTCATGCCCTGAAACCCCCTCCTTGTCCCTCTTAGACACAAGTGGGACCACACATGACCAGCTGAAACTTCACGTGACTCTTTGACAGTACCATTCTCCAGCTCAGTGATAAACCTTGGCAGTGTCCTCTAAATTCTCCTTTCTGTTCTCCTCAATTTGCATGTTTTCCACAGAGTATTTCAGATTATGGATGATGACAACAGCAGGACCCTTGATTTCAAAGAATTTGTGAAAGGTTTAAATGATTATGCTATGATGATAGACAAGGAAGAAGCACAAGAGATTTTCCAGATATTTGATAAAGATGGAAGCGGAACAATTGATTTTGATGAATTTCTTGTTACACTGAGAGTAAGTCTGAGAACTTATGTCATTACTGCATTAAATTTGTCCTGATTTCTCATTAGCTAAACTTGATTAGAACTAGCAAATCACAGCACTGTAGTTAATGACTAATTAGTAATTAGCAAAATCTATAGATGTACTCTATGTGTCTGTAACTCTTGAGATGTCAAAATATTCCATTTTCATCTAAATATGTGAAAAAGAAAATTGCCACAAATAACCCGTCTGTGGTTGGCAGAGTCTTACACATAATTGCTATTTATTGGCAAAGCCTAAGCCTCCTTATAAATAAAAGGTTACGATAGATCATTATGAATTGCTGTCTTGATTTGGGTACATCAGTTCCTATTCTGTAGTCTGAATACATATGTATTTTAACCTGTTAATCTCACTTACCTAAGCATCGTCTTATACCGTATCTCCTCCTCATAACATCAGCTAGACGTCTGGGGCCACAGTGAGACTGTTTCTGGTTGCAGCCCCTACTCTGCTGAAGTCTCAACAATTTAGAAAGAAAATAATTAGTGCTTACTGATGATATAAATATTTGAAATTGGTAGAAATATTCTAGAAAGCATTTTATCTCTTTTTTTTCCATTGCCTATCCTACTGATAGACAGTAATTAAACTCTATCAAACCAGTTTTTTGATGATACATTGCTCTTCCTATGTCATGGGCAACATAATTTGTCAACATTTTGTTATCCCATGGGCCTTGAACGATTTTTTGTTCCTATATTTTTACTATAGAATATTAATCTGTTGATTCTTTACAGCCTCCAATGTCAAATGCCAGAAAAGAGATCATCATGCAGGCATTTAGGAAGTTAGATAAAACTGGAGATGGTGTCATCACAATTGAAGACTTACGGGGAGTATATAATGCAAAGCACCATCCCAAATACCAAAACGGAGACTGGACAGAAGATCAAGTTTTTAGGGCCTTTCTGGATAATTTTGATTCACCTTATGACAAAGATGGGAAGGTAAGTGAAACACCTAATGTAAGGCCATGAAATCGCCAGCTGAGTCACAATTTAAGTTAAATTATTAAACGTACTAGGTACCATTTAGGACTGTGGCCACTACCAAACATTCATTTGTGTCACATACATGGAGTACAGTACAATGAAACCTCTGAGTAGAACTGTTGGTGCATCTTGCTGAGTCACTGAGAGGAAAGGGGTTTGGCAGAAGATGAAAAGATGGGTGTGTGATTACATTTATGAGCTTGTAGCTTCTATAGACCTATTTTCATATATTATTTCTTCAAACTATCCCGCTCAATTGCTAATTTTCAAAATCCACAGAAATTGGAGGAACTTTTACTTTTTAGGGAAAATAAACCGAGATCCAGCTCAAAAGCAGGTATCCTAATAGGTGAAATACTTTACAGTTAGCGCTTCTCTAGCACCTGTAAATGCTATCATGCTTTACTTGAAAGTCAGTCTGTAATAGTGACAGATTTATCCACAGGGTGTTGGTGAAAGGGAAGCTTCTTTGGGCAGCCTGTGCCAGTGCCTCACCACCACTTGAGTAAAGAATTTCTTCCTTCTATCACGTGTACATCTCCTCTCTTTTAGTTTAAAGCCATTCTTCCTTGTCCTGTCACTATTAGACCATGTGAAAATAGCTCCCCTTCCAGTTTATAAGTCTCTGTTAAGTACTGAAAGTACAGTCAGGTCTCCCTGGAACATTCTCTTCTCCAAACTAAGCCTGTTTTCATAGTGGAGATACTCTAGCCCTGTGATCATCTTTGTTGCCTCTTCTGGGCCTGCTCCAACAGCTCCACCTCTTTCTCTTGCTCGGAGCCCCTGTCCTGGATGCCCTACTACAGATGGGGCCTCAGGAGGGCAGAGCAGAGGGGAACAGTCCACTCTGTCTCCTTGCTGCCACCACTCTATTGATGCAGCCCAGAGTACTGCTGGCCATCCAGGCTGCAAACACACAAATAGGCAGGCTTCCAATAGGCAGGTTCTCAGCTGGTTGAGAGGTGATTGCTTTTATTTCCCTTGGGGAACACTTTTCACTTTGTAGAGCTCAATTTCAAACCTTTTTCTTCTTTGGCACTCTCAGAAATACCACTGTGTGAATTGTCCCTTTCCTGCAGCTCTGGTGATATATAGCAAACCCCAGCAAAATATTCCCACTTTTTGCACCAAAGGTCATAAATGAATACATTAAACAAGACTGGTCCTTGGTAAACTGAGTGCTTCCAATAAGCTTCACCAATGCCTTGCTTCTCAAAAATACCATAGTGTTTGAACTTAAAGAAAAGTTACTCTGATATCTCATGTCTTGTTCAACAATCTGACGCTAGGTAGCTAGATTGCAGTTTCTTCTGAGAACTGTTAGCTTCCTGTGCCAGAATGGAGGTCACTAATGGCCCCTCTATGAACTGAGGACACCTAAAATGCTTTCAGCTGAAATGCCTCAAGGCTAAATATTTGCTATGAAGGTACTCTTCATTGTGATCTTGCTGGATGCCTCTGAAACAGACATGGTCAGGGAAGTTTGTGTTCATTTGTACTGTTAGGACAGGCTGTAGGCTTTGCAATTTCTGTTTGCAATATTTTGCTTAGCTCTGAAATACACGATACTATAGGAGCAAATATTTTTCTGTGTGATGTTTTGTTCAAAGAATAACCCCTATGGTTCAAGAGTTATGATATCACAAGAGATATGCAGAATTTTCATCCTCCAAATACCCATTAAATTCATTAAAATCTCTTCAGTATTTGAAAAAATTTTTGGTTCTTTAAATGAGATTTGCATGGAGCACCGACATTTTCTCTCTGTTGAAGGAGTGTAAAGCTCCTGTCTGTCTCTGGGTTGCACCAGAAACCCAATCTACTTTCATTAATGATAATGCAAAGAACGAGGTGATAGTATTCTTGGAAAAAAATCAGATTAAAACATTTGTCTTCATGGGCAGCGCTAATTTTAACTTTGGTTCCTGATGAGATTAATTTAACTGTGCGCATTTAATCTGCATCCAAGTGTTCTTGAAGGAGCTCTTATAGATTTGATTCTCTACAAATTTTCACTGTCTTAATTCCTCCTGCTGGGTCCCTTTTCACTACAAACAATGCAAAATGGCAGGTATTGGGTTTTATTTATGTTTTTTTTCCCAGTATTTGGTTTTAATTACTCTACTTTGGAAAAAATACATGTTTATTTTTCTATTTTAAATTCTCTTGTCCCAGGTCACAACAGAAGAATTCATGAACTACTATGCAGGAGTCAGCGCCTCAATAGACACCGATGTCTATTTTATCATCATGATGAAGAATGCTTGGAAACTCTGATTGTATGATTAAATGAACGAGACTTTATTTCCATATTTTGTAGGTTCCCATGATTAAATGTATGCAAACAACATGCTCATTTTCCAAAACAGCAACTTCCCGTAACTGTGCCAATTACATTCAATCTACAGAAGCAATTCCCAGATGTTTTGTTAGGCTGAGCCTCAGAGGATGGACAGCACAATCAGAGAGTAGATCTGGCATCCAGCCACTGTGCAGATCTGTCTCTTTTCTACCTGCATCCCTGACATATCTTCTCTTTCCTGAGATGAGCTGCTTTTTTCACATGTCACGGTTTTTCCCCCTCCATCTCTGCTAGGCAAAGGATACAAGGGGAGGAAAATGAGATGTTCTGAAAGGGTGATGGCCTGACGCAACACCAGTGACAGTGTCCTAGCAGGGACCAGCCTCCTTGATGCAGGCTGGAGGGCCACCATTCCTCTCCTGCAACATCTCCTGGTTTCTCAACTCTCACCAGCAGGATAGATGATTGCTCACCTTGGAGTGTCAGAAGCTGGAGAGGGAACAAATCAAGAAGGAGAGACATGGAGCAGTTTTAAGTGTCTTTAAAACCCTGATTTTTCCACGACTTACAACCAATAACGCTCAATGTGCATCCGTCTTTCTTGCACACCTGTTGCTTGAAACCTGTGTGGATCTGTTGGTTGTTTCCCTGCCTTCGGTTTCTTTCTTTTTGTACTCTGAAAACTAATGGTTTGCTTTAAAGGATAGAATTGTGTTATAGTGTTTTCTTCTCTCTGTTCCTGGAACGTTTATCAGCTGTGTACCTGTTGCCCGTACACACCAACACCAAAAGTTGCTTACTGCTTTTTATGCTTGTACTGGGTTATGACCAAGCTCATGACTTCAGGAAATTTTCTGGGATCTTAAGAACTTAAAACTGTCGTATCATCTTTTGTTTCTGATGCTGTATAGAGGATGGGAACTGATGCTTTTCCTGTTGTCCCATCCACACCAGTGGGACTGCCTGTGTTCTGAGATTTGATGGCCTCTCCCCACACAGCGAGTGGGGAAATGGCACAATGAGGAAACATTTTCAAAAGTGGCATCTGGGGAGGGGGAATGTATCTAATGTATCTAATCATTCCTGCCTTGATTTCTTTTCCATTTGTCTTCTATTTCCCTCATGTCATGCTGCTGTTCTGCCAGATTGAGCTGTTGCTGCTGAGAGTAAATGGTTTGTGCACAGCAGCATTTACTCTGTTTCAGGCTGGTAGCAAGCTAAAAGCAGTATAGACTTACACGCTGTACTTTCAGATGAGTCTGAATGAAAAGTCTCTGCTCATACTTAGTCTAGATTGCTAGAAGTTCGGGTTCTGCAGCCCTTAGTGCTCTGGTTCTGTGCAAGCTCTGATTGTGTCTTTTTTTTAGCCATTGCCTCAGTAGAAGCCATAGCAGTTTGCAGCTCCTGACTAAGGGCTGTGCAAACTCAATTGTTTTCTGTGATCTGCAAGCCTCCAGATATCTGTACGCTAGCTAATGCTGTTACCTTGTGTAAAGTGTCTCTTTGTGACTGACATTAACCATATGAAGAGTCGTTACTTACTGGAACGCTACTGAGGTGCCAGTATATCTTGTATGAAAAATAAACTTGCAGTGAAATAGAGGCTTTACACATCCTGGCAGCTTATGTGCAGTCTGTTTCATTTTCATTTATTAATTGGCTCCAGAACAGGGCATTGTGTCATGTTAGCTATCTTCTGTTTCAGATGGAAAGAAAGTAATGTTAACAGACTGCGGGCATCACAAAATAAAGGCATTATTTCCTCCTGACCTGCTAGCTTGCGGTTTCAGACTCAACTATGATTTATTGAGCTGACATTTAATTGGGGGTAATGGAAGTTTAAATCTGAATAACCATTACTCCCAGCCTGCTTCTCTTCCCAATACTAACCCCTTCACCCCAAATTGAAATTACTTATCAAGAAAGCAGGATTTGGTGGAAGGAGGATTTTGAGTTGAGCTCAGAATAGTGATGCTTTTTTGTAGCATCTGACTCTGCTCTCCCACCTCCCTGCTCATCACCCACAGGGCACATTCCTCAGCAACTTCAGGAGAATGCCCGTGTGGCTTTCCCGATTTGCTCAGCTGCAGGTTGCTGTGTGCCGGGTACGTATGCTGCAGATACAGATGCATGCAGGCTGTCCTGCCAGCCCAGGGCTGCACAGTGCACCCAGCAGATGTTGGGAGATAGGTGGCAATGCATGCGACCATATCAGGCGCTGCCATCAAGATTGTCAGATCTCGGTTGGTGCTTCATGCTTGAACATTTTATTTCTTCTTTCTGATTGTGCAACCAGTGCTAAACAGGATGGTATAAACCATAGGAACATCTGAGCCTGCACGGCTGAAGGGCAACACCAGAAGTGATGATTTTGGCTCCAGCCTTGCTGCAAAAGTGTTGTCTGCTCCTCCTGGTCTCTTCTGCCTGAGCTATCAGAGCATCTTCATGACCTTGCAGGCCAATACAAGGCTCACGCTCTCCCTTTCGTCCTTCCTAGGCTGAGGCTGCGCTTGCCTGTTCACTCATGACTTAATGTTGGTTTTGCCCCAGTGTGGTTTAGTGGCTTTGTGTTTTTGTTCCTGGAGGGGAGCTTTTTGGCTCGCTCTGATCCACAGCTGTTTGGCTCACATTTCCCTCCCTCAGCATGAGTTTCTGGTTTAGGCAACCAGAACACAGTATGCTTACTTAGCACATATACACATATATGGCCACTGATTGCACTGGCAGAGCTGGCTGGCATTGCTGGTGCACTGCACAGATGGAAATGGCTGAGGCTGATGCAGATGAAACCAGCTGCTCACACTGCTCTATGAAAGCCATCATGGCAGCAACTGTGCAGCAACAGAGGGCAGAACAGAGCTGTGCCACCCTGCTGATGTGAGACCTGTGATTTCAGCTGGGCATGCCCAGATCTATGCCAGGAGCAGCAGCAGTAGCACGTTCATCTGCACACGGTAGAGCAGAAAGCCTGATGCCATTGCCAGATGCCCACTTTCTGTGGCTTTTCCTATGATATGAGCTCTTCCAGAACAAGGTCTGACCCTATAGCACAGGTTTTTTCCTGTAGCCCTACCAATGCATTTTTTCTTTGGTTCTCATTTTCACTTGCTTGACTGCCCTTAGGGGTTTTTTACATTCATCTGGTGATGGTGCTAGTGTTGGAATAACATAGTTTCATCACAGCACCCAAACTGTGCTGTCACTATTTAGCTATAGTCAGAATACCTTTCTTAGATTCATTTTTCCAGCAGTTTTTCCCTGAACACAGGAAGCTCAATCCACCTCCGCGTCAGAGTCACTGGAGTAGGTGCACTGTGAGAGCTTGCTGAGGAGTGCAACCTGATGTTAGGTCAGGACAGTCTGACCAAACATCAGAATTCTGTGAAAACAGCTTAAAAAAAAAAGAAAATAAGAAAAAAAAGAAAGAAGAAAAGGGCATGTGCTACACTAACACCTGCGGGCTGCAGTCTAGAGCCATCATACATTCTAAACTCTGCTTTTCTCGTTCCTAGGTTACAAAAGATGAAGAGCTACTCCTCTGGAGTGAGTGCCTCCGTGGACAGCAGTGCCTACTTTGTTTTAACAATGGAAACTGACTTTTTATTCCATTTGCCTCAACCTATTGGGAAGCGGAGACTATAAAGAAGTGAAACACTTCTCTGTTTGTTGTGTTTTTTCCTCCTTGTGGTCTGAAAAGAATTTGTGAGCAGCATGAAGTGGTGGCACCAGCAGTGTCCCATCCATATCCCTGTGGTTCCATCTATCAACAAGTGGCACTTATCAGAGAAGGACTAGCTTTGTGTAAAAGGCCACCTGTGTTCCCCAGCATCAGCACTTGTTTTCCTGAGTGTTGACATATTCAATTTATTTTGCAAACATCCTCTTAGACACAGCAGTGCTAATTCAGGATTCTTTGTGATCACAGTAACGCGGAACTCTCTGACCCTAAAATAATGCTTTCACAGAGATAGCGTGTCCTTTATTTTACACATTAGCGGGTTTGAAAAGATAGCTTCATAAACTCATAACAAATTGATAACTGGCTCAAGCTAGAAGAATAGTGAGTACGGTCCTTCTCACCACTGCACCACAGGGTCACAGTGTAAATGCAGGCAATGCATGCCCATTCTTAGCCCAGGAGGAGCAGAGCAGTCAGTCCCCCTACTTCCTCTTGGTCAGCCCCTAGTTGGTCTGTTACAACCCTACAAGTCACATTTTCCTGCACTTCGTTGTCATTTTCAAAGATCATGTACAAGTGGAAGAGATCTGGTAAACAAACACAGCAGAGAACAAATACCATCTTGAGAGATAATTAACGTTTTTTTCTTCATTAAGATTAGGCTGCAATTCTGTTAGAACTGACAAAAGACATTTTATTTCAGGGGTGATAATCTGTGTGCTCTTAGAAGTTGCTTGCATTATGCAAAGAAGCTGTGGAAAGATGAGGATAGAAATGAGAATGGCTGCGGCATACCATCAGCCCAGGAAGAACTCGGAGCTGGGGTGCCCAGTGCTCCAACACACAGCAGCTGTCAGCCCCCGACACACAGTACGGGGTAGTCTGGCTCTCTGCAGACAGTGTGTGCAGCTGAGTTCAAGTGCAGGATGTAGAAGGCGTGGGTGAGAAAGGTTGTGCTTTTGAGAAGGGGGCATGCAGGATGTGAAAGAGGAGCCGGATGGTATGCAGGTGTTGACATGGACCTGGGAACAGCAATAGGGGGAAATGCTGTCTTGTAAAGTAAGGAAATCACTCAGACCCGACTTTCACATATACATTGCGTATCTACAAGCTGTCTGTAGACCAAGAGTATGGGTGGTGCATCTTGTATAGTGCTTAGTTGTATTTCTCTCTTTTTTTTTTCTCCTAGAAAAACTCTGTAAGTTAGTGAGCAATTTTATACACATATTTGCCTCAATGACTGTAGAATAGCACGTGATGTTCAGGAATACTGAAAATGGGACTGCTATTTTATCATGACCCAGAACCAGCAAAATAGCCAGTGACTGATTTTTTCAAGAGATTCATATCCCACTGTTCAGACCACTGTCAAATCTGAGGGAGAACTGCTGGTCTCTGCATGCTGCAGAGGGAGCTAATCCCCACGCAGCATTCTCCTGGAGGGACTCAGGGCTGGTGTGAGCTCAGCCTGGCAGGACTGCTGCAGTGACCAGGCTGTTGTTACTGACTGGACAGAAGTTAGAGTGGGTTCAGAGGAGGGTCACAGAGATGCTCAGAAGACTGGAGCATTTCTGCTATGAAGACAGGATGAGGGAGCTGGGCTTGTTCAGCCTGGATAAGGTTTTGGGGAGGCCTGATAATAGCCTTCTAGTACTTGAAAGGAGCTTATAAGCTGAAAGGGACTGACTTCTTACCTGGTCTAATGGTGATAGGACAAGGGGGAATGGCTTTAAATTAAAAGAGGGGAGATTTAGATTAGATATTAGGAAGAAGTTGTTTACTCAGAGGGTGATGAGGCACTGATATTGCTGCTCAGAGAGCTGTAGTGCCCCATCCCTGGAGGTGCTCAAGGCTCAGCTGGATGAGGGCCTGGGCAGCCTGAGCTGGTGGGGGGCAGCCCTGCTTGCAGCGGGATTTGGAAACAGGTGGGCTTTAACATCCCTTCCAACTTTTGCCATTTTGTGATTCTGTGATTCTATGGATGCGGTTCAGGTTTTCACTGCTGTTTCTGAGAGACAGGGTCCTTTGCAAACCTTACTGCTAACCCTAAACCTCCCTTGATTTGGCTGTGCTCATCCCTGAAAATACTCTCTGTTTCATCATCTACCCAGATGCATATCTGGAATAAAGTAACCTATGTATTTGACATGAATTAGCTTATAACGTTTATGAGAAAAAGCCATAGTGCAGTGAATGTGCTGACAAAAGACTGCTTTGTTTTTATTGGCTGCATATTTATCAGCATTCAGCAGCGTAACTGAAGCATCTCTGAGGATGCAACCTACATGAGACTCTGCTTTAATGTACACACACCCACGCCATCACAAACCTGAGGGTTTTTGCTTTTGCTGTTGCTACTGGTGAGGGCTTGCAGCTGCACACAGGGATTTGGTCAATGCTTCTAGCTTTCAGAGCAGCTGTGAGCCCCTGGCAGAGGGGCTGCAGCCATAAAGCACTACTTCCACACTTTGACACTTCTGAGCTATCCAGAATTATTTGGGATTTTTCCTGGCTGAAGCTGGACAGAGCCCATGGAATTGTTCTAATTTCAGTGCTGATATAGCAAGATATGTTTAGGGAGACTGAAAACAACATGAGTATGTCATGCAAATAGCGATGTCCTTTTAATACAGTAAGGTAAATGTTATATGCAGTATACAGTATATATAGTACAGTATAAGTAAATGTTATAAATCCAAGGTTACAAGTTATCTAATTAAATAAAATAAGACATGAGGAACAGAATGAATATTTAAACATTAGCAGCTATGCAAAAAATATGACTACTGCATTGGAAAAATACAACAATTTCAGCAGATAAAGTAAATATACACCAAGTTGCTAGCACTCTTTCTGTATTAAAAAGCAGTGTACCTTTCTGGACAAACAGGAAGGCTGTTACATGTGGGTGACTTACTGTGTAAATAGTGCAAATAGATATGGGTATTTTATTCATTAAAAACGTAGGTTTGAGTTCAGAACAAGCACAGCACATACTGTACTGGATATCCCCTCTGTTTGTCACTGTGTTACTGGAAGAGGATATATTTCCAGCACATTCTCTCTACAGATGCACTGTGCAAGTCTGCACAGTGTGAGCATTACCAGCAGCTATTTATTTTAATGCAAAACAAGCATTATAAAGCAAATGAATGTCCAGGGCTTTCACCTTGTTTTACTGTATTAATAAATGTGTAATTTGGTGAGACCCAGCAATAAAAAATTCTGCAAATGTCACTGCACTTCCATGAGCCAAACCCCATGCTTTTGTGCATGCAGAGACCTGGGGGTGGCAGACAGCTGTCCTGGAAGCATTGGTTTTCTCCAGCAGACTATGTCAAATATAACAGCTTCTCAGTGGTTATTAGCAGTTGGAAAATGTCTGGGTAGCTTTGAGGATGAGGGAGGACTCTTTTTGCCCTTATACTCTGGGAACATAGGCATGTCATTTCAAGCAGCTAGAAGAGCTGGCACTTCACAGTCTGGTGAACCTCAATCCCAGAGCACAGCAAGGCGGCTTGGATTTCCCATGGCCACGCTGCTGGGCTATCATGCAGCCACGTGGCTGTAGCAGCTTTGTCTCCAAGTTTGTGCTCCGCAGTGTGCAGTGCTCCACAAGGACAGTGGAGTGGCTCAGTCCTCTCGGTGGCAGCACATGGGAAGTCCCTCAGAAATGAGCACAGAGTCCAGAAGGACAAATGGGGAGGGACGGCGTGCCTTCCTGGGTCATAACATTAAAACTACATTACCTCCAGGCAATTTACAAGCTTCTGTTTTTGAAATACAGGTCTTTGGATCAGTGGAAAGATTTGTGATGTTCCATTCATATTCCTAGGCCAGGCACCACATAAAAAAAGTACCTGGCCCAATTGAAAGTATTCTTATGCAGACACAGCCACTCGTGATAATTCTAGAGAGCAAACATTGCCTGAACATCCCTTCTGTTCTGGAAAGTACTTGCATGCTGCATAAATGCTTGCACAAGAGCTTCAGAAAAAGAAAGCAACATGCATTTTATAGCCCCAATTCAGTTACACAAAGAAATAGGACTTTGCTTTTCATTGATTTTGTTTTGTTAGCTAAAAATTGCAAATACACAACAGGAGATACTGAAGGTCTTTAATACATGACTGTAGCAGAACTATGTATAGATCCTGATTTTAGCTCTAGGGTATGTTTATACCAATAGCAAAGACAGTGGTATATTTGGTTTTGTGCTGTTTTCATCCTTCAAAAAAATCAGTCTGAGAAGACATCTTCCAAAAGTGATTCCATGTGCTTTTTCCTGGGGGCTCAGTCAACTACCTTTGCAGCGGTCAGTCTTCTGAATCCCCAGGTAACTAATGCTTGATAGCAACTCTCATTTACTGTCACTGTCCATAAGTTTTGCAAACTTCTGGACTTCACCAACTGCAGAGGAGTTACTCTTGGTCTAGTGTGAGAAAGATCAGATCAGTTTCACTTGAACTTGTTGCCATATTTCTTGTTTAGGCATTAACAGAAGGCTTCACATCTTTTAGATATGCTGTTGTTCTTGTCTAGGGGTGCAGTGTCATTGCTCTGGATTTATCAGATCTGAAGTCAGTTTAAATTAAATTTCATTTTTTCTGCAGTGGAGATTTCTGCTGGGACACAGAGGGCAGAAGTTGGGCCACTCAAAGAAAGGCAGAACCCACACATCTTCATACAGCATTGCATTGTGAGCAGGGTGTGGTGGAGATGAGAACTAGATGAGACAGAACACAGGAGAACAAAATAGGGAGCTTCAGTATCCTGCTTGTTCTAGGGAAAAGGCAGTGTTTCGTGATATCTGTAAGGCCTACTGATTTTTGTAAAAGCTAGACATGGTGACATAGGTTTCTTCATCGCTTGGTGCCTTCAATTCAGTGTTAGGTGGCACCATGTTGCCATTCTGGGACTCTGGTCCAGGTTGTCCAGGAGGATCCAAGGCAGGAGCAGAAGGAAGGTGAAAGCCATTATCACACAGAGGCACCCTGCTGCTGTGGCACACCTCATACAAGCCAGAGCTGCAGGTGTCAGCAGTGTCTGTAGACTGGCTGCTACCAAGGAGTCCATGAAGAGCCTCTGCAGACCAGATACCTCCGTAATTCATAGACAGGTTCAGGCTGCTTTTGTCAGTCCTTGCAGGGCTTCGCTTCAGGTCTGATCCACTCCTAAGCTTTGGTGAAATATCAGTCTCTGGAGTAGATGGTGGCTGCAGAAAATTTTCCTGTTCGGCTTTTGCTTGAATGCCATCCACTTCATGGATAAAAACATAACCGAAACTCTCTGGGTTAAAGCTTATATCAAAATTCTGCATGGCAAAAGGAACAGCATGTTCAGTTAACAGTAGCCCTCTGCGTAACAGAAAAGATGCTTCAAGAGTTTGTCTGATTTTACAAGGGTGTTTGTTATTTCTTTAATTCTGAATGTAATCCTGAACAGACTAAAAGGTAGGTTAGCAGAGAATTAAATACAACACCACTTAATAACATTTTGTATGCTAATCTGAATCTATTCTGTGATCTCCTGCTGGTAGCATCATTGGACAATGTGGTAGACTTTTTGGAGCCACTTATCCATTGCACACCGGCTGTTTCACAGGAATGAAGGTGCTGAACCTGGTTGTTCCTTTCAGCTTTATCTTCCTAATTTAGCAATGTGATAAATTAAATGTTACCATTTTTTTAAATACATTAGGAATCTTTGCACTAGGGAGCACAAAGGATGGGAGAGTCTAAAAATTAAGAACTTGCTAGTAAGTCACCAGCTAGAGTGCTGAAAGGACAGAGCAGATGAGTTCCTTAGTAAAACAAAACAAAACAAAACAAAACAAAAACCTAGATATAATAGGCAATCAACTAATCCTAACTGTTATAGTTTGTATCATTTAACCACCAGGTTTTTATCTGGAAAAGAAGGGCTGATGTGCTCCATGGTCTATGAACAATGCTATTGGCCATGTAAGGGTACATGGATATCACCAGGGATGTCTGAAGTTGGCAAAGTGACTCCCATCCAGCTCCACGACCAGTTTCATAATAGTACTAAAATGCCACAGGGGGAGAGGACCACAGAAATACACCTGGTTTGACCTTATGCCAAAAGGGGACCTTAAACTGGGCTTTTCAGGTCCCTGTCAAGCCAAGACTCAAGTGTTTTCAGTAAGGAATATTCTAGTTCTTCTCTGTGCAATCTACTAGATTTAATTGTTTTCATAGCAAAGGATTCTTTTCTTATATCCAGATGAATTTCTCCCTGAAGCAGTGCTGGCCTGTTACTTCTTGTCCTGTCACCATGGATTCTTGTGAAGAGAGCATCTCACTGCTTCCTACCATTTAGTTATCAGTAGACTGTGATTAGCACTCCAGCATTCTCTTTCCCACAAAAAAAATCCAATTGCTTCAACTGTTCTTCACATATCAAGTTCTTTAGCCCTCTATAGTTGTTTTGCACAATCCAAAACTCAGGCTCTAGTTGAATTGTCTGTTATGTCCATACCTTTCACTAGCATCTGCCTGTACAAATATTAGCTCTCTTGTGTGGAATGTAGTCATTTCTGAAAGGTGAATTGGTTGTGCAGCAAAGGCATGTTCCTTCTGTCATGAGTATAAATTTTGTTTCCGGTAGTCTGTAATCAAGTGAAAAAGACAGTAGAAATACATACATTTTTTGGCTTTTTACACAGTCGCTCCAGAGTTATTTTATGATCAGGAAGGTTTGGCCACACAACAGGCTTGATCCTGAAAGAGCAACAGTAGACATCATGGGGTTCAACAGCAGCAAAAATGAGATGCGTTGAGATGTTCACATTGTGTTATTTGTACTAATTCTCACAAAGCCTTAGGAGTGGCTTGCATTACCCACAATAATGACTGAGAGAGGTTCCAGAAAAAAAAAGTAAAGACAAGAGAAGAGGAGATATAAAGGTCACCTAAAAGTCACTATTCTTTTGAGAGCATAGACTGTCTCGGTTAAAGAAAGACATTTCATCAAGTACTGGGAAAGCAGCAAATAGTGCTGGCAAAGATCTCATTTGCATCTAGTTGCATTAACTGGGCTTTTCTGTACCATTTTCTGTAAGTGAAAGAAAGAGGCTGTGGTTAAAGTGCAAATTTGCAGAAATTTGCCTCTGCATATTCACATTAACCAAAGAATTGCGTATTTTCCTAACCCATAGTCATTTTCCTGTGCTTCAGGTATCTGTGGTACAGCTTTGTCCCATAGATCTCTTCTTACTTCTAGCAAAGTTCTCATGCTGTGGTGCTGTGGAAACCCTTAGCCATGATACATCCAAGCAACACAGCCTGCCTGAAAATCAAGATTGCAGTAATATAAGTATAGCCAAATATATCAGCACTGTCTCAGCAACATTATAATATCACAGATACGTACAAATCTATATTCCTCTTCATACGGGTATTTGCGTATGTGTGCAAATATACAAAAATATGAAAACAAACAAATACAAATAAATAATAATAATAATAATAATAAATATAAAAAGATTCAACACCTGCTTTTTTCAGCAGTTTTATACGTGCAGAACTTCCAGCAAAGTTGGAGAACTACAGGTGCTCAGTAACACTGAAGAGCAAGAGCTAGAAATCTCAAGCTACATCCGTGATTGTAAATTAAACAGCACCAGAGAGTATGCCCTGGCAGACAATTCAGGTGTCTAAAATGCATAATAATTAAAAGTATTCTTGACATTTAACTGATGCCACCCAAACACATGGGAAGGCAATCCCCATGTGCAACTCAGTAGTTAGGACAGCTCAAATATTGTCCCCAGTAGAGTGGTTCACATGCAGACATCCCTGAAGATGTCAGCAGAACTGCCACAGGCAGAGGCTGAGTGCCTCCATGCAGCCCTGGTCCTTCACCTTGCTGGATGTCCATCTCCTGTGTTTTGGAAGTTTTTCATTTAAATTCCATTTCTACCAGATTATCCATGCATGTGTTTATTTTCTTAAATTTGTCTACTAACAGGTACTTATCTACTGTTGGTAGCCAATATATACAAAAAAAGCCAGGGATTTTGTGCAGTTTTGCCACACAAATGAATGTGGACCCAGCTGGGTTCATAGCTCACATCAAGTCCTTGCTGCAGAGAGCAATGCCCCCCACTTCCAAAAGCAGAGTCCTGCTGACTCAGACTGTGAAAGAAAAAGAGGCAACCTCCCCACTATGCAGTTTCCATACTTCTCAGAACTTTACTAAAACCCACAGTTTGCTTTCTTTTCTGCATCTTGCTTGAGGCTCTTGAGTCAAATATGCCTCCAGTGAGACACTGACTATGTAAATGTCTCATGGTGGCTTCAGATCCTTGAGGGTCTCAAAGTTTCAATTTCAAGTCCACGATTAACGTCTGATTGAAGCAGAGGTGTAATAGGGCAACTATTGCCTGCCAGTACTGCTTCGCGCGTTTCTCTCTTCTACTCTTTGCTTTTGGCATGGTACAGAGGCTCAGAAATGGGAAGAGAATAGTTCACAGGTACAACAGGGAAAGCAATAGAACTGTCAGAACAGGATTGGCTAGCAACTTTCTTTCTCATATGAAAAGATCCAGATTACCATTACCTGCTTTCCCAAAATGTTAGGATCAGAACAATCATGACAACTGACAGAATGAATCCTGGGACGGAGAGTATAATCATGAACATGCTGCTATCTAAAGGCAAACACAGAACATCTGTCAGTGCAGATATGTGCCTCACTGCTAGACACTCTAATTGTAATGCCACCTCAGACAATCTATTAGGGATGAATGCCCAGCGCTGTACCTTCTTACCACTGGTCTGGAGCAATGGTGCATTTCACTGACTCCACGAAAGTGATATTGGGTTGGCCTTGGCTCCAGTCTTAGCTGAGCTTCAGGCTGGTTCCCATCTGTACTGAAGCACCATGTGCTCTGCTGTGTCCTTATGGCAGCACTGATATGATTCCCAGCTTACACTGCGTCTAGGTGCTGCCAAGGGCTGGAACTGCTATGGGCACTAATTCATCCCTCCCCATGCTTTCATCACTACTGCTGCCAGGAAAAACTAGTCTGTGGCCTGAGAACCCCTTAGCTGTCTTGGACCAAAATGGTTTTTGCTCGTACAGCTCTCTGTGGAGTACTCTCCTGTGGTCCTGAATCTCTTCGAAGTGCTCCACTCGCTCCACATGCCCTTAAAGTAATCTCCATTGGGCTGAGAACGTACTTTCACCTCATACAATGCATCCGTTTCGAGGTTTTTTCCAAGTAACTTTATCTGTAGGTATGGTGATTCTATGGTCTAAACACATTAAAAAATGCAATTACTAATAGGCATAGAAGATAAGAGCAGAACCACCAAAGCAAACATTATTACTATTACGCTGTTGGTAATGAGCTTCATACTGTTTCTTCACGATGTTATGTCTTCTATGTCCATGGCAAAGCCCAAGTACAAATGAATGAAAACTCTGTAGCCCAGAGAAGAACAGACAAGAACACTGTTAGCCATGAATTGCTTTGACTATCAGAATGCCAAATATTGCTCCTTTCCAAGTGTCAGTTGGAAAACTGAGAAAGGCAGATCTGAGAGTTTTTGCATGATACTGATATTTACATGAAAAAATTTAATTTCAGAAATTAGGTAATCTTAACAATATATAATTACCTTCCAATTGCTTTCTTCCTGCCGGTAGGCTATCTGGTGTATTAATTTATCCTTTAAATATTTCTTCCGTGAGTGTGGTGTACTATAATGAACGAGATATTCATTTGCCTCCTTTTGGTACGTTATGTTTATGTCAAATGGTACCTCAGGCTTGACTGCAAATAATAACAAACCAAGATATCATGGAGTCATTTTCAAGTTAAAATCCATTAAGGATAACTATGTAGGTTGAGAGTAAAGGTTGCCCTGAGCTGGGTGAACTTTGTGTTTAGGTCAGCTCAGCATTACACCTTGGTCCCAAAAGGGACTTAATGATGACCAGATGAATCAGGGTTGGGCCAAGCACAGCTTAAGAATGTGGCATGTCACATTTATTCTTGGAAAAGCAGTTCCTGAGTTCCTTAGACATGTCCCAACTTTGGCTTTGATGTGATCATTCTTGGGCTCTTAGTGCCCCATCAGCACCACTGGCACCACAGGCTCCACCAAAATGCAAAGCTTGAAAAAATGAGATCTTTCAACTCTGTGGTCACTGTGTGGGACTTCTAATTGCTGCTGAGCTCAATATAGAATTGAACTAATAAGCCCTGATACTGTGCAAGTCCTAGTAAGAGATGAATAAAATGTCCCTGCTTAGTAGTACACCCAGGACCAG
This sequence comes from Lagopus leucura, assembly GCF_019238085.1. Classification (NCBI taxonomy): domain Eukaryota; kingdom Metazoa; phylum Chordata; class Aves; order Galliformes; family Phasianidae; genus Lagopus; species Lagopus leucura. Next base: position 16,134,828 of record NW_024962268.1, read on the forward strand.
GATTAGCTGCTTTGACCAACTGCATAATAATTTAATCTACATCCAGTTCTGGGCTATTAACAGCCAGAATTCAGATGCACGTTTTGAATGGGTGTTAATCATGTTAGGCTTTGAAGCATCACACACCATCAATACCCAAATCCAGACCTCATCCCTTCCTTGACATTTAAGTTTGCCCTGAACAAACTTATTTCCTTCCACTAATGAGCATACACTAATAATGTCCAAAATGCTCAGTGCCTTACCAATGTCAGTTACAATCAGACTCCTGCAGACCCTTCTCTTTATCTCATATTCCACACAAATGTCTTTATTTGAGAGTATGTCGGTGAACTGTAAAAAATAAACATCTTCCTGTTTCTCCATATTGAAACACAGGTAACTGCTGTCTTCCTTGGTACTGTTGGCCAAAGCAATACAATATTAGTTTCTTCTCAGTCTTACTGTGAAATTGTATGGGAAAAATCCTTGTTGCTAATTTCAAATAAAATGAAGTGTGACACCATATTAAGTAAGAAAAAATATCATGCAGATAAGGAGATTGAAAGATAGATAATGCTTTTCCTCATGGTATTTGAGCATAACAATCAAGTGATATGAGTCACAGTGAGAGTCCCGGAGTTCTCCAAGAAAAAATCAGTTCAAAACAGTAATTATTAATTGGAGATGAATGTGTTAATATATCTTTTTAAATGATCTTACTGCTGCCATATTTAAATATTAAGTTATATGTATGGATACTCCCTGATGGTAATGAGGAATTTCCTGTTGACCAAATTGGCATTATATCAGTGGTCAGCTCAGCCATGAGGTTCTCATGGTATTGTTTCAGAAGTTGAAATGTGTCTGCTTGTTCTTCCATCTGTGCACCTCTTGTGTTTGTGGACTGCCATAAAACCTCAGACAAAATCCTGAGTAAAATGCATGACAACAGAAAAATAAACTAGGTAGGAGGAGAAAAGAAAAAGTAATGATTAGAATAGTAAGGTGCAAAAGAGAAGGAAAATCGACTTTTGCTTGCAGCCATAGTACATTTAGTTTCAGGAGTATCAGACAGAGAGAAAGCAGAAGTATGCTGCAGAAACAAAATCTGAACTTCATCATCTAGGTGTATCAGTTAAAAAATAAGGTGCAAGAGCTTCATGGCCACAGCTGCAAGTGAGAATGACTGATGTGTTTGGTAACTCTCCTGTTTTTGTATACTGATTTCATTATGGTTGTTTTGCATGTGTGCAAAGACAGTTGCTTAATTTTAATTTTGTCTTGACATAGATAATGATATTTCCAGTAGAAAATCTGAATTCTCTTTTTTTTTTTTTTTTTTTAGTATCATTTAACATAAAGGAAAAATACTTTCATTTCATGCTCAGCTTCACCAGAAATTACAAATATTTCAGAGCAATGGGTGGAAGATGAGGAGTTCCGGAGATGTCATAATGCCCTTTACAGATCCTTCAGTTGACTTTTTTCTTGCCAGGGTTAGATTCTGTTTCAGTGAGCTCTTCTTCACTAAATATAGTATTTCAATTTGGTGAAGCACTCAAACTAAATTATGTTTTTCTGCTCCTGTTTCCCAACATTTGGCAGTGTGACTCACAGGTTCTTAAATTTCCCAGAAGTTTACCAAAGGACAGGCTGAGAGCACTTACCACACAGCCAGGGTATAGTTAGTGTTGTGAGGAGGCAGCTCTGTGAAATTGCAGGTCAAGCTGCTATAGGAATCCTTAAATTCCAGCTGACTGAAACAGTCAATGTCCAAATTATCAGGTTCATCATCTCCGAAGGTCCCTAAAGAGAGATTAATAGGATGTTACTGAAGCAAACGGTATATGAATTCAATTTGCTGCTTCATTGTAAAGAAGATTGCTTCTTTATGTGGTTGCATGAAAGGAAGAAGATCAGCCTGTCTGTTCCGTAAGGAGCAAAGAAAGCTTGCTCAAAATTAAATTAAAGGACACTTGCATCTTCCATGATTGCTCCCTGTGCATGCCAATGAAACTTGTCCACTTGGTACGCACTGAGGTACACATGGCATCTCCAGTCTGTAAACCATCAAACAACACTTCATCACAGTTTGGTGTAACCTATGCCTGTTCTATTCTGTTACTTATGAGCAAAGGGGGACAGCATTGTTGTTCTTGAAATCTCTGTGAATAGTCCTGTCTTCTAATGAAAACGGAGAAAATATCTTGTCCACTTTACCTCCTAATTCCCCCAAAACTTGAGCTAGGTATGGGGCATTGTCACTGTAAAAGTTGTGGATGATCTTCATACCAAGTAAAATTGGGACTTTCTCCACCCGAAAATCATCTCAGAACTATCTCAAACATGTTTTTTATTAGGAACCACAAAATGCTGCCATCCTTAGACACAAAAGAGGAGTCATACACAAGGACCAAAACTCCTTCAAAAATAAACAGCGCAGAAATAAGCACTGGGGAAATATACTGTAGAGCTGCTGCCAGAGATGTCTGGGGCTGATGTTCAAAGCTAATATCTGCTTACAAGCACAGGATAGTTTTAACAGAACTTATTTGTACAAGAATTTCAGTGCAGAACAACCTGGAAGTATATGAGACACTCATAGCATTGAAGCAAAAGCCCCACAGCAGAGGAGGCACACAATTGCCAGCACTGCGCCTGCACCAGACATCCCAGCAACACCCAGCAGCCTCCTCCTGATTCTGCCCTGTCCATGCTCAGTCCCACCGTTCCTGAAAATCCTGGGGAGTTATATGAGAGTTTTTCAGAAAACAAAAGTACTGTGTCACGAAGCAATTAAGCACCACAGCACGTTTTGACTGTACTGTAGAGTCTTCTTAAATGTCACAGACTTGGACTGAGGAGGGAAAGCTCAGACGTTCAGCCAGAACATGTGCCTTCCTGCAAATTTGCTTTGATGACTCATAAAACAATCATGATTTGACTAACAGCATACGTCTCATGTCCTACACTTGGCATATATGATGTCAGTGAAACAAAAGCTGATGTTTCTGAGAGGACTTCTCCCTGGCACACCTGCCAATTTAACCTGATTTCATGAAATACCACATACTGTAGCCAAGCAGACAACGAAGAAGTTATTACAAGCCCTTAAATGGATTGTCAAGGCAGGAATGCCTCTATCCCTTCCACCAGGGTTTCAGCGTAGCTGTGATAATATTCTAACATATTTCCATGTCCAGGGACTACTTCCAGTTCTTTTCTTGGCCCTCTACTTCCCACTTCTCCAAAGTGCCTGTTCCATGCCATCTCTTTCAGTGTGAAGAAAACTTGGACTTCTCCAGGGATATCAGTGATTCACGTATTTGTATTTACAGTATGGGGAAACGCCCATGGAAACATTTCCAATGGAAAATCCCTCCCCTTATATGCATTTGGGGTAAGGGAAGTAGTTTAAAAATCATTCAGGAATCCAGAAAAATAGGCAAAAGCAGTGCAGGACTGAGAAGTGAGCCGCTGCCACTAGCACCTGTGTTGGTGAGCAGGAGGGATGAGAACATCTGATGCTTCTCTGATCTATCTCCCAAGCTAAAAGTGGCTGTTTGCCACTGGAAGCAGCTGGTGCTAAGAAGCTGTTCCAGGACTTCCCTTCTCACTGCAGGTCTGGTGTCACCTGTCCCATAGGGAGTTGGTAAAAAAAAGATGAAAGATGTTGACATAGGACATCTTCCACCTGCGCTGCATGTTTGAGGAAACACTCTGTGCAGCTTAGACAGTGTAGGTAGAGGGCCACCCTCTTTGACTACCACATTTAAGAGAGACACAAAAGTTCGTGCACCTCCAGAGCAAGCCCTGCAGCAGCTTCATGCAGGGAAAGTCTTGACAGACAGAGCTCTGAGAAGTCTGGGCAGACATGTAGCTACAAAAATGGATCTTACTTTAATATAGCAGAGAGATGCTGCTGGGTATTTTCTGAATATAAAAATCACATATACCACACTTCATATAAATACACAGAACAGATAAATATTTTCAAACATAGCATATCAGACTGATATTCTCATCTATTTGCTACAGTTTTGCTGAAAACTGACAGAAATTTTAAGCCAATCTCTGTCAGTCTGACTGTAAATGTTTAAACAACACAGAGTCTTCGGTGCTGAGCAGAAGGAAAACTAACCTTGTCTTTTTCATTCTGAACTTTCACATAACTGATAATGTGGTTCCTTATTCACTGAAATAATATCCTAATCATAAGACATATAATAAATAAAGATTGTGAATGAAATATGACTTTGGAAATGCTTTTACTGTGGTTTTTTTCCAAGGACTGAGTGATTCTTTTTGATACAAATGTGCATCACCTCAGTTATACCCCTTCCCTAGCCCTCAGAAACTCAGCATGCAAATGTGTCCACTACATGAACAATTTCAGTGACTCCAACACAAACCGCATTGCTAAGGACTCAATACACAATTAAAAATTTACAAGATGATAATTTTTTCTCTTTGAGAAACCCAGACCAGACAGATATCTGAGCCTGGCAATACAGAAATCAAGACAGGACTTGTTACAGAGTTATTACAGTGCAAGAAAAACTGATCTTTTCAGAAATGGTCATCCCTTGGGTTTGGCCAATATCCAGCAGATATGTTCAAATCACAGGAGGAATCTTACAAGCCGTTACCAAGAGTGCTAGCAGAGGCTATTCTTGTGTGTCAGCTTTATGCTTCAAAGCCACTATGACTAACCACAATGTGTAAAACTGAAGGCACTGATAAGTGCCTGCATGCTCAGTGACTAAGTCTGCGAAGTCAAGAAGTGACCATCTCCATGGACAGAGCCATGTGATATCTCTAGTGCTGATGGCAGCAGACAGTCCGTCACCTGGACTTAGGATTGATTTGATTCTGGAAGGACTTGTTTTCATCATAACAATTTTGCTGTGGATTGCACAAGCTGTACAAGTGCGGAGAAGAAGGGCACTGATGCTGGCCATCCTGCTTATGGTACCCTGCCCCTGCCTGTGCCCACCTGCAGGATCATGGCTGCTCCACTGTAGTTTGCCTGGGGCTGCTCTTCCAGGCCAGGGATGGAGCCAAGGAAGCATTTCTGACAAGGCAGCCTGCCACTCGTCATAGAGGAGGAGATGAAGGCAAGTGCCAAAATGAGCTTTTTCTCTAATTTGTTGGCCAAATCTGTGGCACTCATGAAGAAATCGTAACAGCTGGTGGTTGCTCTGTGTGGATTTTCTGAGCATCTTTCTCTTTATTTCTAAGCAAAATATTAGTTATGGTTTACTGGAAGCTAGTGGTGAAATCAAGGAGAGGTCTTCTCCCCTCTGCTGTTGGGAAGCCCTGAGGATGTCAGTGACATCAGCTATAAATCACTGGCACTGACCTCTCCCTGCTGCAGCTTTTTGCAAAATCTGGCTCTAGGAAGCTGAAAATTGTATAAACAAAATATAAACAGAAATGAAACAAGCAAGTTTGAAAAGTTGCAATTCAGAGCTCTTTTCTGTTTTCCTCTAACTCAAAAATTTGCTACGCATACCCTGTCTATGTCTGTATGAGAAAATATATTTTTGTATACACACACATATGTAGTAATGCTATACTGTACATGACAATCAAGCAAGATATTCCTTGTCATTAAATCCATGGGAGCATCACCTTCCTAATAACCAGAAGACATTTTTGTTCCCACGCAATAAAATTCTGGTGTCCTATAGCAATCACTGAGTGACAGCCGATGTCTTTCAGAAAAATGCAATCAGCTCTTTCACTGCTGTTTGTTCGTATCAGAAAACGTTTAACAGAGCTGATAGAGAATCTGTAAATCCCTTTGAGATTCCTTTTGAGAAAAGGGATAGCAGATTTAAAGACTGGATTTTATCATCACTTTTTGTGTTTTGCTTTTCAATTTTGATGCTTCTAATCAACTTTCACTTGTCTAGATAAGACAGTTAAACCTGCAATAAAGCTTAATTTAAACTTTTGAGTTAGTTTTCAATTCTTTGTCATATAAGGGATTAGTATTCTTAGTGATGAGTTGTGAGAAACCCCTGGTCTCAGCTACTACACTGACAGAGGCTAGGACTATCCCTACATACAACTTCCACAATTGTTTAAGAAGAAAGTTTTTCTTTTTTAGTGAAACAGGTTAGGTCACTCTTGAGCTGCATTAAGATTCTGTGGAGGAAATTGGCAAGAGAAAGAGAAGCCAGTACTTTAGCCTTCTCTGATGGCAACTCAGAGTGATCCTAGGCTGCAGAAGAGTAAAGCAGCACCCTACTCATAGGTGCAACTCCTCACACAAATGCTAGAAGTAGCAAGAAAGGATTAACAGGTCTGATCTTGCATGGCTTCTGCATATGGCTGTCATTTCATACAAGTTTGAACAAGGATCTTGCAAGAACAGAAGATTTGGGAATGAAACAGATAATCCTTCAGCTCTGCATACATTTCCAGTACTGGCACTAAAACAAAGAGAATGGAGGCTAAAACACTAACATATTCAACCCAGCAGTTGCATTTTTGAGCTCTTAGTTCAGCTTTTCAAGATCATACAAGAGTGCAAAGATGAACATGAAATGACTCACCATCACCATCTCCTGAAGTGTAACCACTTTCCCCAAAAGTGGTACGAAGAAACAAGATGAGAATGCTCAATACTGTACTTGTCCGTGTCATTCTGAGCATGCTGCATGTGTGCAGGATGTGTGTGTGTGAAACCCTCACTCACTGACTTTATACTAGATGCAGAACAAAAAACCCATTGCTTGATAAAGAGACCGCAGGCAAGGGAAATGTAAACATACTGGCAAGGATGACTAGTGGCAGAGAGCAGGAAGCCAGAGAGAAGATATTTGCAGAGCTTTTACTTTGAAATATATTTCCCATTTCAAAATTAAGGACCTTCTGGATCAGGCCCATTGAATATGCTGATGAAGTCCAGTGGGTCAAGAGCAAGCTTCATGGACCATGTTCTTATTTGATCTAGTGAGATTTTTGCTGCTGGTTTTCCTGAGAAAATGGTTCAGACCTCATATCTGTTTTCCTTTCAGTGGAGATACACAGGTACCAGAGAGAAAAATCTTCCAGCTATAAAATGCTAATTATAACTACTATTATTTATTCCTTAAGTGTTGGCATCATACAAGCCAGCAATGTGCACTCGTAGCCTGGAAAGCCAACCGTATCCTGGGCTACATCAAAAGAAGCATGGCCAGCAGGGTGAGGGATGGGATCCTGCCCTCTGTTCTGTGCTGATGAGGCCTCACTTGGAGTACTGCATCCAGATGTGAAATCCTCAGTACAGGAGAGACAGAGACCTGCTGGAGTGCATCCAGAGGAGGGCGACAAAACTGATCCATCAAATGGAACGCCTCTGCTACGAGGACAGGCTGAGAGAAGTGGAGCTGTTCAGCCTGGAGAGGAGAAGGCTGTGTGGTGACCTGATAGTGGCCTTTCAGTATCTAAAGGGGAACTAAAATAAAGAACGGGACAGACTCTTCTTCAGGGTCTGTGGTGATAGAACAAGGGGGAATGGCTTCAAGCTCAAAGAGGATAGATTTAGGTTGGTTATAAGGAAAGTCTTTTACAGTGAGGGTGGTGGGGCACTGGAACAGGTTGCCCGAAGATATGGTTGATGTCCCATCCCTGAAGACTTTCAGGGTAAGGCTGGATCAGACCCTGGGCAACGTGATCTAGCTGTGCATATTCCTGTTCATTGCAGATGACCTTTAAAGGTCCCTTCCAACACTGAGGATTCTATGATTCTAAGGACAAATAAGGCAATGTTGACAAAAAAAAAAAAAAAAAAAAAAAAAAAGCAAAGGCAGAAAAAAGATGGAGACAAAGTTAAATATTTCCTTTGCACACTTTCTCTGGCTGTATACATCAGTGTACTCTGGTACGTATTACAGCTGACTGATGTGGCTAGCTACAAGTGAGCAGAAGACCTGAAAGAGGAGAGCAAGCTCCAGATCAGCACTGGCTGCACCAAAAAAAACTTTATGTTGCAGACATGAAGGAAACTGAGGGAAAAGTTGGTAACAATGCCCAAGCAAACTGAGAAGTCATGACACTATAAAAAGTGCAACATACAACCCACAGTGGCTTTCACATTTCATTTTCAAAGAATTTAAACCACTCACCAAAAGGATGAAAACTCAACCTTCACGTCTAGACCAGCATCCTTCTCATCTGGGTGTTAAGGTCTATCTTCCAGTGTAGCTCCCTGCTCTAGGCAGGGGCACTGGGGGAGTTTCTGGGCTCCCTAGCTTTATTTTAATGGAAAGAAATACCCCCTTTTGGTAAGGCATTCAAAAGACAAAATTTAATCCTTTAAACACATTAATTTCTCTCCACTGAACACAAAAAGAACCCAAGGTAACATGGAGGTAAACATCTGCTAGATAGATCTCCATGATCCATCCCACTCACAGGCACAGGATTGATCTGCTGGGCTGCAGCCACCTCTTGTACAAAGAAAAACAGGGGCTGCAGGGCCATGCAGCCACTGGAAACGGCCTCCTCTTGTCCTAACCAGGCCCAATCCAGAGGAGCCTACAGGGTTATTGGGGGAACCTCTTCATTCCTACAACATTCCCTCAAGAAATATGCCCCTTCAGATGTCCTAGTTAACTGGCAGGACTTTAGGAGTAGTTGTCTTCTCATCTCTCACTCCTGACCTTCCTGTACTTGATGTCAAGCCTGTTGACCACAAATGTGAATCGGAGATTGGGTCTCAGTGAATTCATGTCCCAAAGGACTGTCCTTTCTTGGTAAAGAACACCTGCATCTGGCTTAGTAATATTCTGTATCATATTATTCTAGAAATCAGTAAGCTAATTTCTACTGCATTTTCAATTAGAAATGTCAATAAAGGAGGGCTTTCCTGAGCAAACTGATTGCTGCCCGGAAATGACACCTTTTCACTTTAAATTTGCCTTGTTTATAATTAAGTGGGCTATCACTTCGATCATTTTTTTTTTTTTCCTGTTTCAGCAGAAGCAAACTAAAAGAAAAAGATTTTTCAGAAATAATATTTTGGCTGAACCTCAGACAATCTTATTAACAGAGCTGTGCTGCTGAGGGGATTTCCATGTTGTCATAGCTGCATTTTGTCAGGGTGGGGAAATGAGGGACCACAATGAAAAGAAAAAAAAGCCAACCTAGTAAAAATAAAAAAACAGAAGCAAAAATATGTTTTGTTTTACTTTTCAGCCTTTGCTTCAGAAGTTACTTGATTTCTAAGAAGCATTTGAGTCCATCAGTCTCACTTTGGTGTCTTCCTCTAATGTACTGGATATGGGAAATCAAATTTATGAGAGTCCAAATTTTAGGATAGCGGAAGTATTAATACTCAAGGGATGGAAAGGAGACAGAATTAACCTTTTTTTGCTATGCATTTATTCTGCTATAAGTTTACTCTGCATCTATCTCCTAATTCAATGTTATACAAGAAAGAAAAAGACGTTTTCCTGAATCTAGGCTTAAAATTTGAGCAGAGGGATACGTTTGTTCATTCTGTTGTAACAGTCTGAGATCCTGTGGAAAGCTGATGGATCAGGAAGATTAGAAAGGTATATAAAAAGAATGGTTTAAAGCAATAACCTTTTGAACAGGTAAGGCTTTGGTTGATACAGCAAAACCATAGCAGTCCTTCCCAGTGGCGTGCCAGTTCTCACTGTCTCAGCACTGTTAGCATTTTTGAGTTATCCCAAGCCTTCTGACACGTTTGGCTATAGTCTAAGGCCAGGTGATAACTTCACTGTGCAAGGAATTTTTTCTGTGTCCCGTGATTCTTAAGTGCATGCAGTCATGAAGTTCCCACTGATTGCTACAGGTTGTCTTGTAATTTCTTGTGCTCCCACTTGCCTTTCAATCAGTGATTATGACTAATCAAGCAAGCCATTTATACATTGTCACATTTTATACAGCTTGTTCACCCATTTTTTTTAGTACCCTGAGGACACAAAGTCTGTTTAAATTCTGTTTTGGCTCCAAAAAAAAAAAAAATAAATGGAAAAGACTTCTCAATTTACTCTAGATTTTTTTTAGAAATATGAAGATGATAAATGTCATCATTTTACCACCTATCCATCTCAAACATGTCAATTCAAGGAGATCCATCACCATCTGTGGATGCCAGGTTAGACAGGTCCTCATATCTCAGTATGGACACAGGTCATATAGACAGTCTGACAGTCAGAAGACACAGGCATCCTTATGTGTGAAGAATTCATTTGTTGTGTTCTAGACAGATAACTTTAGGTGAAATTACAACTCAGCTTAGGACTGAGAGGGAATATTTCTCATGTCAGTAAGATTTAGCAGAAGTTGTTGGGCTTCTTGGCTCTCTCTATGGACGAGGCATGTGGTTGTTTTTTTTTTTTCTGTTTTTTTTTTTTTCTTTTTTTTTCTGTTCCCTGGACTATTAATAAATTCATTTCTTTACAGAGCAAGGATGTTGGTCCGTCTGCCTCACCTGACCTGTCCTGCTCTGCCCTGCACCTCAAGAAGATGGTGGAATGGAGAGAAGGATGGTACAATATCTTTTCCCTTCAATGAGCCATGGGTGCTAATTCAAGACAGATTTTGACACCTATTTAGGTCCATCCTCTTTCAATACAGCATTTAAATTGTGCATAAATTTAACGCATGTAATATTCTTTAAATTAAAACTTCAGCACTTGTAAAGTCTGCCAAAGGTTGTTTTGTTGTTGTTGTTGACAGGAAGAAAAATTGGGATATTCATGCAGCTCTAAAACAAAATTTTATAATTTCAATAAATGCAAAATACTGGTGCCAACAAATAACCATATTTGTAAGTTACAGTTAAGTGTTGGTGAAGACTAAAACACATGATTGCTATTAGTTTGTTGCTGCTGTTAGGAAAGAGTTTGATAAAGCTGAAGTCAGTAATAAAGCCTTTACTCAAATACAATTTAGATTTTATTCTTTTTTTACCAGATACGCTCAGTAGCAGAAATCATCCAACGAGCTTCAGCAATGAGAAGGAGGACTTCTACACAAGAAATTCACTTTTTTTTTTTGTTGTTTCTTGACATTTCTTATTCTGACCTGCTTTGAGGGACCTCTTCTTAGCCTCAGGATTGTTTTTCTTGGTATTTTGCTCATCCAGCAGTGGGAAGTGTTGCTTAAGGCAACATCACCATGGACAACAACACTTGATGCCTCAGAGAGAGAAAAAGGTTATGTATACATGTTAGATAAGAAACCAGCTCTGGTAAGAATTAAATCTTGAATTAAATGAATGCAGTTACTTGAATTAATTGAATGCAGTTACTCTGGAGGACATTTTGCTTTCTCCATCACCAAATTACACTGAGGTTTAGAATACAGTGTGCAATGCAGGGTTGAAAGTACTTAGTCCAATTCCAGTCCTGAAGAAAGGAGGAAAGAGCAGAAAATTTTCACAGTTTCTTTGCACTTTCTTTGTCTTTGAGGTATTGATGCTTGAAATTGTTACTTTGAATTTCCTACCGGAGCACTATTAAATTTATTAATAAAGGAGCCCTGTGACACTGAAAGAATAAAGAAAAATTTAAAAAAAGAAACTGCTGGGTAAGGAGCAAAACAGGAGTAGTTTGCACCATTCTCCAAAACTATACATGGGGCTAAAAATGCTGATATTTTCCCCTCTATTGAACAAATACAGCAAGAGCAGCAACAGGAACAGTCATACTAATACTTCTGGGGTTCTTTTGCACGCTTTTAAGTTCCTAAGTCTTTAGGGAATGCTGAGGGAAAAAAAAATTCATTTGTTTTCCACAGCCTGAATTAAAGCATAAGAAATAAAACTTAGACTGCCTTTACATTATTTTCTCTAAGTCTTAAGGAACGTCAGATCCAGACATTGCTCACTCAGGACCAAGTTTGCTCAACAACAATTTTTGAACATGTTGTTGGGAAAAAAACCACATAGTTTCAGTGACAATGAAGTATTTTTGAATGTGTTTTAATTCTGCAAAATACATTAACTGGATTCCTGAAATTTTGAAATTAAATATGCTTGAATTTTCTTTCTTTTTAATGAACTTGGTATAAAAACTTCCTTTATTTTTCTGTTTAAAAATCTGAACTGCTAAAAAAATTACTTGGATTTGGCTGAATACAGTCTTTAGGCATATGATAACAGCCTGGATACTTAATATTTAGCCACGGGATTTCTGCATGCTGACCCCATTCCACAGATAAAAGCTGGATATGTGCTGGATCTGATTGACAGTCAGAGATGGAAGACCTCCAGAGGGTTCTGCATAGGCTGTATCCATGGTCTTCAGCAAGACCAGCTGCAGGGTTCTGCACTTTTGTCACAGCAACTCCATGCAACACTACAAGACTGATGAAGAATGGCTGGAAAGCTGCATGGAGAAAAAGGATTTGGGGTTATTAGTGAACAGCCAGCTGACCATGAGTCAGCAGTATGCCCAGGTAGCCAAGAAAACCAATGGCATCCTGGCTTGTACCAGTACTAATGTAGTCAGCAGGAGCAAGGAAATCGTTCCTCTTGACTTGGCACTGGTGAGGTCTCACCTTGAGTGCTATGTTCTGCTTTGGGTCCCAGACTATGAAGACACTGAGGCACTGAAATGTGTTGAAAGAATGGCAGTGAAGCTGTGAAGGGCCTGGAATGCAAATCTTAAGAGGGGCAGCTGAGGGAACTAGGATCATTTAGTCCAGAGAAGAGCAGGATCAAGGGAGACATAATTACTCTCTACAACTGAAGGATGCTGTAACATGGTGGGTGTTGGCCTCTTCTCACAGGTGATAGAAAGACAGGTAATAGGCTTAAGTTGCACCAGGGGAAATTCAGGTTGGATATTAAGAAAAGTTTCTTTTCAGAAAGAATTGTAATGCTTTTAAACAGGCTGCCCAGGGAGGTGGTGGAGTCACAGTTCCTGGAGGCTTTCACTGGAAGTGTAGATGTACTGATTAGGGACATAGTATTGTGGGCATGGTGATTATGGATTGCACATTGAACTACATGATCTTAAAGGTCTTTTCCGACCTTAATAATTCTATGCTTCTATAATTAGCATATTAACATTATGTACTGTAGTCTGGACTTATAAGCATAGCACTGAGTTTCTTATAAAAGGCGAAAAGTTATTTCAGATCCCACTCTATGTGGGCAAGAGGGAGGAATGTTGAAGTCCAGATGAAGGGAAAATTCCAAAGATGTCATAAATTTGTTAGTTTCACGAACCTGTGCAAAAGCTTGGTGTGAAAGTTCTGAAAAGCAATAAACAAGGGATTGCTTACAGGCTATGAAGGTTGCCCAACCTTTCAATGACTTTGGCCTGAGGTGGAGTTTGAAACAAAACATGAAAACAAGTACACCTCCTCCCCTGGTTTCACTTTCAGTGACAAACAGTACAGGCTGAGTTTCTCAGTGAGATACAAATGCAATGGAAGTTATTGGCTTCAGAGCATTTGTATTCACAACTAGATGTGCCAACAGTGCCAACCTACACAGAATCAACCTGGCCTGGGAAAAAGAAAAGTTGGAAAAAAAGAGAAAGAGAAAAGAAAAATAAGGAGGGAAGCAAAAAATTGAATACTGAATGAATGAAGTGGGAAAACAACAACAGGCAGCAGCTGCTGAAATGCACATTTCACACGCCCAGTATAACATACCAAACAATTTTCTAAAGACTTAACCACACTTGAAGAAAAATCAGGAGAAGGTTTATATATGTTTGATGCTATAATCACTGAAAAACAAGATAGCATCATAATCCACAATCATTGATACAGCCAGGATGATTATGTTAATGTGTATGGTAAAATTTTATAATACTTTTTGCAAACTTAATCATATTTATAACATCAACAGAAGTTTTCATTCCTTGTCAGTGATTTGCTTATTTGCTTCTGTCACCAAAAACTTATTTCAAAACCTGGAGTATTCATCACCTCTTCATATCTGATGTGAAGAAACCTGTGCAGGTACAAGCAAGGGTCATGCATTACAAATGCTCTTAGAATCATGGCTTTGCCCTTCCTCAGCTATTGCATTTAAATTTCTCATCTTTCAGGTTGTGTAGACAATGTTTTTCAAAATTGAAACTTTCTGTTTAGCTCCCATTCTAGGGAAAGATTTTCAAAGTATAGAAGTGAATGAGGAGAAAAATCTCCTTCCACTGGAATTCATGTTTCTCCGTGACTGGAAAACTTCAGAAAATCCCATTATAACTTATTTGTTAATGAGTATTTAGCTTGATTTTTATAGCTCTTCAGCATCCTACATAGATCTGTTACAAACTGGTCAGAACTTCTAACTATTTGACTGTGTATTTGAGCAACTAAAAATGGATTTCTGATTTTTAGGGCTTATTTTAGAAAAGGCTGTCCATAGTTTCTTCTGAGGAATAGTGTATACCAAGATACTGCTCCAAATAGTGTTCTTCCCATTTTACAACCTCTTTTCCCAGCTCCTTGTTACATTGGACAGTTTTACTGATCACCTGGAATATTTTCTCAACAATTATGAGAAGTGGAATGTATAATAACACTTGGCAGAAATGCCTTGTATTGAAAGTGATTTCATACTGACTTTTTTGAGACTTAGACTATGTAAGAGGAATGCTGATTTTATTCTACAAAGAAGTCAAAAAGGGATAGCCAATAAACTATTTCTGTCTGTTTACATTTAAGTGCTGACATTGCTAAGTACAGGTTTTAAGGGCATTCAGGATAAGGAAGGTGTTGTATGCCAATGTCTCTCTACCCACTGCAAGTTGGCTGCACAGTTTCCTTTTGTCTGTTGCATTTACCTTCAGCTTCACAGTAAAGAGGGTGCAGACATCATCCCAAACTTGCTTTCAAAAACAAAGTAAAAGGAACCATGGTACTTACGACACACTGAATTGAGACTGCAGATAGCAAAACTCACTTCTATTTGTTTGTTTGTTTGTTTGTTTGTCTTTTAGCTAAGTGATTATTAGAGAGGAAGCCCACCTAGAAATGTGAACTGTGAATCCTGTCAGGAGCCCAGTATCTCAAATCTCAGCCACATATTCCTCCCACTTGTCCATCAGATTCAAAGAGTTGAAATGGTTCAGAAGGGTAATTAGACAATTAACATGGTAGGTTAGGAAAGAAGATTGGAAAAAAATGCTGTTGATTTACCAGAACTGCATGTTTTGGAGTAATTTCTAATTCTGCCATACTGCATACTTAATGAAGGCAATTTCATTAGCAGTAACTAGTAGCTGAAAGGAATAGATGAATGAATACAGATTTTCACTGAAGAAATAGTAGCTGCCCTAAGCACTGATAGATTGTGAACCAGGATCTTAAACTTAGAAAATAATAAAAATAATACCAAAAACTTTCCTTTCTGCTCAGTTTTGAAACCACAAAAAGCCTTTACCAAAAATGCAACTTCTTAAACTCAAGAAGTGTGGATTTCCACTTTTATTTCAGCTTCTCTCTATTTCCCCTAAAATTGTTCGCTTATGTAAAACCATCTGTCTGTGGATTTCAGTCATGCAGCTGAGCAGAGCAACAATGGATGTAGTGTGGGAACATGGTGTGCACCAAAGCAGGACATTATCTCTGCCACAGTTATGCAGTTCTTGGTCCTCTATAGTTTTGTTGAATCTGCCCCGAGCTCCTTTGCTATCTGACCGTGGTTTACACTGTCACAGAAGTGGTATTTTAACCAACACATGCAGAATCTTGAAGTTTCCTGACAATCAACTCATACACACATGCAAACACGAAAATGGTTCAGGTAGGAAGCTATCAAAAAACTGTTTTCCTGTTTACACAGCACAGCCAATACTAATTACTTGACAAGTTTATCTATAAAAATATTAAAATGTTCTTACCACTATAAAAATTACAAAGTTCATGTGGGCTGAATACTTGAAATTTTCTGTTCCAGTGTAAGCGTACTCAGCTACTGAAACAGGGTTCAACCATAGTGATCAGCAAAGAAGATAACAGATGGAGGACTACAGAGAGTTAAACCACTTGAACTGGCTGGAACTAGTTATGTAGTTAACCTAGAAAGCCTCAGAACAGAGATTTTGGAAACAGGAGATTGATAACTTATTTGTCAAAGCTGTTTCTCATGCTTAGGGGGCAGTGGGAAGCTGCAACAGTGGGATTTTTTTCATGGGCTTTGATGAGCAGCAGACCCATCTAGCTTTCTTCTTCTCTTTGTATATTATTAAGCAATAGTTGTAGGAGCAGTATTTGTTTTATGTAAATAACTGAAAGTTGTTTTTTATGTAGTTGCTACAAACATTTGTACTTGGATGTGATGGCAATTGTTATCAATGTATGAACCAAAACATGTGTTAATCATTTCCCTCTCATTTTGTCCCTTTGTGCAAAAAGGAATGTGCGTTCTCCATGCAAATTACTAAACATGCAAAGGACTGAAACACACCCTGAAAACAGCTAATTCAAAGTGGAAATGAATTCTGTGAATCATAAATACTTCTCTGTGTCTTTGAATCAGTTTGTGATTGACTGGCAAAAATGAAATTTGGCTAAGTTTATTTCAAAAATTTATTTGAAAATAATAATCTGAGTAATATATAGTGATGGGTTTGAGAGCTCCGCTAATATTTGTCATGCAGTTTATTCTGAAAACGTCTCATCTACAGTAAACTCACAAAAAACTAGTGCCTGCAAACCAGCTGTAGGAATTTACTACTTCTGAAAATATAGTCAGTGACAGCTATTTAAGATGACAATCTCCAGCTGATTACCTCAAATAACACATAACATCTTTTATGCAAAGTTTCCCATCTTCAAAGAGATACAAAAATACATCTTGCTGTGTTTTGTTCCACCTCTTTCAAACTCATCACTTGATAAACTGTTTCATTGTGTAAATATGAATAAGGATACTTCCGAAAAAAACATTGACCAATGTCGAATTTTTAGTTACCCTCAAGATATACAAGTGGTTCACTTAAGTGCGGGTGCGACGTGACACTTTTGCCTGTGGTTTATGTGTTAGAACTGTTTCATCTAATGAGCTACTAGCATGCAGGCAACCTGCTGCTGATCGTACACATTGGGAATGAATGATTGTGGCCCATGTGTTTCTCATAGTTCAGCAGTACACAGTTATTTAATTGCATATGAAGAGAAATCTCTCTTTTGAAGTAGTTTCAAAATGTACTGTCACATGCTTGGCAAGACACAAAATGTCCTTCCCTTCCCTTCCCTTCCCTTCCCTTCCCTTCCCTTCCCTTCCCTTCCCTTCCCTTCCCTTCCCTTCCCTTCCCATCTGGACAATTTTCTTCCAAGTGTTCTATGCTGGAAAATCTAACTAACATGCAATGCAGACTAATTCTTCAGAACACACTTATCATTTCATTAATTTTTTATCTAAGAACCAGGTGTCAGGCTGCTGTCTCTGCTTGCCTGTCTTGGAGACATTGGACTGAAATAGAAAATACATTTTTGAAGATTAGTGCTAAAAATGAGCATTCAAATGCTACAGAGATAAAGGATGTGTAGCAAAAAAAAGTAATATTTAAGTGTCAAAGTCAGGCAAGGTACATTTAAATAGGTTTTGAAAGCTCAGGAAAGACAGTTAAAGCACTGCTCCCCAAGCCTTCTGCTCCACTGACTTGCTAGGTAAATGTGTGCCCTCTTTAGGACCACTGTAATGAGCTCTCATACAGTGTCCATCCATGCTGCACTGTAGGACAATTCCAAACTAATGTCTAGAGATGCATGAATGGGACTGTAGTAGTTTTGACTCTCCACAATCTTCCACCAAAATTTCAGTTGTTGTTTCATCCTTAGATGCCACTTAATGCAGCCAAGCATAATAGCTGCAAGTATTGCAACTCATATCTCTAAGCTCATGCTATACCAAAACTGCTCTGATGGATGGTCACACAAAACTCTGAACTGAAAAAACAGAGGGATCATGTGAGCCCTGGAGCAGGACTTATGTTCAAGCGTGATGTGTTGTGAAGGCAGCCACTGTGCTCTTAAAAGGTTAATCCTAAACATCTTGATTACCAGCCAGCCTGTGCTTAATCAGGTCAGGATAGTCTTTGGACTTTATTTAGCAATATAGACACAGACTGTGTCTTTTTGCTGTCTGAGAGTAGGTCTCAACACCTTTTTCAGTGCATCTCTGAGATCTGACGGCTTCTGTTTCTGTCCTTCCTCTCCTTTTTCTCTCACTGTATTCTAGTGAGCACTACTCACTAGTTTTGTTCAAAATGCCAGCTGAACTACAAAAGAACTATAGAACAGCAGCAAGTTTGAAGAAAATAAAAATCACAGCTTCCCCCTGCAATGGCAGTATCACTTTTTAAATAATTTTTTAAACTGGAGGGGCTAACTGAACCTGGCTTCATGTTCTAGACCTCCAGTGTAAGTTACACACACAATGAAGAAAGGGACAAAGTAAGGGAAAACTTGCTCTGGAACCAAAATGGCAGGAAAAAAAAGGAAAAAAAAAAGGTCTAATTAATACTGCATTTGAAAAAAAACAACAACAAAAACAGAAGCCTAAAAGCAAAACAATGAAGGTGTCCTCCAGCACTGCAACAGACTCAAAATATGTCTTGCCATCTTTTGGGAAAAAATTAACCTGTTATGGATATCTCAAACACTGCATTAAGTAGAAACGTTATTTTAAGCATTTATGTTAAAATCAAATATGTAAATGATTATATCTGAGTCACTGCTGCTTCAGAAATTACTGAGACATTCACATCATTTATTTTGGCTGTCTCAAAGGTTTCCAAAGCACCTTACTTTCACACAAGCATGAATATCAAGTCCATTTCAACAGTAAGTCATGATCTAAATTAGGTCACTTTGTATTTGTGAGTGTGATGGAAGTGTAACCTACTCAAATCAAGTTAAGTCAGCCCGCAGTGTCCTGCTTGCCAAAATATGCTTCTAGAAAAAAAAGATACAAGGTCTGTTAGAAAATTAACAGAGGAAGCCAGAACAACGGGGAATATGCCACAGTCTGTTTCACATCAGTGGGAGTTACACAGGCGTATCTAAATTTGGCCCTTGCAAGTGGAAGTGAGAAAATACCATTTCAATTTACCTTTACTTAGACAATGTAAGGTTATTCTTATCCCATGCCTCAGTATTATGCATCTCCTTCTCCAATAATATTTATCTGTTTTATTCCTATTGTATGTCTAGCTGAATACATTTGTTCAATCAGCCAGATGAAAATTAGTAAAGACATTTTCTCTGCTTACAATATAGAACTTGTAGTTTTTCATCTTTAATTTTGTGTAAGTATTCCCATCTTTTAGTTGCCTACTTTTCATGTTCATACACTCTTGGGCTAAGGAGGAAGAATATTGTTACATATATTGGAAGTTATGTTAAGATACATAGTTTCTTCCCCAACTAAGCTTGATGCTTTTGTTTCCCTAAACTATTTTAACTACACCCATTGAGTATTTATGCTATACCATGTGATCCTTTGTGGAGTAAAGTCTCTAAGAATACAGTACTGCTAGAATAAGATTAATTTAGTATCTTGTGAATTCAGCTTAACTATTAATTCCCCATAAAGTTTTAAAAAAACATGAATGTACAACAAGATCAGTGTTCTTGGCACTTCACTGCAGAAAACAGGTGAGATTCAGCACATGGAGTCAAACTATTTACTTTAATACAGATATGCTTTATGCCTGCAATAGAAATGAACAAAACTTTAGCCAACCTTCTAAAATTCTTCCTGACTTCTGTTTTATCACAGAATCATGGAATCACAGAATTGTAGGGGTTGGAAGGGAGCTCCAGAGATCATCGAGTCCAACCCCCCTGCCAAAGCAGGTTCCCTACAGCAGGTCGCACAGGTCGGCATCCAGGCAGGTCTGGAACATCTCCAGAGAAGGAGACTCCACCACCTCCCTGGGCAGCCTGTTCCAGTGCTCCGTCACCTCACTGTAAAGAAGTTCTTGCGCACATTTGTGCAGAACTTCCTATGCTGCAGTTTCCGGCCGTTTCCCCTTGTCCTGTCTCCATTCACCACTGAAAAGAGTCCGGCCTCGCCATTCTGCCCCCCACACCTCAGATATTTATAGACCTGGATCAGGTCCCCTCTCAGTCTTCTCTTCTCAAGGCTGAACAGACCCAGTTCACTCAGCCTTTCTTCATAGGGGCAATACTCCAGGCCCTTCACCATCTTTGTGGCCCTCCGCTGGACTCTTTCCAAGAGATCCCTGTCTTTTTTGTACTGGGGAGCCCAGAACTGGATGCAGTACTCCAGATGAGGCCTCACCAGGGCAGAGTAGAGCCCTGTATGTATGATATGAGCTAAAAACCTAATCATTTACACCATTCTGAGTCTGAGCTAAAAGCCTAGTCTTGTGCAATGGCTTAATACAGATACTTCATTAACCCACCACTATTGCAGTGTTATCCTGAAAACCTCTGGTAAAATACTTTTCAAAATACTGTGCAAGTCCAATTCTGTTCCATCTAATGTAAGAATTTGCAAACCTCTACTACATGAGAATGACTCTGTACTTCAAAATACAGAACAAGTGAGTAACTTCATCCAGTTCTGGTGTCAGCTCTTGGCTCTAGATTTAAAAACACCAATGAATAATGCAGATATGAAAACTCCATTTACAACACCTAAGTCTACTTAACAGCTAAGCCTATTCTCTAAATCTCAGAGTGCTTAGGCTGCTAATATTGCAAACATAAGACCAACACTGCCACAAGCTTAGTTAACTAAGCCTCCAAGAGCTCTGATGTGCTCATGTCCAGCTCTAAATATCACAGGTAATGAATTAAGCTGCTAGAAGATAAGATAGCACATTTCCCAAACCCTCACCAGGTCCAAAAGAGCAGAGTTGGTGTCAATAGTAGCACATCTTAAAGGAAATTGTGTCCGTGTTCTGCAGCAATAATGGCTCATTGGTTATTTAATCTGCTGTTTTGGTTTCAAACTGCACATTTGTTTATAAATGACCTCTTTTACTCTAAAAACACATCAGAAAGCTTTGTAAGTGATTTATTGATGAGAATATGAATATTAAATAATATTTGATTCATAGATAGGACAGCTTAGCATTAGCCATACTGTAATTCTGACCAAATACTTTATTCCAGAATATGAACTCAGTAATACAAAAGAATGTCCGCACAAACATGTGGAGATGAATCAAAAATTCAGATTTTTTTTTTCCTATGAATGAAAAATTGAGAAAATATTTTGTCACTGTAACTAGTTTCCAAAAGAAATAAGAATTTTCATCTTACAATATGAAGTGTAACCAAGAGCAGGCATTGGAATCTGAAGGTAGAAATCTGAAGAGGAGGTACACATTTTTAATATTGAGAGTAACTAACTGTTAGAATAAATTAGTATGTTATGTTAACTTTCTCCAAAATAAACGGATACTTCTAAAACCATCAATAAGAATTAATTATTGTAAATTCCAGAATTCATATTTTGTTGGCAATTTTAGTGTGAAATGTCTCCTAATCGAAATGTAAAATCTTCCTATGAAAACTAGGCTTAGTTTGAGACCGATATCAAACAATCCACTGACTTTAGTATAGGCAAAAAATCACCCTATGAATAGAAATGCTCCAAAACAAACTGAATGTAAGAAACAATCTTTGATTTTATCTGACTATCTGACTACCAGCTTTTTTTCTTTTTTTTTTTTTTTTTTTTTTTTTTTTTTTTGAGTTTGTCGCCGTTTTGTTTCTTACCTTACCATTGTTTTTGTTGTTTGTATGTTCAGATGTGGGTAGTGGTATAGAAGAGGAAATCTGTTTCTTACTTCTAATTCATCCGTTTCTGAGAAGCCACCCTAGCCCTTCCTTTGCTCAACTTTGGATTGCTTAAGGAGCTCTTCATTTTAACAATTTGTGCTTACAAATGAGCTTGGCAAGGATGAAGTAGAAGAATGATTTTTGTCTTTTTCCTTCACTCCTGACTGAAGAAAGAGCTACTCACATTGAACAGGTTAACTGAGGAAAAGAGAAGGTTATTTTAGTTATTGAGAAGCCTAAGTAATTCAGGCAACAAGAGGTAAAAATACTCTCAGCATCAGAGGGCTCATCTAATTCAAGAGATTTTCAAAGGAAGTGGTAAGGGAGGAAAAAAAAAGCCAAATTGGCTGTGGTACTGAAAACATATTTCTTTTAAAATAAAAGTTAATTGTTGCTAAAAGTGATAGGCAAAAATAATTTTAAAAAAAGAGATAAAAAAGAGATAAACATTCATCTCAAAATAACTTGTATGTAGTCTTTGAGATTCCAGATGATTATAAGCTGATATCTTCTATTATCTGATACAAGAACAAAAAGATGAGAGACGTTTTTCAGAAAACTGATTTTTGTCTTCTAGGAATGTATACCTGGTGCAATACATGGTAATAAGTTTAGGTGCTCTAAATTTAGTGTTGGCACTACAGTAAAATACCAGCTTTGGTAGCAGCAGGACTGCTTCTGTTGCCTAAACTAGCTAATTAACCTAGCTACTGCCAGTTTTGATACCTCTGTATTACATTTTGCTTGACAAAGTAGGTGCATCTTTATTACAGAGCCCTAACCACAAGACCATCCTTCTTCCCTTTCAAGATTCCTCCTAGAAACAATGTGAATGATATGCCCAGTATTTAAAAACAAACAAGCAACAACAAAAACAAACAAACAAAAAACAGAAATTACTGTGTCACTATCACTCATTGTGAAGCTCAAAAGGTAATTACAATGCTAAATCAAATCCAACATATAATACTTGAACTTAAGCAGTCATGGTGGAACGGTTCTGCCGTGTGTTTAATTCATCCTAGTGTACTCAGAAAACTGACCTATGTCATCATGTGACCTATCTCGTATTTTAACAGGAGGTTCCAATCAACAGGATGCTGGCAAGGGTTATCTCAATTATCAAGAAAAAGTATGGAAGATGACCCCCAGCAATTACAGGCCTGTCACTTTCACTTCAGAGCCTGGTAAAATTAAGTGAAAACTGTTCTACAAGTTGAAAAAGACCTGAAAGACAGTGCAGTCATTGTCCAGAGCCAACATGGGTTTACAAGGGTAAAGCCTTATTATTATAAACCGTATTAATTTCCTTCTATGAAAAGCACACCTACCTAGCTGACTAAGGGAGGCCAGTTGACGTAATAATTTTGGATTTCAGCAAAGCTTTCAATAGTGTCTTTCTGGACAAAATGTCCAGCACACAGTGAAACAAAAACAAAATGGAGTGGTGACGGCTCGTGCTTAAATGGTTACATCAGGCTGGCACTAGTGGGGCTCCCCAGGGCTCCATTTTGGGACCTGCTTTCTTTAATATTATCACAATTGGTCTGGATTCAGGATTCACATGCATACTATAGATGTTTGTGGATTACACAAAATTGGCAGGAGCTGTTGATTGCTTTGTGGACAGAAAGTCCATGCAGAAAGATCTTGACAAACTGAAGGCTGAGCAATCACCAACAGCATGAAGTTCAACAAGGATAAATGCCAGATTTTGCACCTGTTATTCTACAAACCCTGGCTATATGTACAGACCGGGGGATGAAAGGCTGGAAAACAGCCCCATGGAAAGGGATCTAGGATTCTACTTGATGGCAAGTTCAATCTAAACCAGCAGTGTGCCCAGGAGCAAAAAGGGCCAATTATCCCACAGGCCTTCAAATTCATAGCAATTTCTGAATGATTTTTTTAAACTACTGGCAACAATCATTTGATTGTTGTAGGTATTGCTATTTGTATTAATAAATATAAAAGCAAAATAATTATTATACAATGACAAAATTAAATGCTGTTTCTTTAGAGTTAGAAAAGATCTAGAACATGTCCTGTAATCTGTCTTAAGGTATAACTGGAAAACAGGCAAGCCTTAAAGAACATGACCTCTTACTTCAAAAGATCACCAATTTGCCAATGTGATTTTGTATTGCTGGCAAGCTCCTCTCAGTGTTGCATAGGCCTTTGCTTTCTCACTTGCTCAAATACTGCTGTTCCAGATTTTGTGGCCTTCCAAACTGTTTTGGGCACTCCATACCTTTGTTAAATCTATCTTTGCAGTCCTTGCTGCAGAAATCACTATCCTGCTTAAATTGTGGAAAGTAAGCTGGGATCCTGGCAGTCCATTCCCAAGTTTGATGCACAAAAAGAGGTTCTGGCATTCCCTTTCTGTTCCCCAGTTCCCTGTATGCAACCAGTGCAGTCTTCTGTATTTCACATATTTCTTGATGTGTTTTCCTGGTCATTCATTAAGGGCCTCTTCTTACCTCCCCTGCGAAGATTTCTACCTTGCAATTCCAGATCCAATTTTACTCTGTAAAGTCTGTTTCCCTCTTTCCAAATTCACCATTTTTATTCTTATTTTTGCTACTACTGCTAAGATATAACATGCACGAAATTCTTCAGTGGATCAGATTATAAACTTAACAGTTAAAGTACTGCAAATAAAAATAATATCTAATCAAGCACAGAGTGTAATTTTCTGGAAAAGCAACAGTTCATGATTAGACAGGATATAATTAAACTTCAGATGAATACGCACATAATTCAAAATGTTTCACAGAACTTTAAAATTATATATAGAACATTCAAATTTCAGGAAACTTCCCCTGCAATTACGTTTGCAAAATGAATGCTTCCAAATTAAACGTACTTAGTGGTGTTTTATTTCTAAGCTCTGAATCAACTTAATCATAATGTGCATATTACAAAGCCAAAGTTGAAAACAAGCATCCATTAAAAACTGACAGTAGAAAATAGCTTTCTGCTTTACAGCAGTGCTAGCTGAAAATAGCCAAAGTTATACCTGTTGATATGAGAGATGAAACCAATAATTTTCACTTTTTCTTTCTTCTCATTATGGTGCTCATGAAGTAAATAATAGCGCTTGATAAGGCTCTTATCTATTTTCATTCTCAGGAGAACTACTTATTAAGAGACAATTAGTTTTGCTTGTGTGACATCAATGAAGTCAATGATTTTGCATAGTACACCTGAAAATAATAAATTTACCATCACAGAATAATTCAGAAGGAACATCTGGAGATCACCTAATCCACTCTTGTATTCAAGTATCATCATCATGATGCCAGCCCAGCTTCCTCAGGAATTCCATAGGAATCAGGCGTTGAAAGCCTCTAGAACAGTTTGCAGAACGTGTCTGGGCAACCTCTTCCACTGCTAGAAGTGGTCATCACATGAAAAAGCTTTTTCTTCTGCCTGCTCAGAATGAGTCATGTTTAAAATCGTGCTCATTATCTCTTGTCCACAGAAAAGAGTGGGACTTTGTCTCCTTGATAACTGTGTCATAGATGTTTTATAACTAGTGTTTGATTCCCTCAAAGACTTTTCTTCTCTAGACTGAACAAACCCAGTTCCTTCAGACTCTTGTCTCCTGGAAAGTGGTCAACTCCTCATACCTCTCGGTGGCCCTCCACTGAACCCTGTACAATTTGTTGATGTATTTCATGTGTTTTGAAGCCCAAAACTGGGCACAGTATTCTGGAAGTGATGAGTGCTGATTGTCTAAAGGTAGTGAGTATCTTCAACCTACTGTGTATATTCTCGTTAATTCTTATTAATTATCAGTTAAGGTTTTATTGGCTTTTGCTGTCTCAGCATGCTGACTCATTCTCTGCTTTCTGTCCATGAACATTCTTAGGTCCTTTCCAGCAGAGTTATTCCCCAGCTATTAACCACTCAGTATTTATCAGTGCAAGAGGTTACTCCTTCCAGAGGCACAGCCCTTTGCATCTGTCCTTCTTGAATTTGCAGGGATATCCAGTGATCAGCCTCCAAGCTACAGAATCTTCGTTATAGATAATACTTCAAAATGAAGAAAAGAAAACATTTTATATTTTGGTGTCAAGAGAAGTTTGTAAAATCAGGAATGAAATAAAATTTCATTTTAATTATGAATATGCATATTTACTATAGAATCTGCTAGAGGTAACAGAAGCAGTACCAAAGCAAGAAATTTGTACTGATAAATTGAATTCTTTTTTTATTGCTGTTGCTTTAGTTTCATAATAATATTGCTTAGCAATGCAGTATGCTTGATACTCATTATTCAGATCGTATCTATCATTCCGTGCTCTTTTCAATGGGTAGGAGTACTTTGGCAGGCATCAAGAAAATTCAGCATAGCTAAGAGGCTTTTTTCACAAAATGGCTTGCTTCACTAGTGAAGAAAATGAAAAGAAAACAATGGCTGAACCTCATGTTCAGTGGAAATTTTGAGGTATGGACCACAGAGCAGATTGAGGAACTTGCTAGTATGGTGACAGTGTGACATCATGTAGCCACATTTTAAAGTAAGTAAAATGCTGTTTTTAAAATGTTCTGGTTACATGTAAAATGTTTTGAATCTTCTGCCAGACTGCTTTCTGAGAGATGTGCCTGGAGGGCTTCTTTTCATGCAGCTTGGAATCATTACAGAATGATGTGTTGAGACAGATTTTTGCAGTGAGATTTTATGACAGTCAGTGTTTAGAGACTACTTAAGTCAGCAATATTTTCTAGTTAGTTGATTTTTTTGAAGGGACATAATTACAAGGATGGAAAGTAAATATTTTTATTTGTGATAAGAATACTGAGAATACAAACTCTTGTATCTTTTTTAAGGCAGGTTATCCTTTGCATTTTCTACGTGAAATGAATGAGTAAAGGAAATAAAACAGTAAAAGACAGCAAACATGAGAACAGGACCAAACACAAAGCATACAATTCAAAGCTGAACTAGTCTTTCATATTTTTTAATTATAATTTTTTAATAACAAAAGTGCAGTTATTTCTTATCTCAACTTCCATCATAACATAGATTTAAAAGAATTATTCATCTTGACTCTGTGGCTCTGCAACGAGGAATTTAATGCTTAGCAAATTCCTTCAACCCTTAATCTTCCCTGCTTGATCTTTGCTATTTTGAAGCCTAAGATTCCAGACATTGAATCTTGTTATGCCTTTGTATGCTGGAATTAAGACTCTTTATATGGATCCTTCCAAGTGGAAATCTGAACCCCTTTTAACTTTTACTTTGTTGAAACAAAAACACCAAGTTCCTTAAATTTTCAGATACAAAACATGATTTGCCATTGCTCTGAACACATACCAGTTTTCAACATCATGCTTGAAGCACAGATGCCAACCATAATGGTACAACTCCACTGCCTAATTTGAATGCATTCCTGCTCATCCTTCCCCCTTCATAAGTACAAGCACCTCTGTTATGCTCTGAGCCCTGGTGTTACAGATGGAACTCAAAGTGTAATGAATATCCACCATGACACTCAATTGTAATAAGGTAGTAAGCATTAAGAGAATTAGGGTCTATATTCTTTGCTTTTTAAACTATGTGTCTGCCTTTCCCATATAAATATATGTACTGTTTTACACTTATATTGTTTTACACTTTGCCATGCAATCCACTTCACTTTTTATTATTCAGCATTGCTTCAGAAGTCATACATACTCTCAGATTTTATCAGTAATAATTTTTCTTTCTATTTCAGGCCATCAATAAAATATATAGTGTATGACAAATTAATGACCCTTTAAGAATCCTTTCTGAAAGAGCAATTTATGATTTATAGTACCTGAAGTTCCCCTTTAACTCATTGGTGTCTACATATCTCAGCCAAGCCTTTCTGAAAAGAGTGCCTTTTTATTTTCACATGGAGAACTTCAATATGTAAAGTTAGAATTTAACACTAAGTAATTCAAACTGGCTTTTATTAATGAAACTAGCATGGAACAAAAGCAAAGATAAGCGAAGACTCTAAGTCAAGCCTGAGGCAGAGAACTGCATAGTAATTTCTTATATCACGTAGTATTTTTCACCAGAGGTGAAAAAAGACAGAATCTTGTATGAGTATATATATGTAATATTTCAAGAACACTGGGGATAAAATACAATGAAATTTTGACTGAGTTACATGTGCTATGAAAATAATTTATTCTGTGAAAAGCAGATTTGTATGCATCACACAGTCTGTTGTTGTAAGTAAAACGAGGATGTTGAGGTTTCAACATGGCTTGTGGAGGCACAGCAGGGTTGTATCTGTTTCTAAGATAGTGCTTAGCTACAGTGTGCCAGTGTGGTTAGCACAAAACACGTAGACTGAAGAGATACAACACTATTTGCCTGAAGTGTAAGCTTTATGAGGTCTTTCTGAATTTAGATATAGATGCTTTGATCTGCTGCACTAGTCTATAAAGTTTCCTTTCAAAATTTGGCTGTCTGAAATCAACAACAACAACAAAAAAACGAACTTATCATTGATATCAGGAAGCTTTAAAAATCTAACAAAATGCTTATCATTTTATCATTACAGAAAACAATATATTTTACAGGTTGATCTGCTAGACATCGTGTTATGCAAATTCTATAATATGTCAAGCATATTTGGCTAAAAACTAATAAAGAATCAATAAAAATGTTAAAGTATTTTGTGCAGAAAGTATTTCTCAAGAAAGGTTTGTTGTTCCCTACAAGCTAGCAGACTTCAGTTGGATGATTCGTATTCTTAGAGAGCATCATTTGTTTGAGCACTTTGCTGAATCAAACCAGAGAAAGGAAGCGTTAAATGTTTGGTGCGCTTGTTACCAGGATGCTGCCAAAATGCAGACAAAACTGTCCCAGAATGACAAAGCAGTGTCCTGGTTTGAGTAGGCATTTTGAAGTGTTTACTTATTAATTATGTTTCTAAGCAAGTAACACAACACAAAAATTTGGGTGGATGTCAGATTGCAAACTATGAGAACTGCCCCAGAACAATCTCTAGCAGAGAGACAACAGAGTCGGAATGGATGTAGGAAAAATAAAATAACTTCAGCAGTAAATAATGAGAGTTTCACTAAGACTGTTTAATCTGCCAAAGAATGCAATAACCTCTCAAGTGCGTAGAAATTTTTAGACAGATACACATCCCACATGAAAACCTACCATTTGTATTTGCTGTATATACCATCTTTTAATATACAGAGACAATTTTAAACTGAATTTTGGTCGATTACTGATACAATTATGTGAAACAATAAAATAAATCCAAGTTACTGCCAAATTTATGAGGAAACGCAAATGCTGTAGCCCAGGCACACCCAGCCCATGGCCCGGCCCGGCCTGTGCTGTGGCTGTCCCCTGTGAATTGCCACATGTTAAAAAAAAAAAAAAAGAAGAAGAATAAAATTAATTGATATCTTAACAAAATTTGAATAGATACACTAGCTCACTTACAAGAATATGATGTATTTTATTCTTCAACCATTTTTTAGTAAACAGATTCATCTCTGTTTAAATTCAGAAACAAGTTTTATTTTATTTAGAACTTACTCATATCAGGCTGTTTAATATGAACTAATAACGGTGTTTTTATTGTTGTTATTTGTTGTTTCTTTTTTTAAATTTGAAGTAATAACTAAATGTGTAAGTGCTTCAGGATTTGATTCTTGTGGCAATAAATGAATAAATCTTTCCTGTGGGAGGGACGAGTAGAGATATAGCACTCATTTCTTGCATAAATTAAAGAAGAAATTCTTTTATGAACCACAGGTTTTCATGCATCACTGTCTTTATATGTGGTTTTCTCATCAGTTGACTGTGCTTGTTCAGCTCTTTGAAGGAAGAATTTAATATCCTAAGAAAAGGAGAACAAAAAGTTTAAAAAGGTCATTTAATGTAAAAGCCTGATCTGCCTTAAAAATGCAAACAACAACGCCTGTCAAACTAGAATTAGCATTGTAATCAGAGGCTAGAAGAGCCCAAGAAAAAGCTAACTTCAATGAAAACATATAAATTACACTTTTTCTACTTAACATAAAATGTCCTCCCAAAGCCCACAAAAACCAGCATTATCCTTCAGCTTTAGCACCAGTTCAACATGCTTGTGAAAAAATAACCATACAGTGGCAACTGCAGATAGGACATTCTTCTGGCAAATTCTAGAAGAGTATATGACACCTCCTTCACATCACTGAGATGATGCCTTCATGTTATCTAACCTGTAAGGTTCTGTGGTTTTATGAAACTAAAGTATGTTAAAGTGGTTCTCAAAAGTAAGTGGAGATGCTAAGGATCTCATTATACTTATCATGGAAGAGTGATGCAAATAACTTTTGAACATTGAATATTTGTTTTTTGAACTAACAAATATCATGCAGAACACACTGAGATGAAATTTTCAATAAAGTTTCTTTTCGTATATTCAGATTTCAAATTGATCATAGATCACAGAATTGTTTGAGTTGGAAGGGCCTTACAAGTCCATCTAGTCAAACACCCCTGCAATTAGCAGGGATAGCACATCTCAATCAGGTGCTCACATATCAAAGAAATACAATAAAATTAGCAGCTGCAACATTTGGAAAAACACACACCTATCTGCAGACATAACAGACTTACATTTTTGTGCAGTACTGCATTATTTATAATGTGCTGATTAGTCACTTTTGAATTATATTGTACTAGCAAAATCTTTCTCGCTTCAGCAATGAACAAGAAATCTGTGATTTAAAAAGCTAATATGCCAAACGTTTACAACAAATATTAATGGTGATTTAACTTTCTCAAATTTTCTATTGTTGTCAGTAAGTACATTTTTCCATTAAAAGAATAACTATTATTCAGGATTTCCATAAAATAAATTCAAATACATATTCCAATATGTATTTTGTGCCTATTTTTAAAGATAGAGCTTTTTTTTTCTCAAAGCATAAACTGGCTGTATTAAATTATGCCTCATTTTACTTGCAATTTATGAGGAACATTTCAGTGAACACCAAACAACTGAGATAAAACATTAATTTTGCCTGTCCTTTGTTTTAGAAAGCAGTGCTAGCATTTATCTTTGACTCTAAGAAATACTTGATTCTAAGGAGGCCTACTTCTGTACAATGATTCAGAAAAAAACTTTTCAATTCCGGTTGACTAAAGCAAATGTTAGCAAATGGAACCTTGTGTCAGTTCACTATCAGCCCTTATCGCTACCACACAAAGCAGACAAGGATCTCAGTAAGCCATAGTGCTTCTGGCATGACAGAATGTGAATTTTATTATGCATCTTTTAAATACAAAACATAAGCCTGTGTTATTGTAAAAAATAAGCTTGAGAAAGCTACGGCTAGTCATCATGGAGCAAATTATCTAGTGATAATTATCATTATCACTAGATAAATGACTATTTATCTAGTCATTTCCAATACTTCTGTTTATTCATGTGTGTGGGAGGTGGAAACCTGTGCTCTGGCAATGTCACAGAAATATAGGTTAAAAAACAGTCTGACAGTAAGAATGATATGATCAAAAATTTCAATCTCATGCAGAACAGAGATTGATAGAATAGCATTTAAGGATGTGTTAAGTATAAAAAGAAAGTTTCCTCTGGACAGGTCCAATTTATGTAACTAATGATCTTGCAAAGGAAACCAGAACTGAAAAACCTCAAAACACTGGTGCAACCCATGGATTTAATACGTCTGCGTTAGATGAAGGAAACAAAATTCTTCTGTTACATTAACAGATATATTTAGCATTTTTATGTCAGAAATGCAATATTTTTCATGCATATTTTGCACTTCCAATTCTATTTTTGATGGAATACATGATGTAACATAGGTCTCTTATTTAGACTAGGTATTTAAACATTGTTAAACTTTTCTCCTCATTGCACACTGGGACACCACATGAAGAACTTTCTCAAATTTCCTGGTACTGCAGCTACAACCTACATGTAGACAATGATTCAGCAACACTTTTTCCCCTAAAGCCTTAAGTATTGAGTTCTAATTTAATGCTCTGCCTCATGAGCCTTACTGAATAGAATCTGCATCAATTCTGCCTGAGTCAGAACGTGTTTTTACTCTAGGAAATGGTAAGTTGAGTTCTTGATGTTTGTTGAGTTCTCTAATATTAAATAGCTGCAGGTTTTTTTTTCAATAATTGTCCAATTTTCAATTGAATGTTTGGCAGACATATTCACTATACATTATCCGAAGTCCTAACCCAGTTGAACTCCTGTTGGAGTGATTATCTAGGCAATGTTATCAAAATCATTAATTAACCAACCATAACAGCAGCAGAAATAATATCGTAACAAATATAGAAGCCTAAAGCCTAAAACAGGGCCCTATTCTAAAACCAGATGTATAGACATACAGCATGGTCTCCCAGCTATCAAATTTAGGTGTATTTATTTATTTTTAAAAGGAACTAAAGATAACTATACTATTCAGAAGTTGAAAGCAAGATAAGAAAATGTAATGGAGCATTAAATGCACAGAAATGTTGATCCTAATAATTTTTTTTTTTTTAATTTTTAAACTACCTTGTTACACACAGTAATTATAAGAATAGAGATTACTGAAAATAATGGATTAATGCAAGCATCAAGAATATCTCGCAGACTACTTAATTTATTGCTGTTCATCCTTGCTCACAGGAAGGCTGTCATTATGTATGTTGTTGCCATCCCACAGATACATGAATTAAAACAAATTCCCTTCAGAAGTCAACTGTGTATCTCACCTGCAGATTACAGAGTTTTTCAGAGATCCTATTAGTTAGAACTGAACATGTCATCAGAAGGTCAAAGGAATCTGGTGTCCCAACACAAATTTTACAGATTCAAACCCAAATATTTCATTTATGTTTTTCAGCAAAACATTTCCAGTGTTTATGACTGAAGTGGTAGAAACATTTTGACTTTAGAAACCACACCCTATCTTTGCTATATTTATCTTGTAAAAGATCTCAAAATAACAGCACTGTGGTTGGATTTCAATTTTATAGACATTTTTATAGTTTCGGGAGAATTTCTGAAAAGTA
Organism: Lagopus leucura; assembly: GCF_019238085.1. NCBI lineage: Eukaryota > Metazoa > Chordata > Aves > Galliformes > Phasianidae > Lagopus > Lagopus leucura. Next base: position 16,167,592 of record NW_024962268.1, read on the forward strand.
ATCAATGCAAAGAATATTGTTTATTTACACTGGAATTGTATTCGGAATGAAAAAGCTACCAGCTGTATTTCTATGAATTGTCAGAGGAAAACTCCTGAAGTACATGTGCTTCTGACTACAGTCCTATCCAATACAAAACAGTGGCCTCTGCCTGCCTATGTATATGTTTACTAGCGCGTATAGCAATTTGCTGTAAAGTTGAGTAAGAACTTCTGGTCTTTAACTCTTCACCGCTTAGTCAGGATTCAAAAGTAAGATGGAAAATGTCGATTTCATGCATCTAACAGCAGTCACTATTTACCAGTGCAGTCAAGAAATATAATTTTGATTTTTTAATCATAGAAACTATGGAACACTATATTTGAGATGATCTCAGTATCAGTCCTTACAAAAGGAAGTTCTGAGCATAACAAATCAATGCTGAAGCTATGCATTTTCTAATTGTCAAGTCAGGAGGCACAAGCATCAAATGAGTCTTCCAGATCAATAGAAAAACGTATTATTTAAATGATCCCAGAGTCTCATTAAAAAGCTGTGGAAATCACTTTTGGCTTGAGCATGCACTCTGAAACCCTCAGTAACTGCACAGATTAACGTATGATGGCTCTCACATACAGTGAATATTTTTATAATTATTCTGCCTTGAAACCTACCAGCCACAAATAACTTAGGTTATTGATGTTTGCTAATAAATTTTAAATATACACTAAAAGTCAATCTTAAAGCATTATAAAATAGCTCCTTCTTAAAGGAATAATAGGAATCTTGATTAAAAATAAATACTGTGCTCTTGATATTCAGTTACTGGTTTGTGTGAAAAGATTTTCAAAAAAAGTTCCTTTCCTTGTAAATAGAAGTGTATATACATACAGCATTACTCATTTCACAGCACTGTTAATTTTTATTTTTGGTTATGTCATATTTGTTTTTTATGGGGAGATTGCAGTATACTAAATTAGTTAAGTGTTTGTGTAAAGAATACTTGTTAAGATGGATCACGTATAGAACAAAATGTTCATTCAAAAAACACCATGGCCTATGAGAAATTCAGTGAACTTGGAAAAAAGGGTTCAAATTAGGAAAAGTATGTACAATTAAACAAAAAGTGCCAGGGAAGATAGAAAGGAGAAGGGGAGTAATGATGTAGCATTCTGTCTTCCCACTTAGGCTGATTCCTAGATTGGGTGGGGCTCTGAGCAACCAGATGTAGTGGAAGGTATCCCTGTCCATGGCAGGGAGATGGGAACTAAACAGTCTTTAAGGTCCCTCCCAACTGCAATCATTCTGTGATTCTGTGATTTTAAAATTCTATTATTCTATGATGATTCTACGATTTTTTCAGCACACCCTTTGAGGGACAAAATTTTCACAGACAGTGAAACCATTGGTCTAATCTACAATTTGCCATGTTGTACATCTTGTCTACACTGCAAGTTGACAGTATCTAAATTAATTACATTTCTAGGATAAAGCGAATTGCAATTTGCCTACCTAGAAAGATCATGGTTCCTGAAAGCAGTACTTACATGAAGTTTGTACCCTTGGTATTTCTTAATCAAGTCTTGAATGAAAGGGTGTTTCAAAAGGAGTTCAACTGGAAGAGGTGCCAGATCTTCATTGCCCAATTCTTTGTATATTTTTATGAAATGCTTTAAGAAAAAAACAGTATCTGTTTATTTATTAAGTGCTTAAAAAACATCTAGGGGAAAGCAAAAAATTACAAGTGGCATTTCTGTAGCATACAATGTAAGGTACAGAACATCTTTTGAGTCGCCAGCCTACCTTATCATAACTGCCTTCTGTCTCCAGGCTACTAAATCTATGATTATCTTCATCCCTACTTCCTCCATCATGAAATACTTTGAGCAGAGTTGCCAGTGAAACTACTCCTTCACCTCTATAATTCAAGAGTTCATTTTCATCTTCTTCTGTGTTAGTATAAGGAAAAGTCTAAGAAAATAAGACAAGCATAACATAAAGTGATAGTCTGTCAGCAAGATATGTTTCATTTAGACATTTATTAGGGATCAATTGGTTATATGTCCAAACTTTGGTTCTTGCAAAACAAAAATCATCATCATATATAAATCATCCGCTGAACTATAAGATGAAGGAACAGTTATTGAAAGCTTAGAAATATCTACAACAGTGACATCAGTAGAAATTGAAAAATCAGCTTTTTCCAAGAATCTTGACAATGTTCCTCTGAGAAATTTATTTTTTCCAGAACAACAAAACATAAAAATACTTCGTAGTTACAATTTATAATAGTTACAGCACTCTACCAAGAACTCTATTTTTGTATTTATGTCAGAATAAACTTAGTAATTCATAGAATTCACTGAATCATCTAGGTTGGAAAAGATCTTCAAAATCATTAAGTTCAACCTTCAGCTTAACTTTCAAGTTCCCACCACTAAACCATCTGATTTAGATCCCATAAATATACATCCCTTAAATAGTTCCAGGGATAGGGATTCCTCTGTTTCCTAGGGCAGTCTGTTCCAATGCTTGACCACCCTGTTTATGAAGAAGTTCTTCCTGAAATCAAACTAACCTCCCCTAGGTTAGTCGGGTGCAAATTGAGATGCATATTAAAATTATTAAATATTAAAATTTATTCATGTTCTATCGCTTGTCACCTGAGAAAAGAGGCTGCAGCCTCCTATCAGGATGCTGTAGAGAGCAATGAGGTTTCCCTTCAGCCTCCTCTTATCCAACCCCTTTTCCCTCAGTCATTCCTTCTTTTTTGCTTGTCTTTTTACCAGCTTAATTGTGTTTCTCTTCACATGCTTAAGGAACTCAATGTCCTTCCCGTAGTGAGGGGCCCTAAACTGAACACAGTATAAACAAGCCATGAGATATCTTTGTGGTAATATTAGATGTGGCCAAACTGAATTGAAAACAACAACAAACCACCACTCAAGACATTTCTGACCATAAAGACAAGAAAGGTCCTCACAAAGTTCACTCTGTCTACATTAGTTCACTTTGTGTAAGATAACCACTAAGAACAATAGGAAATACCATTTAATTCAACATAACATTTTTTTATTATTACAAAGAACAGACTGCTGAGATTCAGCCATATTAATATTACATATCTTAACCTTTGATACTTTTTTTTTTTACAGTACACAAGTAGCAGAGTTACTGAGACAGTTTTTTAATAATTAGCACTGGAGAATATAAAAACATCAGCTCTTAAGTACAGCACTCCCAGTAAACCATTTACATTTCATGAAATAGCTACACAAGTCCAATAGCAACCTTTTTCATGCTTAAAAGCTAAGCATTTGAAGTCGGTACAAGTAATGGAAATCTCTAGGATGTGTTTTGTCTCATTTTTATTATTAAATTTAAATTCTTTAGGTAACTTCCTATGTAGAGCCACTAAAATCTCAGTGGTAAGCTGGTAATGAATTGGGTAGCTCTATCTGTTTCGCTGACAAATATTCCATTGATAATATTTATTGGATTTCCAGTAGAAGAGAGCTTGGAGATTTAGATACCATGTAAGCAACTACTGGTAGACAATAGTTTAGGTTCATATTTTTAAGGTGAATATTGTTTTGGATGTCTTCAGGTATTTAAGTCTTTCTATTTGATAGAACTACGCTGCATCAAAGACAACACAGTATCAACTCATAATTTACTTTTTGCTCCCTTGTGGTTCTTGAAAATCCTGGATGAAAAGCTAGTCTTACTGAAGCCAGTGGTATAAACTCTCATTTCCCTTAGAGAAATGAGGTTTTATTATCTGCAGTGTTCAGCAGGATTGTAAAGGATTGTATATATATAAAACAGGTGGTATTAGAAAAAAAGAAGGATTAAAAGCATGCATTACCTAAACTGCAACTCATCAATTTACAAAAGTCAATTATAAAGTCAATTATAAAGAAAATCTACATACAACTGTTCATTTAACATCTAATTCTAGTTTACTAAGGGACTCTCCAAAGATGAAGTAGGCGAAAAAATTGTCTATATGATACACTGGAAAACATATATTAAGACATAGCACAGATTCACATTGTTAAAAAATTGAGTGGGTATCTCAGTAAGACTAAATTCTTGGATTGAATGGGTTATAAACTTTGTCCCTCAGATACATGTTGTTGTTTCTAAACTAGAAATACTTCCCTCCCACCTGTGATGTGGTCAAAGGATGCTCTGACATATAGGTGATGTGCAGTTACTTATAAAGTTACAGATATCCCAACAAAACAGAACCAAAACAAACAAAAAAAACCATAAAGCAGAGAAAACGGGTCATGTTGTTTTGTATCCAACATCATGAGATCTAGAACTTTTCACAGGAATTTAGAATACTGAGTTCCTAGAACCACAAAATCACGGAATCATAGAATCACCATGATTGGAAAAGACATCCAAGATCATCCAGTCCAAGACTCCATCTACCACTAATACTTCCCCACTAAACCATGTCCCTTACTATCACATCTAAACGTTTCTCGAACAACTCCAGGGACAATGACTCAACCACCTCCCTGGACAGCCCATTCCAGTGCTTGATCACTCTCTCGGAGAAGAAATTTTTCCTAATATCCAATCTGAACATTCCTTGGTGCAATTTTGGGAGGTTTCTTCTATTCCTAGCACTACTTACACAAGTGAAGAGGCCAACTCCCACCTCTACACAACCTCCCTTCAGGTAGTTGCACAGATAATTAAGGTCTCCCCTGAGCCTTCTCTTCTACAGTCTTCTCAGTCACTCCTTTAAGACTTGTGCTCCAGACCTCTCACGAGTTTCATTGCCTTTCTCTGGACGTGCTCCAGGGCCTTAATGTCTTTCCTGCAGTGAGGGGCTCAAAACTGAACACAATACTCACTGTGTGGCCTCACCAGAGCTGAATACAGAGGGGTAATCACTTCCTTGCTCCTTTTGGCAACACTATTTCTGATACAAAACATGATACCTTTGGCCTTCTTGGCCACTGGGGCACAGTGTTCGTTCATGCTTAGCTGAGCATTGACCAACACTCACAGATCCATATTTTCCATACTGTCTGCCAGAAAATTTGCACCAAGACTGCAGTGTTGCCTGGGCTTGTTGTGGCCAAAAGTGTAGGACTTGGCATTTGGCCTGGTTGAACTTCATCCCACTGACTTCAGCTCAGTGATCCAGCCTGTCCAGACTCCTCTGTAGGGCCTTCCTACCCCCAGGGTGATGGACACTTCCTGCCAATTTGATGTCATATGTGAACTACTGAAGATGCACTCAATCCCCTCGTCTGGGTCATCAATAAAGATATCAAACAGGCCCCAGTTCCAAACTCTGTGGAACACCATTTGTGACCAGTCACCAGCTGGTTGTGACTTCCTTCAACACCACTTTCTGGGCATGGCCCTCCAGTCAGTTCTTTACCCAGCAGAGTGTATCTGTCCAAGCCACGGGTTGCCAGCTTCTCCAGGAGAATGCTGTGGGAGACAGTGCCAAAGGCTTTGCTGAAGACAAGGTAGACTTTCCCTAATCTACCAGATGGGCCACTTGATCGTAGAAAGAAATCAGGTTGGCCAAGCAGGACCCACTTTTCATGAATCCATGACACCTGGGCCTGAATCGCCCATGGTTTTGAACATGCCCCGTGATCTCTCTCAAATGATCTGCTCCATAATCTTTCATGGCACTGAGATCAGGCTAACAGGCCTGTAGTTCCCTAGATCCTCCTTACAACCCTTCTTGTAAATAGGAGTCACATTGGCAAGCCTCCAATCCTCTGGGACTTCTCTGGTTTATCACAAACACTAATAGATGGTAGAAAGCAGCTTGGCAGTCACCTCCCAGATCCCATCTAGCTCCATGGATTTATGACAGTTCAGGTAGACTAGAAGGTCTTTAACTGTTTCCACCTGAATAGGTGGGAGGCTTATTCTGCTCTCTATCTAACACTTCCAGGTTAGGAGGAAGAGTACCCCAAGGTCTGACTTTTAAAGACAAATATAATGTGAAAAAGACTTTCTCATATTCACACTCACCCACTGACAGTTTTAAAATTTTGATTGCCTCCCTCTGACTCTAGTCAATTGGAACTAATGAAGCATTTTATTATCTAAAGGAGTGAGCTCTTTCCAAGGTGTTTACAGATATGTATAGTAGGTTTCAAAAAGCGAATTATACTTCAGTAATGTGTAGGTGATGCATACAGTGCAGAAATGGCAGTTCTAAGTCCTTAAAAAAATGGGAAAATAATAACATACTTCATAAACACTAAAAACGTTCAAAAGCTCAGCTTCACTTGATATGACAATACATTCATCATTGCTCTAAAAACAATTTAGACAATTATCTAATATTAAATTCAGTCTTACTAACTCCTCTGATTTACAGACAAACTGGACAACTAAAAAATAATAACAAAATTGTATGTATTTTTAAGTATCCCAAAGAAACATAGTGGGAAAGAAAGTAAGAATGGTAAGGAAACCACTTTTATATCTATCCCCGATGATTATATCATAGGTCACATCATAGTCTCACTTCTTTGTCCTCATAGCTGGACATAATTGCCAAAGATTAGATCAAATAATGTCCTCAGTTCATTTTTGCAATTTGCAGTTACCAAGAAATATCTTCAACCTTAGTAATTATTTAACAAGCAAAATTTAAGACTTCAGGAAAAATACTTCTGAGTATTGTTATTCAAGTCAGTGGGAATATTTTCTGAGTTCCCATGAAGTCAGAGGGAGTGTTTGAGAGAGTTGGAGATATACACTACACAAATATTTACAGAAATCTAGCTAATCTGTGATTTGCAATCACCACTGTTATTTATTTATATGTATACCTATATTATTTTATTATAATATTTTACCTCACATACGAGAAACCCTTCTTCTTTTCTGTGTATGTATTTTCTAGTAGCTATGCTAAGTGCTCTGTAAACACCTTCAATAGGATCAGAGTGGGAAGCAAAGTAAAATAACATCTCAGAATAGTTGAGCAGTGCAGGAACTCTTCCAGTATCAGCAAATAAACTGAAGAAAAACTACAAAAGGACAGAAATACATAAATTAATCTCTACGAATGACATTTGATCAAATACAAACCACAGGCTGTACAGAAAATGATGAAATAAAGTAAGGACTGTTGAATAGTGATGCTATTTCTTAAAAATGAGTAAAGGCTATATAAATTGAGATAAATCAGACATGCTCTTTCTTAAGTGGTGACTTTCAGAGAACAAGAAGAAATTCAAAAAATGTGGTATCACAACAAATTAGCTCAAAAACTGCTTCCTATTTTCAAATTATATCTACACTTCCACAGGGATGTTCTTGAGCTTTGACATAGGTATCGTTTTTCTCTTATTCTTTACAAAGCTGGTCACTGTGCAGTAAAATTAATGCAGTTCAACAGAAAACAGGAATTCTGAGTTGACTATGGTTTAAAATACTGAAAGACAATTCATAGATTCCTGTTTCTGCCTTCTCTATTTCTTATTATTTTTTTATATTTGGAAATCAGATTCTGAAGTATCACCACCTGACCTCAAAAGCCACTCAAGCATTGCAGCAATTATGGAAGAGGAAACCCAAGAAAAAATTAAAGAATCATAGAATAGCTTGTGTTGAAACACACCTCAAGGGTCATCAAGTTCCAACCCCCTGCCGCAGGCAGGGCTGCCAGCTGCTACATCAAGTACTAGATCAGATTGCCCAGGCCCCATCTAACAAGGCCTTAAACACCTCTGGGGATGGGGCATCCATCCCTCTTTGGGGAACCTCAGAATGGAGTTGGAAAAGTGAGTGGTCTCTTCTAAATGGCTGTTTTTAAACTTACTTTTAAGAGATTTCCTAACTTATCAAAAGGTAAATGTTCTGTGCAATCTTTTGTTATGCTTAGATCTTCATTTCCATTAAACCATAAACCAAACTAAAAAAAAAAAAAAAGAAAAAAAAGTCATTTAGTTTCACATATTAAAATTAAGCAGTCTTCATGCTCCAAAAATAATAAAAAATGTTTTAAAAATACAAGGGCTACTCTGAACATAACGCCTCCTACATTATTACATTGGCCCAAAACGTAAGAGACAGACTTTCAGTTACATTTCTTTTGCTGTGTAACAGATGACAGCAGAGGGGCAGTCTGACAGAATGGTGCCTGACATGGACATATGCATGTAGCAAAGGTGTGTCACTGAATTCCTCCATGCAGAAAAATATCACTCGTTGACGTTTATCAACACTTGCTGAGTGTTTATGGAGATGAAAGAGTGAATGGGAGCACAGAGAGGGCTAAGTAGTTCTCAGCAGTGGCAGCAGCGACATGTTCTGGTCAGCCATGCAGATTTTTACAAGTGTAACATGTCAAGCTCTTATTCATTGCTGGTGAAAATGCATAACTAGTGGTGGCAACTGTGTTGAAAGACACTGTTTAGGAGATGAGAATTTGCTCTGTCGTATAGTGTTATTTTGCTCCTTTATCTGAAGCAGTTTCCATGGAAATAAATGAGGTGTTATTTTCAGTGTGACCTATGTAGATTTCCGAGAGCTCAACTGTTGAATTTAATCAAGCTGAATTTGTTACTAATTCACCATGACAGTGAACAAATAAAGTAACTCCTTCAACTTTAGATAGATAATTTCAGAACTATGGGAAGTGGAGTGGCATAGAACTGACACTATGTTCGTGAAAATTGTGTAAATGAATGAGGTAGTTGTAAAGAAACTTCTGCCAGATCCTACCTTCTAAGATGGGATGGCCAAGAACAGGTAATTACAGAAAAACTCACTTGCTCATAATTGAGTCTTGTTAAACCAAGCTAGAAATGGTGCAAAGAAAGTCACAGTAAGAACTATCGAGTTCCACCACCTTCAGGTGTTCTCTAGAACTATCTAGTTTACTAGCAGAAGTGCAGACAGTGGGGCACCTCAAATCCCCCATGGAAGGCTCTTCCTGTTATCTTAACCAAATGTTGCTTGTCATTGTTCCTTGTTAGGACAGTAATATAAAATCAGTAAATCAAAGTTTCGCAAAATTTTGCATGCATGTAAGTCTCAGTACTAAAGCAGAGAATAAAGTTTGTCTTCACTTTTATTCATAGACACAATTCTAAATCTTTGTATATTCCCTGTTTTGTTTACGGGGCAAATAAGATTTGCAAATAGTTGGTAATCTTATGAATCACAGGTACTAAATAAAAGGTGCAACAATCTTTCAGTGTAAACATCGTGAAAAGATTGTGATGAAGATAGTATTTTACTAGCTACATACTTTTCCATGTTTCAGACAAATTGGTACAATCTCATTTGTACAAAATTTTGCACTTTTTTGTGTGCTTTCTTTACTAAGCATGGCAATGAAATAGGAAAAAATCAAAAGATTCTAAGATTTTTTTTTTTTTTTTCTCCATGCAAGGTATAGGGGAAAACTGACAAACTAACAGCAAGAAAGTAAAATTTTTGTTGTTTCTGAGATCCTTTTCTAGAAATAAATCACATGGTAGACAATATGGGGTGGTTGAACAAGTATTTAATCTTACTCAACTATTGTTCTTATTTTTATAGGCTGCACTGACTTATTAATTCTCTAGTACACTATGTTCTACAGAACATGAGTCATTTTTTTCAAGCATGAAATTAGAAGAAAATGGCAGTAGTAATGACCTAATGAAATTTGACACAAATTGCCCTAAGTTGATATTAAAAATGCAATAAAAACAATTCATATCTTCTTAATAAACTAGAGGGCTAAATTTTACTTAAATCAAAAAAAAAAAAAAAAAAAAAAAAAAAAAAAAAAAAAAAGTGTTCCTATTCTTTTAATAGCTGTAAATGCATTAATTCCAAATACATAGCAGATATACAGAATTTTCGTGATATTTTAAAATGAAGACAGTTCAGGCTCTATTCTCAAACAAAAAGACATTGACAACTTTTATTTGCAATATGACTCCATTGTTGAATAAAATCTTCAGAGCAGTGCAGACTCTTAATTACTATTTAACTGAATTTCTTTGAATAGCCTCTGGATGTTCCCAAAATGTTCTCTTGAGCATTTTAAGTTATATGCATACCTATATAGGTCTCTTCCGAAAAAGTAGCTTCAGCTGAAAATTACCTATGCGTTTCTGAACCTTCTAGTCCTATTTAGTCCTTAAGTAACAAGTCTACAAATCATTCTCAGGGAAAAGCTCACAAAAAAAGTTCTATAAACAAATTGAATGCACACAGTTTCTTGTTCACCTTAAGCAGACTTTGAGGCAGTTTTGATTCAGAAGTATGCAGACATGTTGCTCAGCTGAATTTGTTTTTAATTAGGATTCTGTCTTAAAAAAATTGCAGCCTTGCATGCCTTAAACATGCTTATTTTTAAACTCTCAAATTTAAAAAGAAAAGTAGACAAATAGTTCAACAAATACAACTGCATGTTTTGTGGATTTTATGGCTTTGCAGAATTTGGATTTTATTTTTGTTTTGTTTTGTTTTTTGGCAGTCTGGGGTGAGATGGGAGTCTGCTGGAAGTTTTAATTTAATCAAAGAAGTTCTGAAACAGATAGGGTTATGAATTAATGTAGCTTTATTTAATTTTGGAAGAAAACTAATCCCACACGGTTAACAAACCAACTTCAAAAAAGATTCTCTGAAATTGATCTAAAATGTTTTGAAAATAACTTCAGTATCACTACACAAGTATGAACTGACAGAACTGGGGAATTTTTGAGCATACATGCATACATCTGTATATGAAGAACTACATACAAATTGGCTAACGCAAATTTTAAGAGTCATCCTAATTAATATTAAAAATCCAAAGTGAAAATTTGATAGGTAAAAGTAGGTCAGCATTGTTAAAAGAAAAAAAAAAAAAAGTATTTGTAATACACCTTCATGAAACTTGTTTCCTGAAAAACTGCTTGGCTAGCAGATTTAAATAGCAGCTTTCTTTAAAGGAAAGAATAGGTCAAAGAATTTTTTAATTTCCTATGTGTTCAAGGTATGAAAAATCACCTTCACTTGCAAAAGTTCATTACTGGAAAAATCCTCAAAATATTTCATCGAAGTAGAGTTACTGTGACCAAATTAGAATTCTCGTTTCTGTTTGGGGCAATTTTTTTTATCCCTCTGCTCTTGAATAGTGTCAGTTATATGCAGAGACAGCTCATAGTAGTTAAAATGCTGATGAAATAATTTCTTTAGAACAGGAATTATTTTCACTTGAAAATAATAATTATTTTCACTTGAAAATCTGAAATTAGTTTATGGCTCAAATAAATAGAAATGGAAGTAAAAAGAAAGCTTAATTACTCTGATTAGTGTAACTACCATATATGGATAAAACAGATGTCAGGCCTTCAATTTTCTGCAGATTATTTTCACTGGAATCACCCTCAAATAACAAACCAAATAAAATGCAGGCTGAATGCTTGAGTGCGAATAAACCTCACAATACATTATTCCATTCAAAGAGATTAACAATAAAATATTACTGAAGAAAAGAGAACATTACTGAGAAAAGAATTATCACCTGCATATAGTATTCCAGTGTAACAAAGCCTGATCCAGCTACATCAACTGACATGAAGTTATGGAGGGTTTTGAGAAGTTGTGTCACAGATGGCACTGGCCAAGGCTGTGCAGCTGATAACATGAATCTGCGCCAGTCAATCAGTTCTGTGTTCATACTGAATGCAGTTGCCAGATTTTGTAACTATAAAAAGAAAATAATACATGTTTTCAAATATGTATGCATAAAGGCACATAAATATGTAAGGTTTTACAGCAAGATTTCAAAGATCTATAAAGAATCAGGAGCTATTTCTACTTCATCTTTGTCTACATTGTGTAGCTACACCGATACATTTATGAAAATTAGAGCTCATAGTTACTTTATAATATCTCCAATGCAAGCACAGCCATAATTCTACTTAGGAAATAAGAGCCTTTGTATAGTAAAAACCTGATGTATCCCACTGCCTTCACGTACTTGTGCACCATATCCTCATGAGAGAAGCATTTGAGGATTACCCCAGACTGCTTCCCTCAAACATAAACACATAAAGCGACCACCTCCCACCTCTTCCTACCTTCAGTGAGGTTTGGAAGTAACAAAGCTGGCACAGTTCATTTATCACTGCTGCTGTAATGTGAATTTACTGTGCTGCTCTATACAATTTTCTGCTTCACATAAACATTTCTTAATCAAATGACTGATTTGCCCCAGACTGGAATTCTCAAAGAAGGAAATATATTTACATGGATCAGAGCCTTTTACAGACTGAGTGAATTTAATTGCGTAGATGCCATCTGCCAAATATTGGCAGGTATAGCACTGCTTTCTATAATCTGAAGCCTAATTTGAAATTCTCCTGTCACCCACTGAAATGATGAAATGGTGAGTTCAGTTCAGAACACCTTGTGCAGAATAAACATACACAGTACTCTATGCTTCATTTGTTTCCTTTGGCATAGAAATTATGGCTTTCACTATAAATGTACAAGTCTCCTTTTAAAGCCATGCTATTAAGGAAACTCTTTCAAGGGAAACAAGAAAAACAAAAATAGCACTTATAAGCATGAAGAGTTATTAAGGAATAAAGAACACTGAGGTACACACACATGTGCTCTATTAACAGATTGAATGTTTGATTTGTATTTTCCCATTATAACTAATTTCTTGTTTTGAGATCAGATTTTTCATATACTGAGGATAGGTATGACTAGTTTTCACAAAATTCAATCACTCAGCAATTTTTAAATGGGTTAATCATGCAATTCACCTGTTTGAAGAATAGTTCAATAAAGCTCTTTCTCCCCTTTAAAGTCCAGTTAAGACCTTCACGTGAATTGTGACTTCATCTCAGAAATAATTATCAAAATATGCTAAAATTAGCATATGCTAGTTTTTCATTCCATATGCTTACCAGGAACATCCCAAAGTAAAATTAACAATGAGTTCTGTGATGAAAGGTTAGGGAAGGCTAGATAACAATTTTTAATATTTCTAAGTCTGAAAATCTTGGGTAAGAGAATTTAAGGTCATGCAGCTCCAGAGTTTATTCTCCTTTCTTTGAATAAAGAACATAAACTGTCTTACTTTAACACCTCTAAGTGAATTTTCCACTGTCTCTGAAGAAGTGATGTGATTTGAAAATTGTAAATAAATACAGTTCTGATGCATTTTATTGCTGGCACAGCATCGTCTAGAATCTTTCTCTGAAGAAACATAAGATTTTTATGGAAAAATTGATAATAGTGCATAATTGACCTTGTCAGAGGAACGGTAATGCTGCATTTTCTACACCAATACTTCTGATGAAGTGAAAGTAGGTGTTAACTTACATCTGTAAGTGTTAGGTTCATCCATGCATCAGGAAGGTAATTTGTTCCAAGACTTGAATTAGTCAGATTTATAAAAATGTCAATAAATACTTCCTTTTGTATGAAACCTAGTAAAATAAAAGTTGATATAAAAATTATTTTTGCTTTTTAAAATAGTCTCACTTTGCTAAAGGGAATCTACTTTTTTCATTTTAATGATCATACCAGAAACCTATTTGTTCTGCTATTCTGTAATATTCATAATGTTAATATATTTGAAACCAAACGTAATATTTTCTCATTCAAAATAAACCATTGGTGATGCACTGCGCTGTCTGCCCAGAGAGGTTGTGTAAATCCCGTCCCAGCAGGCACTCAAAGCTGGGTTGGATGGAATCCTGGGCAGTCTGCTCTGGTGAGTGGGAACCAGCCCACAACAGGGGGTTCAACTGGATGGTCTGTAAGAACCACTCCAACCTAAGTCATTTTATGTGGGGCCTGCATAATAGCAAAATGACAAATATTCCACAAACTGCAGCTTGATACTTGTCTTGACCTCCTTTGTGGTCTCTAATCCATACTATGAGTCTACGCTGTCAGTTAAAAATGTGTGAATACAAATGCCAGTCACATGTTCTGTGCATTCAGTATCTACCAACATTTTCTTTCACTGTGCTGTACTTTAATTAATTGTATATTTACCTCAACTCTGTAAAGTAATCAGAGGCTAGAGAATAAGATGGTAAACACAGAACACTGTTAAAATTTGAAGTGAAAATTGCTTAAAGAGTTTCAAAGAATGTGTTCGTGGTAGTTAGATAAATAGCTCTGCATTTTATTTTAAACAAATCACAACATAAACTCATATATATGACATACATATTGATAATAAAACCAATTTGTTTTGTAAAATGGGATTGGCTTACAAGCAAACAGAATCTTTTAACTTCATGTGCATTATTAAAACATAAAAATATGCATGCCAAAATACAACATACAGTAGACCAATACGAGTCTGTCCAATCAGAAATGGAAATGATCTAAATTTTGAGAGACTAAGCTGGCTTTCACAATGTCAATACGTTAAGTTTTCAGACTACAATTAAAAGCAAACACAACCAGTAAAATACAAGAATGAAAAAGTGGCTTGTTTGTTTTTTTTGTTTTTGTTTTTGTTTTTTTCTTACTGCAGCTAAATTTTGTCCTTCTGAAAATGAGCTGTTGTGCACGTTCTGTGGCTTAGACATAGAATTCATCTTTGAAGTGGAAGAGAGAAGTGAAAATTAAGTTTACGAAGAAACATTTAAGTGTCAGGAACATGAAGAATGTGTTTGAACATCCATTTGATAGTGTGAGCATTCAAAGTCCTGTGGAAAATTTGAATTAGTAGGAACGGAACCTCTTCTGTTTGCTTTCAATATGAAAATCAGGAGTAAAGCTCTCAGTACATTTTAATATTGAAGAAAACCTCGGAGAGGAAAAAATGCAGGTTTGGAAATCTTGAGTTCTATTGATACAGGAAGAAAGAAGAGAAAAACGTCTGGACTCTAAGCCTTATGGTCTCACATAAATTTCAGCATGAAAACAAAAACTGAGAAAAATACTGGCAAAGTAATAGTAATAATCTGACAATCTTCCACCTTCTGAAAGTTTTTAAGTTACCTATTTTGAGAAAGAAGACCTTTTTAAAATCATGTGACTTAGGTCATTACTGAAACACAGTTGTTGATTTATGTATTTAAGGTGACCAGTAACTTGTAAAGGACCAACAGAAAGCACTTTCTGACTTCCTGGGGTATGGCTTAAACACTTCTAGTGCAAGGCCATCACAATGACAATCAAAGGCTGGTATCAGGAAGTATGATATCCTGTCCTCTCACGGGTTAGTCCTGTTTTGCTGACAAACCAGCCTACCTTTCCTGCAAGAACATTTTGGCTACAAAACTTATTTTTGACAAGCTTGTTAAAGTGAGCTCGCTTTTTTATGACTTGGCAGAATGCATTTGCAAACCTAGCAGGCATAAAAGGATTCCTGAGAGGGGCCCCAGTTCATCTTTATCATCTTGATGGCCACTGCTGTCTTGAGACTACAACCTTTGGATGAGTGCACTTACCCCCGAGTAGTTGGTTCTACTCTAAGTAACTATACATTTTCAAAATATATCCAAGAAACATTTGAGGGACAAGAAAATCAACAAACTTGAATGAAGAGACAGTGTCTAAAGTGGGAGAACTGGAGATTAAACTGGAGATTAAAACTTTAATCACTGTTTATATTGTATTGTCTAACACGTAAGGACATAGTTTAAAGGTAACTTTAACCTTAGTTGATGTAAGCTTGTGGCAAATCAGTGAGATACTCAAGCCCTCTTAGGTGATCTGTAGCATTTGCTCAATTTTCTTTTTCTGTGGTAAATGTGAGTTACTTTCTCTATGCTACATGTAGAATTGCTGATGTATTGTATGATAGTTTCTTAATTACCTCCTTATGAAGTCTCCTAATGTGGGAAAATTCCACAGTGTCATTAAATTGGTATAGTAGTTCAAAAAATTTCAAGTATGGTATAAGGGAATACCTCATCATGATGTGCTTAGGGAGGACTAGGAAGGTTCAAAAGAGATCCCTCATAAGCATGTTAAAAATAAATTTCAAATAACTGTCTTCAGTTCAGTCTTCAATATTAAGTCTAGATTTAATGTGTTTATTTATATGTTATACTGTACAGAACTTTTTAAAAATATCACATCGTATTACAAGACAAAAGACAATTAGTCAGTTTTCTTCATAGATTGCTAAGGCCACAGAGCTGCTCTACAGTCATGGTGAGATGTGAGTGGGTAGCTGCACAGATGGTGCTGAGAAAGAAGACTGTCATCTCCAAATGGGGCTCTGCAAGTGGTAGGAGGAGATAATGTCCTCCGGTTAGAATGAGAAAACAAGTCCAGAATTTTCTTTGTCCATTTAACAATAATGGTTTCAAAACATGTATGCTCTTTACAATATCTTTTCATTAATTCCAAAAGGAAAGAACAACAGATCTTTGTTGAATGACGTAAATAGAAAACAAACTTATTCAATATGTTTATATTCTTAACAAGAAAGGATTGAAAACATTATGGAAGAGGAATTAGTATTCAGTAAGTGTTAGAATAACTGAAGAGATTTGAGAAAACCAGTAATTAAATACAACTAGAAGCAAATCAAAGTGCACTGAGGAAACAGACTGCAAAAATTACTACGTTTATTATACTGCAGATAAAATCAATCTTGAAAGGACATCAGGTACTTTGGAATACAGAATTAGAATTCAAAATGAACTTTACACATTCGAGGTAAAGCCTGCGATGAAAAGAACACATCCAATTAGAATAAATGTTAAGTGCTACACTGTACTGAAATAATGCACTGCATAAATGTCACAAGGGGAGTCATACTACCAAATTAACAATTCTGTAGAAAGGCTTTAGGGATTTTAGTTGATTACAATATCATCAAAAAGTATATGGGAAGAAATTTGAAATAATATTTGCAGTGTTAAGGTTTCTGTTGACAGACAATCTTGGAATCTGAAGATCTTGATGGACGTATAGAAACTAAGCAAGAATCATCACAGAGTTAAAAAATGACCTGAGAGACATTATTATAAGACTTCTGCTATTTTTATCTAGAAATGGAAGGCCATGAGAAAATAACAATAGCTATTCAATTAAAACAAAGCATTACAAAGAACACAGTAACAAACTCTTCTCCGTAGGTAACGTCAGGAAGGATGATAGCAGATCATTTTTATCTTCAGCAAAATACTTCAGATAGTTATAAAAAGCAAGAGAGTATTTTAACAAACCTGTGAAGAGAGGCAAATATTGACTACAGATTGTCTGTCTTGGTCTTATTTCACTGCAAATCTTTCAATACCTCTTACTTTTTGTGATACTAAGATTTCATTGGCAAGGGCAGTTTACCTATTATATTCAATCCTAACACCAAAAATTGTGATGTTGCACTCATGCATCACAAAAGTGTCTTCAGAATTATAGATTCAAAATCTACTTTTATTTGTTACTTCAGATTTCGTCTTCTGCTCTTGGACTTCCTAAGTAATATTTCCAAATATTTTCCATTCTTATCATACCTAGAACTTTTCCATTTGAAACTTCAAAGGAAAAAATCTGGCATTATAAAATTTAAAGAGAAAATCCTTGGAAACAGCTATGCAATACATCTAATAAGGCACGCCCTATATTATATATCCTGTTGCTTATTAGATAAAATATATAGGAACATTTTTGTTATCTGGGAAATCACAAATGCACATATTTCAATGATCTTTTATAATCTACCATATAATATGCAGTACTGATCTTTTGTTCAGTAACTGAAAGTTAATTCTACTTGTGGATTAAGATATTTTAAAGAGGTAAGTACTCAAACACATTCTGTTTCTGACATATACAACTACTTAGACCTAGAAGTAGCATGAATACATATGCAAAAATAGAAAAGTTATATGTATCACACCCTGTGCAATTACTAGACTTCTTATATCAAAAGCAGAGTGTTAATCTCAGTTTAGAAAAGGATTGACTTAAAGGTCAAAGACTTCAAAATTATTTACCCCAAATTATTTTTAGTTCATCAGTTTGGGCATAACTAAGAAAAGCCTTTAACAATTTCTTACTAGTTTTCTTTAAACATATTCTGCTGGGATGCTTTTCAATGACTGGAACTGAGCAGAAAGTTTCATTCAGAACATGAAGATAATAGCAAATTATGACACCAGAAAATTCTCTGAACAGCAATCATCTTCAACTCCAATGTTAGAAAGATACAGCATTCTTATTCTAGTCCTCACTGAAATATTTTTACATGAAAATTAAATGGTTTAAGCTATGAAGTACATTACTCATATCCTGGTTGCAAGAGCATGTGCTATGGGAAGTCTGATTTATGCAATTAATTATCAGCAGTGGACTACAGAACTACCGAAGAAGTCTTTACGTTATACTACCTTGTACTATGTAGAAAGGTCTTCTGAAGGACAAGTCTGACAAGAAACTTGAAATGTCATGTTAAACTCTATTTCTAAGAGATTTAGAAGTAGTAATACACTCAGATATGGAGAGAAGTCATTATTCTTAACTCAGAGGCTAAGGATGCCAAGCAATCATTTGACAGCAATCATGCACTGATTTCCCACAAATTTATCAAAGGAAACTAATGGTTTTCAGAATGAATAAAACTTCCTGAACTATTAAAGATAAGGGCTAAATTAAGTGGATATAATGTATCAGTGGCTTAGATTAAACACAACAAAGGATCAGGTAATTATGACTCATCCTCTCTGAATGTAGCCTCTCTGCTGTAGACACGGTCACAACGTACTGCATATTTTTCGTTCATTACTTTCAGATTTGTAAGAAATCTAGAAAAGAAGGACAAGTATAAAAAGCTACCAGTGATTCAATAGAGCATAGAAAGAAAAGCTATTTTTAAAAATAACTGTAGTACTTTATGGAAAAGATAGAAATTTTACAGTCATTAATCTTGCAAGATATATTGGTAAATTGTTCATAGATGTTACAAGAATGATTTTGAAGGAAAACATCTAATCACTTTCACTCTGAGTCTCCAAATCAAACTCAGAGGAGCAAACTGATCTTTCATTTATTGTCATATTTTCATTTATTGTCATACTATTTTTCTGCCAAATAATATTCCACAAATTAATAGCTTCTCAGGGGTCAAATTTTTCTATATCCGGAGAATTCATCTGGATTGTCATAAGATCTGTCGTCACACTTTCAGAAATTAGTTTAGAGTGCAGATGCATCATGATGAATTCCATTTGACTGAAGCTTTGCTCTGTTTCAGCTGAGCTTGCTGGCAGAGTTAGGATCAGATCTACCAATGCCAGGATATTGGGATACTTCTTTGAATAGTGTGCATTCACTGAATCCCATGTCAAGGTCTGGATGTTCTGAAATCTATAAAGCAAAGTAAAAGTTATAGAATTATGCCTATTACTGGATGTATTTTCACAATCCTTTTAAGTAAGTCAAAAAAACAGGTGCAAATGCAGGATCCTTATTACCTGTTATAAAGCTCTAATTTCAGCATGCTCCATTCAGTTCCAACTTCACTGATCTTCACACTAGCAGCTTTTAGTATGGCTTCATAATGTTTACTCAAGACAGATACTTCCTTTTCACCAAATTCTATAACAGAGGGAAAACAATATATCAGTTGTTAAAAAAAAAAAAAAAAAAAAAAAAAAAAAGTCAAACAAGCACTTCTTCAGCAAGCCATTATCACAGTTCTATACCTTGTTTCATTTTGTCAGGCCATAGTTTAAAACTTCCAATAAGAGTTGCTTTCAAGACATCTTGATTAGCATCACAGAAACAATCACTTAATCTCTTCACCAAATCACTTAGTACTTTGGTTCGTACTGCTGAAATATTTCCATTTCCAACAAGCTGGTGACCATGAAAATACTGAATGGTCTCCATCAAGCGTTCCTTTGGACCAGCTCTGAAAGGTACAATGTACAAAACAATATATACTACTCTTTTGCTATATTGTAAAAGATTGTAATTCCATTGTTAGAAATGTCAGACCTTGTTTGATACATTTGGAGCGTTTCCACAGTTGACTGCGTGGTAGCAAATATATCTGCCATCGAGGAATTGTGATCCAGAGTAACACGCAACAGAATGTTGAGGACATTGATGACATCCAATAAGAAGTGGGAAAACTTGACTACCTCCATTTTCAGAAGGAGATACAATAGGCCTTTGTCTTTCTGCCTATTCGAGGTCCTTGAATCTCCTTCAATCTGGAAATCAAAACAGTAATAGAACGTGTCAGGTAGATGGGTCAAAGTTAACCACAGCAATTAATTTTTCTGAAACAGACGTCCAATTTTTAAATCAATTACCTTATTCAGATGTAGAACAAATGCAGGATAACCTTTAAGGAGAATCTGTAGAGCTGTCTGTAGGCGAGGAAGCCGCTGGGAGCCTCCAATGCGAGATGGAATAGCTGGATGTAAATTGATGGCTTCATATATAGCTTTGAGATTCTTCTTATTTAGAGTAGAGTTGTGATAAAAGTAGTACATATTTCTCAAGCCACTGGTTAAGATACTGTATAGCTGAATGTTTTCCAGTGCTCCCTTGTAAGCCAGCCTTAGGCGGTGAGCAAAACAATGCACAGACTGTACACAAGGTTGAATTTCCCTCACGAGATTAGCTACTCCATCATTTTGACCAGTCATTACACCTGTCCCATTGCTTCCAAATCCAACTAATTTTCTTGAGCAGTCTTGACTTGCCAAGCTAAGCTGAAGATTTATTTGAAATGTTTCCTCAATTGCACTTTTTATAGTTGAAGCATCATTGTTTTGAACAGGTTGAACCCCAACAATCTGGCAGTGAACTTTTCCTTCATTTGCAAAGCGCACATAGACAACCACCACTGATTTGAATATACTATCTGTGAATTCATCACTGATAAGAGAAAAGAATTTACAATTCTCCCGTTTCTCTTTTAGAGATATTCTTTCTACTTCAGCCATAAAATGTATAAACATTCTTACTGACTTTTCATTTCTGAATACAGAACCAATGTCTGTTCCCTTCGCATCATCTAGTTCACAGATCCAGTCCAAGTCTGTAAAGGGCCAACCAGATTTAGCAATTGCATGGCATGATCTAAAAGTACCTTCTACTCTTCCTATTGTTATGGAGTTCATACTCTTCAACATCTGCTCAGCAGAAACTGTATTTGGTGAAGCAGTACTGGCAGCTTCCATGCAGGTAGCCCAAGCATGAGCTTCACTGTTCTGGTGTATATTTATAAATTCCAGTTTGAAGTCATCAGTGCCAGAACAAAAATTATGAATGCTTTCCCCCAAGTCCACATTATGCTTGCGACACAATGCACAGAACATTATTCCCCTTTCATCATCATATTTTAACCAGGAGTATTTTGTCAGCCATATTTTTGGAAACTGGCGATTCTTCTTTATTCTTGGATGTTCCAAAGCTTTCTTTTCCTTCCCTCTGTCATCAACTTCTCTCTTGCTAGAAGAATTACTCCTGCCTTTAAATTGCTTCAGTGCTCTTATGGCTATAATTTAGAAAAAAACAACTAGATATAAAATGGTTTTTATTTAATAAATGATCAATTTTACTTTTTATTTTCATTCCATATTTATTTTTTTAATTTGGGAATAGATTGTGACTCTCAAGGTCATAAAAAGAAACAAGTGAAAACAAGATCTTCAACATCACTTGGACAGCTCCCAAGACCTTTCTAAGAAATGTTTTGATTTAAAACATAAAAGTTTTGATTACAGATTTTTTTTTTTTTTTTTTTACTAGCATAGATATCTCAAAATTTGCAACCAGTAAAATGCAGCAGCATCAAAATCATTATTAAAATAGAGAAAAACTGTCAGGGAATAGAATTCAGAATTGTCTTTTAGGAAAAACATCTTCAGAAGATAACACTGATTTAACAAGCCTGTTACTATACCCATTATGACTAACAGAAAAATTTACTTGGAGCAATTGCAAAAATACATAATCAAACATCTGTCACAGAATGAACAAGGTGCATATTTAAGTGATCTGATGTTCTTATATATATATATATAATTCTGCTGCTCTGAGAAAGAAGAACTGCATAAGTTTCACTTTTTGTTCTGAAAATTGAGACACATTCAAAGCACTAAGGTTGTGCTCAACATTGTTTTTCCAAATTGTTATTAAGATGGTCATTCTCATATTTTGTAATTGCATAAGCAAACATTTTCGAAAATTTTCTGTCTGGACCTCATGAATCTTCTACTTTTGGCAGGTAATTTAATAATTCTTTTAATAGGTAGTTGCAATACGGTAATGAATTCAAAAAGAAGGCAGTCGCATAATTTGGACTAATTCCAAGTAGAATTGAAGCAATAAAAGTTGAAATCTATTTATTGGGAAAAAGAAAAAAAGAAAAAAACAAAAAACAAAAAAACAAAACAAAACAAAACAAAACAAAAAAAAAACAAGCGAAAAAAAAACAAAGTAAAGCACTGAGGAAATGACCTAATAACAACCTCCCATCCTCCTTGTGGTTTGTACCTCAAGAATTACAAATAACATTTAATAACAAATAACCAAGACGCAATTAACATTTACATTAAGACAATCATAGAAAGGAAAAAGTCTCCTTGTACCTCATTCTTTTTTTATTGTACAAAGGGTAAATTTTCATATAGGCACTGTAGAATTTCTGAGAACTATTTGTTCCCATTATATTATAAGCATCCTGAAGTGTCACAATATTAAATATATACGTATTAGGAACATGCAGTTCAGATACATCTCTATTGTGAGCAATTCTTCAAAAGGCAGCAAAGTAATAGAAATAAATACATGTGATATACTTATTGTTCCAAATCTATTAACACAATAAACCTAAACTGAAATGTTTACAATTAGAAAATAAATTAAAAAAAAAGAAACAAGTGTTACAGTTTGGTCAGCAACTATCTTCTATGATTGACAAATCTGGAATCACACTGATAAAAATTACTATTCGTGTCTTAGTAGACCATTTCAGATTTTATAAAGGCATTTTAAGCAATTTTTGGATATGAGATATAAAATTCCCTGAAGTTTGACTGAAGATTGTTACAGACAAATAATCTGTTCTCTAATCCAGAATGGATTGCTCACAAAGATTGTTGCTGTGAAAAAAATACACTTTAAAATTCCTTTGTGAAATTCACTTATAAATGGAAGAAAAAAGCCTGGGATATTTTGATTGTATTGTATTACTGACTTGTAAAACATTACCAAAATTGGATTGTATTAAACACCGTTAGCATAATCTTCAGAAATTTCTGATGCATGCTAGTAGCAATGACAGTAGATGGGTCATATGAAGAATGTAGTACTAAAGAGAATGTAAGAAGATGATATCTGATGGTTAGTTTAATTTTGTTCATTATAACAGACAGCATGCAAAGAGACTGTAGAAGAAAGAAAAAAAAATGTGTTAGCAGCTCCATTTCAGACCTGCCACAGGGGAACACTCCGAAGGCAAGATATTAAAGCACTGCTAATAAAATGATCAAAGGAGTTAGTGAGATTAACAAATACTGCTGGGTCACCCTAAACTGCAGCAACACCACTCATAATAATAGAAGAAAATGTTTAAATATTTCCTTATCAAATGAAAAACCACATCAGTAGGTAGGAAGGTCCAGCAAAGGTCACATTTTTTGTCCATCGATGCTTAGAATGCTGAGTAATATGCCTCCACGGAGAACCAAGTGTGCAGGATAGAACAAAGATGTCTATGATGTATCAGCAGCTCTTAAATACTTTGAATTCCTAGGGAACACAGAACTATTTATAATTTTTATAATATTTCCTTTGTTAGTACCTAGTCATTTTAAATTACATTGGTAATTCCATTTTTTTTAAATTGTCAATTTATTATATAATTGAAAAGATATCCTTTTGACATTTACCAAATGTCCTGTGAGGAAACTGGTTGCATGTTTAGTTCTCCTTATCTAATAATCTTTCCTTTTTACTCTTTGTTTTACTCGGGCACGTAGCTGCTAACAGCTTCACTGCCGGTGTGTAGGATACTTCATTGTATTCTCTGTTTTGTTTGATGGGAGACTAATGACTAAAGAGGCATGTATTTTCTGTTGGGCATTGTATTGAACAAGGGGAGACAAAAGAATGGAAAGAAATTTTCCCAATTTTCTAAGGGAGGAATGATTTAACTCTTCATGTTGTGTTTGGGTACTGAAAAGGTCTGGTTGTCTTAGGAAATCTGGGATTCTTGGTGTGAACGATATAGCCTACTAGCAATAAAATCATTATCTGAGCTTCTTGATTTTGGAACTTCTAATAATCTTAAAAAAACTTACCTTTCAAACTAGTCCATAAGAAAAATTTTGTTTTGTTTCGTTGTTTCATTGTTTTAGTGAATATAATATGAAAAAGACAATTTTGTAGAAATACTTAATTTTGTATTTTTTGCTAGCTATTACAAGTGCACAATAAAAATACTCGTTCTCTGTCTCAAAAACATTAAGAATCTTACAGATTGTATTAGAAAAAAAATAGTATTAGATATTTTAATTAACGAAGAAATTACATGAAAACAGAACAACTCTCTTAAAGTGAATGACCAGTCCAAGCTGGTATCTTATACAGTGTGTTTTACCTTTAGGACACTATCTAATGATTCCAAGTGTACAGACTTTCAGTTTCACATGGCATTACATGTACAACATTGCCTGCTACTTTAACCTCTGCAGAGGATTTTGAAATGCTTATACGCCTACTCTTATACTATAAGCAGAATGATAACTGTTTCTCTACAGAAACTCTAAACAATTTTCTGCTGAACATTTGTTCATTTGAGTGCTTGTTCCATCTTATGGAATTTCTCTATAATATACATGAAATGAAGGATTAAATTCAACTTCACTGTACCTCTGTGGTCTTGCTATATTGAAAGAGTTGAATTCAAAACTATAAGTACAGGTTTACGTATTCTGTTTCACAGTCTTGCGCAAAAGTTACAATTATAATACGGAACACAGTAATAATTAAATCTTCTGTGTATGTGCTTAACTACCTGCTATCTCAGTTTAAAACTGCCTTACTAAATTATTATCATTTTATAATATTTTTACAGTAGTATTAATTTTTGATAGAAAGTATTTTTAAGTGTCCTAAGCCAAAAGTTCCCATAATTAGAGAGTAGGCAAACAATATACTTGCAAAAAAAAATACATATGGGTTAATACTTGCAAATCCCCCTAGACAACTGACAGAAACTGACCTGAAGAATATAATGGTTAACATCTATAATAGATCCTATGTAATAATTTCATAAAAATACCAGCTTCTTCAATAGTATGTTTTAAAATAATACCACTTAGTTGTTCACTGAGCTCTGAATCAGTAAATGAGTTAAAGACTTGTATTTACAAGGTATGATATGTAACACTCTTAGAAAATCATACTGCATACAGATATGTGCTAGGAGAATCATAGAATCATAGAATTGCTCAGGTTGGAAAAGACCTTAAAGATCATCAAGTCCAACCACAACCTAACCATGCTGCCCTAACTCTAACAGCCCACCACTAAATCATGTCCCTGTGCACCACATCCAAATCTTAAACACAACCGGGGATGGTCACTAAACCAACTCCCTGGGGGAGCCTATTCCACTGCTTAACAACCCTTTCTGTAAAGAACCCTTTCTTTATAACCAACCTATTAAGAACATTAAGAACATAGTCTTGAGAATATAAAAAGCCCATAACAAAGATACTAAAAGATTTCAAGTGGTCCGGTATGTCATATTTTACTATTCTATACAGGGGCTTTCCTTCTAAATATAGCACAATTGTTTATTGTGATATGATCTTTAACAATACAGGTGACTAATGTTTGTTACCCCTGGCAGTTACTTTAAATTTCAGTTGCACAACTAGCAGCTTTTCAGCAGTGAAAAATAAATTTTTATCTTACCTTTTGGTGCCACTTGCAGAAAATGTTTATGAAGTGTGGTAAGTTGTGAAATAGTTAAAGTACTACTTTCAGAAGTCTCTATTAGTGGAACTCGTGGTGGAGGAACAGGGTCAGGAATCAATTTTACATCACTGCTGATGAAGAAATCTCTTTCTTCTAAATTCATTTCATACTGGATTTTGCTGGAACTTTCAATATGGTGCCGTCCTACCTCAATCAGCTTTTCTACACTGCAAAAATATAAATGCAGAAAGAATTATTTTTCATAAAGGATACTAATAACAGATTCAATTTTTAGCATTTTTAACGTGCTCTGAAGCAATAATTACAAATCCCTTGTGCATTCAGTACTTAGCAAAATTGTTATCAAGTGTATTCTTCCTCTGGTTGCAAGTAGCTTTTAGCCTGATAAGAAATTTATGCTAATGGTAGCTACAGAAGAGACCAGATAGAAAAACATGAAAGGATGAAACTCTTTATTATTAAATTTTAGGGACAGTGCATACATGTTCCATTTGTAATCATCTTTTAGGCTATCTCAATGTCTTGCCCTCTGCACTGCCAATAAATAAATCCTGGATAGAGCACTTTCCAGGGTAGCATTCTGGTGGAGCATATGGACTCCTGTTTAAAATGTGATGGCATAGTCATACTGTCCAACACGTGCTGTCTTTGTGTATGTCTTTGGGTGTCACTGCTGTTGTCAGGAGAGCCAACAGAACAAGCTAGCACATATAGTTCAGACACTTTGAGAGACTGCCTGTTAGAGCTTTCACATTTCTACATTTCTGTTTCTTGTCTTGGGCCTACCTTGCAGTGTACCTTCTAGCACTGTCCAAAGTATGGTTTAAAAGTTAGTACAAGCCAAAAGCACCAAAAACATTTTCCTAAAGGCAAAGTGATACTTTTGAAAGGTATAATGGAGAATGAAATACTTCAATGATGTGGACATAGACAGATGGCCTAAGGGTCATATAGCAGCGCCAAGTATATTTTAAATACTAGGACAATAAAATAGTCAAGGTTAGGATTATTTTTTTCAATCAACCTTGAAATATTTTTGATAAAAGTTACACACAATGGTAATAACAGCAGGTAGAGATTTCCAGCATGTGTAATAGCACAGGGGGAAAAAAAAAAAGCACCAAAAATCAAAAAACAAAAAAACCCAACTCCCCACACAAAAAATCAACCCACAACCCAAAGTGACAGAACCCACTGAAATGGTGATACTGCTAAAAAGCAAAATATCCAGGTGTCTGCTGATGCTCAAAAATCTGCTAAATCCTTAGTCTGGAAAAACAGAAGGACTGGTAACATCTGACTATAATAACAGTCAGCAGAACCTGCTAATCATCCAAGAAACACGTCATTACTATTCAGCTATTTAATTTAAAATTAAATTCTAGCACATTAAATGAAATTATTATCTTCTACATACATTTTGCATATTATTTGTTTCTATATAAACATCTTTACTAGCCCTTAATTTAAAAATATATTTCTGTTCAAAACTGGATTTACATTACCTGGACATTTCTGCCAGGAACCTTGCTCCAAGCCACTTTTCCATACCTTTATAAGCTTCTTCTGCTTTCATTGTTAACTCTTCAACATATGCTAAAGCTTTTTCTTTTATAAGTTTTAGTCGAGTTTTTGTAGCTTTCTCTGTTAAAATATTATTATTATTATAAGTAATAATAATTTTTAATTACATTTTAAATTATTTTTTAAATAATTTTAAGCATCTGAAGTTTAACACAATAATCCATATATAGGCAGCAAAATTTTTCTTTAGGTTCTCAGAATTTTGAACTACTTTCAGAATCATCCTAGTTGCGCCATGTGTTCTACAAAAAGTGTGCATTTTTTAAGCATAAGAATTCACAAGGTAAAAAATATCTTGATAAAAATGAAGCAGAGCTTCAGGGGATGTTTAAGCATACATGACATAAAACAAAATGCTACATAGCAATCAGATCTAGAAGAATAATGATGTGAGTGTATCATGATACAGATACATTTTAAATAAAACATTTCTAATCATTATATTTGTTACTCATAATGAAAATATTTTCTTCATCTTTACCCTAGCTTCCAGCTGTTTAAAATCAAGCTCATTGTTTTCTTGATTGTTTGTTTGTTTCCTGAAGCTTCCTACACATGCCTATTTCACACTCTAATTCTCAGGTTGCATTAGAAAAGAGTTTGGTTAATGAGCACTAAGAAAATAATCTCTACCAAAATTATGCTAAGTACTCACATTACATTTTTTAAAACTTTGAGAATTTCAAAATTCAGAATGGGAAGAACTGAGAGTCTCTCACTGACACTAATACAGAAAATGAGTAAATGTTACAATGTCAAAAGGGAAAAGGATATCAAGCAGATGAAAAGACAGCTTGGGTAATGCACTGACAGAGACATGGAACAGGCACTGAAAGGCATTAAGAGCCTTAGAAAGGAAGAATAAGAGAAGAGTACCAGAATCTATATATTGTTATCAATCTTGAAAATTAGCAAATTCTGTGTTCAACTTTGTTTCAATTAGTGTATTTAGCATTCTATACTGTAGAAGCTTGACTATCACAATACCTAAATTAGGAAGAACGATCAACACCAAATAGAAACATACCCTCATGTTTCAGGGCAGCAAAGTATTCTTGCTGTATTTTAAGTGTCAGTTTTTGTTTCTTCAGTTCTTCAGAGGTTAAAGGAACTGGACTGCCTTCAGCTGCTGAGGCAGTAGAAGAAGGTCCTGCAAAAAAAATAGTCTCCCTCAAAATCTTTGGACTTTGGTGGTAAATTTGTGTCTGCACACAGGCACTCATAAGACATTTTTGAAATGTTACTTTCCATCTTACTTGATATGATCCTTCATGAGCATACAAATACAAGGTTACTGAGACTGCTTCTGTTAATGTAGCAGGAAGATTTCTTCACATATGATCTACATTTGCAAGATGTGCTAAGACTGCATAAAACCACTCCAACATATTCATTTGTTTTAAAAATTAAAAAATTTAATACAACTCTCTAAACTGTATTTCTGAATGGAACATCATTGCTGAATACAATTGTCTCTGTCAAAACAGATTGTTTAACCTTAAAATTTACCATTTTATAACAACTTGCGCATAAACAAGCTTACTCTGAGTGATAGGTGTTCCTTCTGGAGAAAATCTTGCTTTAACCTACATAGCTATGTATAGATACTATAAAGGTATTATTTTATTATGTTGCTTTGAAGGTTGCATGAAATTCCGCATGAAAGATTTCATATCAACTTTCGAAGTTCCATTTTGACCATTAATTCTTAAAAAATAGCAACAATATCACATATAACTAAAGAAACCCAACAGTCATTTAACAGCTTTTGCATTCCTTTATGACTATCAACTTTTCACACTTTTATATCACATTTAAAATTTCAAGGAAAAAATTAAATGCAAATTAAATGTCATGGGTTATCCCTTTTCATATGAGTATCATATCTATGTTTCAGTAATTTCAAGCAGTCCTATAACAAAGTCAGTATTTCAAATACCTTTCTTTTTAGTAGGTGATTTGGGGGATTTTTTGGTGTCTTTGGCATCCTTCCCAGTAGACCTGCTTGACATTGTCTGAGAAGACTTCAGATCTTCTTTCACTTGTAGCTGCTTTTCTCCTTCTTCCTTCACTTCTTTTGACTGTACTTCTGCTCTTACCTATATACCATATTCACACAATCAAATAAATGTTATCAATACTATGCAATTACTGTTTTAGATAGACTAAATTTACTGCAACTACTTGCTATGACAAACATATGTAATTAAGAGATATTTTAAGTAATATATTGATTATGTTATGATTATTTATCAAAAAATAAAATTATACTGAAAAAATTAAACACAATAACAGTAGGTCTAATTCTTGTAACCTCACTAACTTCACTGAAGGGAAAAGTGTGAAATATAAGAATCAGATGTGAAATCTAAGAATGTAAGCTATTATAAGAGTGCAAAAGTCTATGTGTTTTAAAATGACCAAAATGAAAAAAAAAACAACCTTGAAACCAACAATCTGAAAAGCAACATGTTGTATTAAATTATGTATAGAAGAGAATGTTAACACAGCTTTTGAAGTTGTGAAAGTTTTGAGTAAAAGTCGCATCCCATGATTTAACATGTCCTTTTCATATTTCTATTGAGGAATAAGGGAAAAGTTTATCATGGAAAAAGCAAATATATAGAACCAACATTCAAAGTATTTGATAGGGTGCAGAATGAAAATACAAAGGCACTGCAGATCTGATAATATACAGGTCTTAACACCTTTCATACAGAAATGCAAATATTTTCAATGGAAATATAGTAGATGACGTTAATTTGAGGCATAACCACTGCTAGTTGAAAACTCTTCTGTGATTCAGCATTAGATGTGAAACTAACATACACATTGTAATGCATGCTGAATGGAAGGCCTTTACTGTTTTATCCATAGGTATCTATTTAAATAAAACAGTCCCTACCATATCTGATACTGCTGTTACTGCTGTTTGCCATGTATCAGAAATAACATTTTCATCTTTCCCAAAAGCAACCAATACATTTTCAGAAGAATTCTCATCCTTAACACTCTTCAGTAGAGTTCCCTTGCTTTTTGATTTGGTAATATTTGTTTCTGGTGAAGGCAGGTTATAAGGAACTAGAGGAATTCTGAAAAATAAAATACAAGGCGTAAATCACTTTCCCCTTTCATAAAGAGGTAATTTGTTACAACATTAGAAAACATGTCAAGACAATGAGAATGCTATTTGCAAAATTTGCTGTAGTAACAGAAAAAGGATGGACTTATGACCAAAACAGGTAAAACATGTGGATGACAGGAAAGTTGGCTAGTTTAAAGACAGAAGATAAGGAGATAAATAGATGGATAAAACTAAGCCAAATGACTGCGTGATTTGATGATATATTCCAAATGAGCTAGAAGCATAACCTCATTACTTTCTAAACGAACTGTAAGTAATTACAAAAGGTTTTACTGTTGATGGAATTTTTGATATTCTGAAATTATTTAAGAGTATCCCTTACCTTTAATGTAGAATTACTGTTCCTAGGATGTTCTGATTTACATTTGTTGTTACTTGAGTAACTTAATTATGTTCATTTGTGCAAATTTAAAGCCTATTAATGTTCTAAAATAATACTAGCTTAGTTTTGTGATAACTATGCTGAAAGCCATCAGCAGTACTGAGGAAAGTAGGAAATATTCCTATAGCAAATTTCTTTCTAAGGCAGCTTTCAAAATGCTTTATAATTCAGAGATGTACTGGTGAAAATGATTAGGGTTAATCAGTCAAAATTTAAGAATAAATTAATCCTATAAGATGATACAAGATCAGTTATTTAACTATAATTACTATTTAAACAATCTTATTTCCCCATTCTTTGAAATATGCCCACATTTATTTCCACATATACCCACAAAGCCATGAGAGCATTATAATTGTTGATATTTGTACAATTAATAGTGTATTTCTACCTTCTTGATTCATTCTGATCTTCTTTCTGCTCTTTATCGACAATATCTAGCAATGGGAGTCTAGTAAAACCTTGTCTGTCTTCTGTTGGGATTTTTCCTTCCATTGCTCTGTAGTAGTCATGCAGAAGTCTCTTTGTATCTTGAAAACGATCCACTTCAACCTCAATAAGAAAAGACAGAAAGACTGAAATTCAGAACAAGTTCTATTACATTTTTAAATACATAGTGGCAAAAGCAATTACAAATAGTAAGAGTAATGGGGAAAACAATGAACAACTACATTTGTTTGAATTTTTATACTGTATTTAATGCACACTTTTACTCACATCAATGTCTACAAATTTAGTTTCTTAATTTTCACACAAGAATTTCCAACAGTAATAAAAATCTCATTAGAATAGGAAAAATATTTGTAATAAATAATGTTTAACACATTAAATTTAAATATATTTGGATTTATATTTATTTCTATACTAACAAGTATATACAAGTACAAAAATTTATAGAAATTGCTTCATTTGAAATAATCAAAATCCTTGTTAACATTAAAAAAAGAGTTAACTCATAGAAAGAGTTAAATGATGGAAAAAACAGTGTAAAAGGTCATACAGTTTATCCTCGTCAAAGAGATCAACAGGTTTTATGAGCTAAGTATCTTGAAGATCTTTTTCTGCAAATTCTCTCAGGAGAAATCAAGTAAGATTCAAAAAACATTTAACACCTGTCATGTTTTGATTTATTGATACAGACAAATGTTAGCTTCTAACTGCCAAAACAGTACAAAATATTCATGGGAAAATGCACAAAACCACATTCACAAAACAAAGAATAAAACCTTTGTGGTGTAAAGCAGCTCTTATCCATAAGCAAAGAAGAAAATATCTTCTATTACAGTGCACAGAGAAAGGTGGAGAGTAATCTGATTTAACCTTACTAAAGTTAAGACGTTCTTAAGTAGAATTTACACAAATCTATTGTTTATACAGTAACAGAACCACGTGGGGGATACATTTAACTTCCCACAAAAGGAGATCTCAAGACCAAGGAAGTCTATTTCTGACCGTTTCTCAAACAAAACCATAACATATAGTTTACATTTTTAGTTTTGCATTTTCGGTGTTAATTATTCATTTAATTATTTAATTTGGGGAACTATGGTGTACTGTGTTATGAAAATAAAAAAGTAGGGACCTTTTAGGGAGGGAAAACATAACTACTATGTATTTTTAACACATTAGTCATCTCAAATGGCTTTTCTGCCACTGTGATGTTATTTTACTTTCACTTATTTATTCATATGTTAAGATGAAGTTTTTAAATAGACAATCATATAAATTACAGGATAGTAAGGATAGTAAGGACAATTACAGGATAGTAAGAAAGTATTTTATATTTGGACTTTTTTTTTTTTTTTAACCCTATTGTTTTTGTCTTTATTTATGGCACTATTTAGGCTCTTTAAAAATAGAGTTAATAATTTCCATGCTATTGCAGATGAATATATCAGAAATTTTATTCAGATTACTCCAACACGCATCTGAGATAAAAAAGTGGTTCCCTTGATTGTTAAGCCAGAAGTGGTTAGGCCTGATTTTTCAACCAAATTAGCATAGCATGGCACGTATTTAAAACACTTTTTTCATTGCCTCCTTTGAAGTTGCCCAAACCTTCACAACAAGGTCACTCCATTTAGAGACAAGCTTGTCCATTCCACCCCTAAGTCTAATTTATGCAGTCACAGAAAAATAAATCTTACTTTACTTCAAGAACTGAAGTAATTCATGGTCTCGCTGAATGAGAGGAAAGGCGTAATGTGGGGAAGGAAAGATCTAACAAAGTGAAGATGATTTCATTAAAAACTTGTGAAAGATTTGAATGAATTTTCTCAAGGAAAACAAACATGATTTTCTCCAAAAAACTCCTTGCAACTTTTTTTTTAGACTGTAGGTAAAATTTCAAGTTACAACTGATAGAATTTTTTGATTTGCGAAATACAAGACAACCTTAACAGTAGGGAGGTCTACAACAGCAGTAAATTTTGTAATCCATAAAACGGATATGGTGTAAATATGATTATGGATGTATAAACAGTTCTAACATCTCTGTTACAAATCTCAAAACATTCACTGGACTGATAAAACTTGAAAAGCAGCAATACGCATCACAGATTGAAAATGCTTGACAGTGGACAACAGTAATTGTATTTTTCTTAAAGTTTTTTGCCTATTAAATGGTTAAACATGATGAATGCCATCTAATGCCATCCTGGTCTCTAGACTAAATATCTCTAGGCTTTCTAGGCAGAGTTAGAAGCAGCATGAACATTTGCTCATCTAATTCTTGATTCCTAACATATTCAGAGCCAAATGCGTGAAACTCCTCTGAGGCTTACTGTCTTTCAATTCCAATTCATTGTCTCCTTCAATTGCAAAATCCATAGTAGAGCTTTGTACCTTACCTGCATAAGTGAAAAAAAATGGTTTATTGCAATCCCCTTATGATCTCGCAACCAGCCATCATTCATGATATCAGTACGTTCCTGCTCTGCTTCTTCCCTTCTTTTATCACAGATATCCCAGAGAAGATCCCTTAAATCCTAAAAAAAAAATAAAATATGAGAAATAACTACGAAAAAACTGTAAATACATTTTTTTTTTTACTATTAGAAACTATATTTTTGCCTGTGCATGAGACACACACTCATTTATTGTAGGCGTTGTTTTTTCTAAATTGTTATAAATGTCAAAGCCTGGTCCAAGACTTCTATGATTACAGACAGATGACAGAAAACAGCTTTACAAATTAATCTGACAAAATAATCCAGAGGTCTATGATAAATACAGAGAACAGAGTTAGGCTTTTCCCAGGCAGAGAGCTATCAAAGCTAGACATAGAATTAGAACACAAATAGCTAAGCTCATAACAGCATCAGCGACCTTCCACTTAAATGGTTTGATAATAAATGCAAACATAAAGAGAAAGGGGATATGCAATACAAACATTTCTGAGAAATTAAGTCATAGTTTAAACATTATTCTATTTACAAGGCTCCATTCCATCTTTTGCTTTAACATGGATAGTGCTTCATAGGCCCTATTGTTTCTTCTTCAATTTACTTACAGTCAGTCTTTGGTGTAGTTCTGCTTTTGTTTCCTCATCTTCCCTCAGGTCATCAGAAACTGAATTAAAATCTGATTGCCACTGGGATACAAACTCCTGCTTATGATCTGGATGCTTTAAATAATCTTGGAATTTTTTTCTGTAAATTATGGCAAAAATAATGTTACAAAACAATGGCAGAGGAAAAATATAAAATATGGATATTGAAATACTAAGCTATTTCTACTCACCTAATATCTGCTAAATAATGTATCATGGAGTATTGTTCATCCCTTAGACATCTAAGTACAGTTTTGATGGTATTCACATACACATTTTCTACCATTTCCCAGTAAGGTACTAAAAAATCAGGTATCTCCTGTGAATATTTTAAAAAACATCAAAATCAATACATTCCTTGGCAACTCATTTAGATATATCATTAACAAGTAACAGATTATTTCATGATATCATACTACTGACTACTGACTTCTTTCATTTATTTTGTTTTGGAATCATCAACAACTTATTATAAACTTATCCAACAGAAAGTTACCCTGTGCATTTCTTTGAAAAAAAATGTGGCAGTATTCAAGATGAATAGGAAGTTCCCCAAAAACACTGCTAATACCGGTGTTTTTCGATACATTCATAAATTCAGGAAGTTGTTAGGCAGTACACGACTGTTTAAATTAGTAGAAATTAAGAGTGACTGTTGAGTGTTTCAAAAGCAACATTTTACTGACTGACTGTCAAAAAATGCCAAAGAAATGCATGACAAGTGGAAAGGGAACAAGATGAGTTGCAGACTTTAATCGCTCAGAAGGAGATTCACAGCATATGCCAGTTAACTGCAGTCATAAAGTCAAAACTGGAAAACATAAGGAACAGAATACAGAACAAAATACAAAACATCATTAAGAATCCTTCAAATCTGTATCTCAGTTACTGCATGCAGACCCATCTCCCCATCCAAAAGAATAAAGTTAAAAAATTAGTAAAACTAGAACAGACAGACCAAAATGCAAAAATCATGACTGAATATATTGAATCATTTCTGCATGAGTAGAGTTAACATTATGTCTTGATTTGAAAAGCATCATGGAGGCAAAATGAAGGAGTATGTGATAGATGCCTGTAACATCACAAACAATTTCACAGGGTGAATACAGAATTACTGTTCATTGAATCACACAATACAAGAACTTAGGGTCATCCAGTAAACCAAGTAAAATAGATTTAAAGCAAAGTGTTATTTCTTTTCTCTTCATAAAAAGCATAATTATACAGGCTACATGTCAACAGTTTATGGGTTGGTTTGGCCCCGTTCTGTGACTTGCAGGGAGAAGGGATTCACGAATCCACACTTCTGGAAAGGGAAATAGGGGACTCCAAATAATTAAAAACAATGGCAGCGATCTGAGGAGAAACAAACTAATTTTCTAAATATGGTATATCAGAATGTAAGATAACACATTATAACACAATATACTATGATATAAGTAGAATTGAAGCTAATAGATCAATTATAATGAGAGAGGGAGTCCAAAGGGTGGAAAGGTCTTGCTATAACACTGAGGTGAGATGCACAGTCAGGTCAAGCAGCAGGGAGGAGAGCTGAAAAAAAAAGGGAGGTCTTGTGACCTAGCCAGAGGTGATATCTCCTCTCTAAATGCAAGGTGTTCTGGGGTATGCAGTTCTTCTTCTCTTCCAGACAGGTGTCTGGAATTGGAGCATTAACTCTTTAACTCCCAGTGCCATGTGATATTATCATGTGGAACACTGATAACCAAAAATCATAAAACCACTAAATAATCACATAAAAACACTATACTGTGAAGACTATGAAGTAAATTGCTTCCAAAAAAAGAAAAAAGACAATCATGGAAAAAAATACCGTTGAGATTTACAGAATACAAAGATGTACCTATAAACTTATATCGGGAATCCCATACATTTCACTTTACTAGCAGATAAAAAGATGTCCTGGAGAGTGTTAGAGGAAAGTATCCTAGGAGAAATATCAGTGCACACTCTTGCCATTCTTACATTCTTTCTGCAGGACCAGTGTCCAGCCACCGCCAAAGGCAAGAACCTGAGTAGATGGGTCATGAGACCTGAGTAGATGGGTCATGACATGACTCCAGGAAGCTTGTTTTGGCCTTTGTGCACTGTTCTTCAACATCACTGTGAAGAATTTAGCAAAAGGCAATGATCAAAATTTTCAAGTGTGTTTCTTTCTTATATATTTTGGTATGAAAAAGTATTTGTACTTCTAGTACAAATACACAGCACTAGTGTACTTTTCACTGTAAAATATTTAAGAAAATAATGTGCTGAGAAAAAAAGTTTAGGTAGAATATGCACAAAACATAAAGGTAAGTATATACTTTGATATCTAAGACTTTTAACCCTGAAGGTACCTTGGGAAGTGGCTCATCTACATAAATCCATTCACCCGTTCCTGGCTTAATCAGTAGTGGTGTCACAGGAATAGGAGAAAGCAGATCTTGAGGTTTAACTGGCAAAGCCTTTTCTTCTGGTAATTTTTCTCGTACAGACCCTTGTGCATGAACATACAATTAGTACCTCCATAAGTATTTTAAGTATCAGTAAACAGAAATAGATATTTATGCTAATCTGACAAATTCAGACTAACATAAAGATTCAGAATCTCATCATCTGTGTATTTTTCATAAGAACATATGCTGATCAATTATGGGATGCCATAGTTTTTAGAAATCTGTTTCCAGTTAGATTGTATTTTGCAGGATTGCTACTTTTCCAAAATTGTCTCTGTGAGAGAAACAGTAACATAGTGAATTAGTATGATTATGCAAAGCATTCTTTACCTGGTAAAGCAAAGTCATTGATGTTGATACAATTCTTAGATTCATTAAAAGTATCATGATTTCAAGGACACTGCTTAATTAAGGAACAGTTGTAAGCATGGTTTCCATGTGAGATTGAGAAAGAATAATGTGGTGAAGGCCACATCAAGTCTTTCTTCTAATAACTCTGAAGAAAAGAGTTATTAAAAATCTAATCCTTGTTTACTGGATACTTCTTTTTCTTTGGAATTCATCTTTTTCCCTTCTTTTTAAATGATTCTGTTGTATAGAGTTGTATGTACATATGTTAATTGCATGGATTAAGAAGAAACATGCAATAAGATGCACCAAAAATGCAAATACGGCGCACTGAGTTATCCATGTTTTTACATTTCTGATAAATGAGTATATGTTTATAATGGCAAATTATCCTTCCTTTGTCATTGTGCTATCCCACACAGTGTTGATGCTAGCTGTAATATTTAAATCTGGAAGAAATTACTGAATTTAGTAATTCTTCAGTGAATTTAAATATATCCAACTGACAGTTTATTTTAAATATTTTGAAATCTTTTCTCAAATTATCTTTATAGCTATGTGAAATTGGTCCATATCCTGTGAAATGTAAAAAATACGACAGAAAATTTCAAAATTCCAGTGCAGTTATCAATAACTCATAAATCCCTGAAGCCTTGTAGGTATGGTGAAAATGCTAGTTTTTCCACATAGTTTTATATTTTAATGATTAGTGTTATCCATCAAAAACAGTCTTTTCTTAGTGAACTGTAAGAAGTAGAAAGGGAAAAACTTACTTTTATTCTGCTTTTTGTCAATTTCATCAATCAGAATTTCCTTTACAGTTTTGCACACAATACTTTCTTCTGTCTCTGCATTGACCTTCACTAGAGTGTTTTGATGGTCTGAAAACCAGTTCTCTAATTTTGGCCATGTGTCTAGGAAGCCTGAAATTCTGCAAAAGTCGTATTGATGTATACCTCTAAAATAGAACAACTGAAATAACTACAGGAAAATATTTTCCCATAAACAAAGGAAAGATCACAATATCTAACCTAAATACTAAATACTATACAATACTAAAGCAAATGTAGGCAGTACTTTTGAAGATATTTAAATTTTCAACGACATAAACCCCCTCAGAGTAAGAAAATAGCTCTTACTCTTTCATATCAGAAGTTAAGCCTATGTTTTCTTGCATCATGACTGAAATAATTATAACCAATAACATAATAGTCTAAACTAGTTAATATTATCAAATATTTAAAAGCAACTGTGTGCTCATGTGGCCAAGAAGGCCGATGGCATCCTGGCTTGTATCAGAAATGGAGTGGTGAGCAGGACTAGATCCTGCCCCTGTACTCGGCATTGGTGATGCCTCACCTCAAGTACTGTGTTCAGTTTTGGGAACCTCAGTACAGAAAAGACATTGAAGTGCTGGAGCAGGTCCAAAGAAGGACAACAAGGCTTGTGAAGGGCTTGAGAATATGTGTATGAGGAGAGACTGAAGGAACTGGGGGTGATTAGCCTGGGGAAAAGGAGGCTGAGGGGAGACCTTATTGCTCTCTTCCAATATCTGAAAGGTACTTACAGAGAGAGCAGGGTTGGTGTCTTGTCACTGGTGACAGGTGACAGGACAAGGGGAAATGGCCACAAGTTGCGCCAGGGGAGGTTTAGGTTGAATATCAGGAAAAACTTCTTTAAAGAAAGGGTTATTAAGCACTGGAATAGGCTCCCCAGGGAGGTGGTTGAGTCACCATCCCTGGATGTGTTTAAAAACTGTTTGGATGTGGTGCTCAGGGACATGATTTAGCAGAGGGTTGATAGTTAGAGTAGTATGGTTAGGTTGTGGTTGGACTCAATGATCTTTAAGGTGTTTTCCAGCCTGAATGATTTATGATTCTATGACTCTATGAATTAAAAGCTAAAGTTGCTGCTCTTGATTTTCCTCTACACGCAAAATTTAATAATAGCATTATAATTTTTTTTAATCTAATGATAGAATAAAATATAGAAAACCATGAGAGGTTCTCTGAAGTAAATACATATATACATACATATATACATATTTTATTTTTTGAATTCATACCCGGAAAAGAAATTTTCCTTGAAAAAATACCTTGGAAAAGCAAAACATAAGAATTCCTAATTTCTAAGATTATTTACATTGCACCAAAAATCTAAGCACCTCTTAGACTTCAGTCAGAGAAATTCTTAAGTAAGATCTTAACATAAGGCACTCATAGTGCAATCGTAGATCACATAAGAGCTTCAGATTAATTACATGCCTAATAATGTGGCTGAAGTAACTTTATTGTACTTAATATAACATACCTATGCAGCACCTGGTCCCTTGCTAAGTCAGTCATCTCTTCTATGATTTTAACATCTGAATTTTGACCGTTGTCCTCCTGTTCAGTTTGAGAGGACTTTGATTTATCTGCTGAGGAAAACAGCATAAATGAACATACGTTGAAAGGGTAGCTACTGGACCTAAATAAGATAACTACGTTAAAAGAAAGCTTCCAGATTTCCTCGATATTACACCTCTTCCCTTAAAAATTTAAAAGCTTCCTCAAAGAAAGGAAAGGACAGAAATAAATCAGAGAATTACTAAATAGAGCTGGGTAAGAATTTGGAGACTTCTGTTTGAATGCAAAGTCAATTATAACAATACATTTCCCAACTGATACTTTGCAGTCATAGAAAGCTGTAGTTGTAGAGATGTGATGGGTGGACAGTTTCAGGCATATATATTCTTACAGTTTGAAGGCATTTCTGTTTTTTTTCCAGTCTAACCTGAATCTTTCTTTTAGTAACTACTCGTTTCCAGAATGGATAGATTTACTACTGTATCTGAAGAAAAAGTATCCTTTATCTCAGAGACTTCTCAAGATTAAAAAAAAAAAAACTTTAATCTATTAGAAATAAACAAATTTTTATAGATTTCTGATGTGGTTTTTTTTGTTTGTTTCTATGACTTTTTCTATGACCATGGGACATCTTAAGAAACAATATCTTTTTTGGATTCCTGATACTATATCATGTAGCATCACATCTTAAAGATGTTTTGGCACAAAATGTCTTAAAATTAACATGAATATCAGTGCTAATACATACATCTTGATGGTATAGTTAGCAAAACCTCCAACAGTTTGCATCATTCTCATTTCTGCCAACATATAAAAGCAAAACAATGTTCAGCTCAAGCCATGTGCTATGTAAGTGCTGCAGTGAAAACAATGAAGAGTAACCCCCTTATAATCTAGACAATATGGTAAATATTTGTGAAAAGAACTTGTATTTTGCCAAGATGAGTGAGAGCAATGAAAAATAAGTAGTCCAGAAATAAAACAGCTTTCAAAAACCCTTTGTTGCTTTTGCCATTTTTGTCCAAAATCAACTATTTTTGGTTGTTCATTGACTAAGACAAGACAAAGGCAATAATCAATGGGGAATGAATGTTGGCATTTCTGAGCAAATTAAAAGTTAGCACATCCCTTTATTTACTCTTCCTAATGTCTCTTTCCAAATGTATCCACTGGAGAAAAACACTAATTAGACATGCTCATTTGGAATGAGTAATATTTCTGCAGCTGCTGTAAGTTACACTTTTCCCAACTGTTTCTTCATATGATAGTTAACATTAACCACTGCACTACCCTGGCTTCAGTGAAATTTCAGGACAAAAAAACCCACAAACACACATGAACTTGCACACTTATAATCCGCCTTTGATTGAAACAAACATAAGTATTCAGGATAACTTGGAAGCACTCAGGATGATATTTCAAAATGAATGGATGAGATTACATGAGGTAAAAAGAAATGGCAAAATAATGCTATTTTGTTTGAATTAGTATAATGTAAGGTTAAAATTGTTAAGTACAAATAAAACCTGAAATAATGCTTGCGATTAATGTGTTGCTTATATTCAGTCATACATCTTCAGACAAGTGAACAAAGGTAAAAGAGGTCTTACAAATAAGAGTAAAAAAAAAAATCTAACTTCATAATTATAAAAAAATACAAATATTAGTAGTTTAAATTAAAATACACAAATTGCTACCATATTGCAAAGTACTCACATTTCAGAAGTTTCCATATTTATAACAATTTTCATATTCCCCTTACATAAAAATGTGCTTGTCATTTGACTTCGTTTAAATGTAGATAGAAACTTACGCTTCAAGCTAGCCAATCGTTTCAATACTGTGGTGTCTGAAATATCCAGTAATACAGAAACATCAAATGCAGGTAAGGCAACAGGAGGCTCGTTAGGAGTTCTAGGATTTGTAACAAGTGAGAGCTTTCCACAGTTCACATATTTTGCTTCCGTTTCATCTGAATCAATCCCTGTACAGGCTTTTTCAAATAGCCTTGCCTGATTAATCGTCATTGGAAATCCATCCAGAATCCATCCCTTCTCTGGTGGTGTGTGGCTAAAAGTAAATGAAAAATGACATTTGCAGAGAAAAACTGATAGCATAAAATTAACACCTAAGGAAGAGCTTGTCCTAGTAGTTTATTCTGAATGACAGCATCATGATCAAAATAGCAAAACAATGAACTTTATGGCAGAAATTGCATGAAAAGGAGCTAAAAATGATAAACAGAACAATATTTGCTTCTTGATAGTTTTCAAAAACAATCTTTATAGAGCTGTACTGTGATCAGAGACATAATTTCATTGCTTTCAAAAAGTGCCAACTTCTGCACTGAAAAAACAAGTAGTAAAAACTGTTTTATAACATTAAAGTACAAATGGGAGTAAATATAACTTAAATGACATCCATGTGAGAATTTAAGAGCTAATTGCATATGAGCATATTTGAGATAATTTTCTGTAATGCAAGAAGAGAAAAAAACAAATAATTGTTGAAATATGAATGTTTGTATTATGTATCTCACATTAAATCTAGAGGAAAAAATACTAGCACATTCTGAATAGTTGAAAACTGATAAACAAAATATAGACATTACTTACATCTAATGACTATGTGATAGTTGTTTATTTTTTTACTTACTGCAATGGTGTACACTAATGCTTTTAAAATATAGGGCTGGATTCTATTTCTTTCAAATGAGCATTAAATCACTGATCAGTCCCACTTGCCCATAGCACACTCCAATTTTCCACTAATGTACTGACTAAAGAGAAATGGCTGAATCTAGTCCTAAAAAATTGATAATTACACTCTAAGTAATTAAGGGGGAGAAAAAGCTACATAATTTCATACTTAATGGCTTCCAATAGGATGTCAACTAGTAATTCATCAGGGATACTTTTTCCTTTCTTCAGCAATTTCTGTGATGCAGCGCCAAGCTGGGCACGTACAGATAGCTGTGGAGGAGTGCAAAGCAGTTAAAAGAACATGTAAGAACAAAAAGCTCAGGATGTTGACAACACTCACAGTTAAAATGAACATCATTATGTGATGGCTGCTCTGAAAGTAATGCTTCCTATTTTGTTGTGTTGGTCCATGACATCAGAAGCAGATAGTGGTGGTACGGCAATAGAATAGGAACCTTCTCACCAGCATTTCAATTACATTTTGTTTGCATGTGACAGATGGCAGCAGAGGGGCACACTGACAAAATGGTGCCTTGACATGGAAGGAAAGGCATGTGAAGCAAAGGTATGGAATTGAATCCTCCACGTGGAAAAAATTGGCACCCACTGACATTCATTGATGCTTGCTGAAAATTTATGGAGACCAAACAGTGTACACAAGCACAGCAAGGTAGTGGGTGGGTGTTTCAGCAGTGGCAAAAGTGTTAGTGTTTCACCATAACTGGTGCAGACTTTTCTGAGCATGGCATGCAGGCTCTTGTTCACTGCTGATGAAAATGGTGGTGGCTATTCATAAAAATAGTGTTCTGTAGCTCAGAATTTGCTCTATCAGTTGTTCTTTGTATCTATTATAGTTTCTACAGAAATAAATAGGAGGCGTAACTTTTGGAGCAATACTTTATACTTTTGGAGCAATACTGTATACTTCTGCATTCCTTGATTATATTTAGTCTTGATTGTGTTATTTATTTACTTTAATGTTTATTGTATGATCTACCTACCAGATATAGTTTTAACTGATGTTAAAGAGGCTTCATTCA
Organism: Lagopus leucura; assembly: GCF_019238085.1. Classification (NCBI taxonomy): domain Eukaryota; kingdom Metazoa; phylum Chordata; class Aves; order Galliformes; family Phasianidae; genus Lagopus; species Lagopus leucura. The sequence goes on from NW_024962268.1 coordinate 16,211,022, forward strand.
ACTGAAAAGTTGAACTGAATGTCATCACACACAAGAAAATGACAGACAGACAGAAATAAGATTGAAAAGCAAAAGATATTGAAAAAAAAAAAAAAAAAAAAAAAAAAAAAAAAAAAAAAGTGCCTTTGTCCTAATGTTCTGATTTTCACTACTCTAAACTCGGTGATGGTTTGATTTCTAACGGCTTAAGAAAATGCTAGAAGTTAAGTTTTCTGTAGCAATATTTAACATCAATGTTCATATAGGTATCTTACTTGCTTTTTAAGTACATTTCAGCAAGAAAAATAAAGTTGAGAGAACTGTAGAATTAATTATTTTTGAATGTAAAGAAAAGACACCTTGCGATGGGTTGAAATATTTGTGTGGCACCAGCAACATTCAGATCACATTTCTGCTAATTCAGAAATTATATAGAAAGTACCTTATCTTACATAATTGTGAGATCAAACAGGACGACACTTACATAGAATTCTAGCTGTAGGTATAACTCTAACCAGTATACACGGAAATAGATTCTTACAAAATCTCTTTTGATATTTCTCACAGAAAATACTTGCAATCAGGTCAGTAAATAAAGGCAAAACGGTGACAGTGTATCACCACTCTGTTGTTTAATGATACGATTCTGAATAATCTATCTTTATATTGTAGTAGTTAAAATGGACTACAAACCTCAGATATGTCATTCTCTTTGTGGTCTGATACAATTTCCTGATCAGACAGATGCTTTTTGACAGAACAGTTACCTAAAATAGGTACATTTGAAAGTTTAACAATTCCACATCTGTAATATTTCTTACTATAGCTAAATAATAAAAATACATGTCTAATTATTGTCCTATGACCAAATTAAAACAGAAGGTATTTGCAATTATTAGTATGATAGGATCACTGAAAAATTCAAGTTGCAAGCAACCTCTAAAGATCAATTCAATTTTACGGTTAAAGCAGCCGGAATGTCAGATCACATTACTCAAGGCTTTACCAGTCTCAAAAACCTCCAGTGACAGAAAGTACCACTAAAGACAATCAGTTTTAATGCTCTCATGGGAAAAAGACATTTTCTTGCACATGGTCAAAACCAGAACCTTTATAGGTATCTCCACAGCAAAATGAAGACCAGTGGAAACACGAGCTTGCTGCTGACTGGAGCACAGGACAGAGATACTTAATGTCTCCTCTCTCTTAGTCTCTTCAAGTACAACCTGCCTTCAGGAATCTCAGGCTCCTAAGACTAGGAAGGAAGTCTAGAGGCCAATTGCTCTGCAAGCAACTTTGCAGAGAAGACCTTTGAGGACAAGATTATTTTGAGCCAGAGACTCATCTCTGCATTAAGGAAGGTCAGAAGCATCCTGGAATACATGAAACACAGCATTGTCACCAGGAGATCGTACTTTCCCTATACTCAGCCTCAGTGAGACCATATCTAGAACGCTGTGTCCAGTTCTAGGCTCTCCAGAGGCAAGAAAGACCTGGATACATTGCAGCAGATCCAGAAGAAGATCATAACAATTATTAAGATGTTAGAACATCTGATACACAGGGAGAGGCTGAGAGCTGGAATTATTCAGCCCAGGAAAAGAAATCCTGAGTGGGAACTTGTAAAGTGGAGTAAAGCTGGAGCCACAATCATCTCAATGATGCCAAGTGAAAAAGGGACAAGAGGCAATGGAAACAAACTGAAACACACTGAATTCTATTTGAATGATAAAATATGAACTGTACGAGTTATAGAAAATTGGAACAAGTCACCACCCAGTGAGATTGTGGAGTTTCCATCCTTGGTGAAGTTTAACTCCCAAGTGAACACAGTGCTAAACAATATATAATACTGAACCTTCCTTGAAAAGTGTTGGACTAGATGACCTTCAGAAGTTCCTTCCACCCCCAACCATTCTGTGATTCTGATTTTAGTAGCTGAGCCCAATATCAGTTCCTTTGTTGTTAAGAGCTATTGTAAAGAAAGGTAAAGTGAGGGAAACAGAGGGCTTGCCTCACATTCCTTTGGAAGGTGCTTTCAGAATGAAGATTTCAACCTAGACACTGTCTGTGGTGCATTATAGGAGCGCAGCACCCATGTTAGCACTTCTGATTCTGATCCACATCTGATGGCTTGACTTTCTCGCTCAATCTCACATTTACTGCATCAGTACATTTATCATCAGACTGAGGCTTATGCTGGTCAATGTCTCTGAATCTTACTCTTTAGTCAATATGTTCACTCTTTACTGATGAGGTGTTGGCTCTGCCAGACTTATTATTGGCATCATCTCCTGGCTCACTTTCCTGTGTGGAGCAGTTTGCACTTGCTTCTCCCAAACAGTGGGAACGCACAGAAACACAAAATTCATAATGGCGGCTATTCTGAAAACTCAGATGTCATGGATTCTACATGAAGTCAACAGGAAAAAGTGCAATTGTAATTTAAATTTAATAAGAATTAAATTATATGAAATTTAATTTAAATTTGTATCTGCACACACACACACAAATACCTCCAGTTCCATTAGCAAATGTTCTTGTTAGAAATGTCATTGATGATGCTGAGAAGTTCCTCTGAACCTTTTGTCAGTTAAGAAAATAAATAGATTAGAAAAAAAAATATGCAATACAGGAAAACAAATCTGTCAGTTGAAGATGAACCTTGAAGTCTGTTAAGAAAAAACTTCTAAGTCTTTGAGTATTGAGTAAGAAATTGAAACAATGTACTTTTTTTCCTTATACACTCACTTTTCCCTGAGACAGCCAAAGCCAAAATTAACAAGAATGCTTACCTTGTTTTGTTTTGCAGAGCTCTCTGCTTCCTGAGAAATCAAGTTGTATTCAGTTTTCATTTCATTATTAAGAAAAGCTTGGATGGCCTCCTGAACCAGAGTATCAACAGACAGTACCTGAATATTGCAAACTAATATATACAAAAATTAGATAGCTTTATAGTTTGAGCTGAGCATACATGAAGAGAGACTATTAATGAAATTAAATCAGTAATTGGAGGAGAGTATCATTATATGTGAAGGAATGCACAATTCCTTTTGTTTGGACTTTTCATATAAGTTGTTTCCACTGTCTCTTCTCTGTAACCACTGCATTCACAATCTTATATATATCTGCTAGTCTCTTCAATCACAAACATTTTCAGAGAAATCAAAAGCATTTTTAAATCCTCAAGAAATACAGAAGAAATATTATAACAACATTATATGAGAGGTCAGCTGTTTTTAATCTTATGCTAGAAGATAATGAATGAATGACTTGAAAGGAACCTCAGTAAAATACAGTTGCATGTGAGGTTCAAGGATTAGTAATGAAAGGATTTGCAAAAACAAACTTTATTGTAAGAGTCAACTTTAAGAGCTTTCAGATGAAAAGCTAAACAAAACTCTACCTTTTTCAAGAAAATTTACACAGGTAGTTTTTCCACTAAAAGGTTTTCCCAGAATACATCCCTTGATGCGAAACGGAGGAATTATAGGCAGTGAAGATCTGGGTTTTGAAGGATAGAAAATCTCCATCAGTCTATGAAGCACATGACCCAATATGTTGTTATTAAGAGGAGATATGTTTTCTCTGTTCTCGTCAGTTGGACACCATTCCCCTGTCATACTCTGTGCAAATAAATTATCAAACAGTTAGGCAATATATATTGTATTTCATCTTACTACACATATGTAATTATATAAAGTCATATAATAACCAAATCTGAACAGTACTAATATTAAAATATTTTTACATTACAGCCTCATTAAAAGATGTAATTGTCATAATCATTAAGATTTACTGCTATTCACTAAGGCCTAGATGACAGACAAAAACTCCTACAATCATTTTTACAAAATCTAGAATAATTCTTTAAAATCCCACAAACACGAAAAGTCATCTCACTAGTACTACAGAATGAATCAGCTATAACTTTTTGGAATATAAACCCATTATCCTAGCATTCAGCACTCCAATGATGGGGCAGTATTATTGCCCAGTATAGCAAGCACGTCTTTGAAAATTTGTACAAAGATTTAAAATACATTTATCTCCCTAACACACATTCAGTAGTGACAACAAAACAAAACAGTACCCAACAAGACAAAATCATAAAAACCTTAAAAGAAATACTAGAAGCTTCTGGTTGAGTTAAAAGCATACAGCTTTTCCTTACAATTGCAGCTGGAGAAAGATGATAATAAAAGCTTGTAGTCAGAAAAATTTAACACATCTTTTGCCACTGGATTATTGCATCCTATACCACTAGGAAAGTACTATGAAGGACATGTGCTGTTTATGCTGTAATAAGAACCTCTTAGTATGCAGGAAAATACTAGTTCCGTTTCAGTTATTCTTAAATGGCACATCTGTAGATTGCTGTTTGCTAGATACATGCGTTATTACCACTCCCAATTAGATTCTTTTGTTCATTTAAGTGTACTTTATTATACAATAACAAATATTGTAAATATTTGTAAATTGTAAATATTCAATAAAGTACACCCTAAATGTAGTAGTAAATGGAGTAAAGGAATGTAGTAGTAAAGGAATTTCCACTTAAAAAAAGAAAAAAGAAAAAAATTCACTATGAGGGTAGATAAGAACAGGCACAGATTTCACAGGGAGACCCATCCTTGGAAATATTTGATAGCTGACTGGAAAATACAAGGAGCAATCTATTCAGAAGTCAGATCCACTTTGAGCAAACAAGTTGAACTACATGCCCACAAATTCCCTTTCAATCTAAACTATTCTATCATTCTATAAATTAAATATTTAATTACCATGAACATCAAAGTTCTACTGAAATATATTATACACATTCATGTTCCAGGTAGAATATGTATTTTTCAGAACTTGTAAACATAAGTTATATATTGCTATAGCATATATTCTAATAAGAGTTTACTTTGAAGATATATGCATTAGGTAAATTAATACCATGTAACTTACTACTACTTTAAATGAAAATGCGACCTATATTTAATCAGTTAAAACCAGAAAAAAGTATTTCTGAGCTGTAAAATATCTCCTCCTTAAAATATCTCAGATATATGTACTTCTTAATAAGTTGTGGAAAAGATTAATTTAAAAAAGTTCAAATCCTTAATCTATCTGAACTATTTTCCCTAGAAAAAGGAGAGATCAATTTTTAAAAATTCTATCCAACCTGTGGTACAAATGAATTCTAAATGGGGTAGGTTTCTTATTTGAAGTACTCACCTTTTGAATTTCTTGTCTTTCTAATCAGAAAATTGCTCGGCCATACCTGTCCTTAGTTAAACTAGGTTATCTGTCAGAAACAAGTTTTCAGGTATCCAGGACAGAGTTACCTAATTCCTGGTTAATGCTCTCAAAGAAAATCGAAAATTATTTGATATTTTGGGTGGTGCCTACTGTTATGTTTGGTGTGGCTTTTTTTTTTTTTTCTTTTTTTTTTTTTCTTTTTTTTTCATGAATTGTATTTATTTATGAAGTGATTAGGCATAATGGATGTTATGGTAGTTTTCAAATATTTCCAGGCTTATTCTAATCTGGAATTACTATCAGCAACAGGCTGATAGTACATACTTTATTTATTTTATTTTATCAAATATGCTTCTTTAACTCAGCATTCTTATTAAAAACTTATCATTCTTGAGGCATGCCAGGCTGCCAGTGCTTGGCTTTTTTCTTAGGTGAAGAAATCATAATAAACATTGCTAGAATGCCCAGACAATACATTTTCAAGATAGAACAGTCTGAAAATACTTGCTATTCACTTAGGTTTTCAGTTGACATGAGTGTGGATTGATGCCAACAATTTTATGCAAGTCACAAGGTATTATTTTTGGCTAATACGCATTCAGAAAAGTGTAAGATTAATAACATCTGGAAAAAAAATAAGTACGTGAGTGTACATTTGAAATAGTCTGGTACTGAAAAAGAGGCTTGAAATGTGTCAGTAAGTGTTTAACGCCGTTACTGGACTTATATTGAAAGAAACTACTAGATTCTGCAATACAAATAATAATAATATGACTGAAAATAATCAATTTTCTTTTTCTCCCCATTTTTTTCCACACCCAAAGAGAGTGATTATTAAATTTATTATGTGAGTTTATATAGTATGAACGGGTAGCTTATAATTAATCAGAAAAACATATTTTAAGATTGACAAGAAAGATATCTCAGCTGTCAGGTATTTACCACAGCTGATAACAAAACTTCAGACTGACTGCAAAAAAATATACCAGTTGATTCAGGGAGTTGGTAAGAACACAAACATATGTGATTATAATTTCCCAAAACTTCAAATGACAGGATATTTGCAATGACTTACACGTATTAAATAGATTTTTCTGTTCTGTTTTTTTTTTTTTTTTTTTCCAAAGAAACTATCAGCTATATTGTAATTTGGAAAATACTACAGAAAAGTTTTTAATTATAACAGGGAAATATTCACCCTTCATCTTCCACATCTAAAATTATAAAAAGTATCATAAACTTGAAGAAACACTTTAAGATACTTTGTATCCTAACAGAAGATCTGCCAAAATATTAGCCATTTAAACTAATTTTTATAAAAGCTGCTGTTGAGAATAGATCACCCAAATCAATAATTCCTGTTAAAAAACTTTTATTCAAAATTACTTGGATTAAGACTACCAGGTTTTATAATAGACACTGTATTTCTTCTCACTTGTTTTTGCTGACTGTCTCTTCTCACATTTTCAAACGAGGTAGCATTAATCTGTGGGGGGCAGAATGGCGAGGCCGGACTCTTTTCAGTGATGAGTGGAGACAGGACAAGGGGAAACGGCCAGAAACTGCAGCATAGGAAGTTCAGCACAAATGTGCGCAAGAACTTCTTTACAGTGAGGTGACGGAGCACTGGAACAGGCTGCCCAGGGAGGTGGTGGAGTCTCCTTCTCTGGAGATGTTCCAGACCTGCCTGGATGCCGACCTGTGCGACCTGCTGTAGGGAACCTGCTTTGGCAGGGGGGTTGGACTCGATGATCTCTGGAGCTCCCTTCCAACCCCTACAATTCTATATGATTCTGTGTGAATCACACTTTCAAATTCCAATTAGTTAAAATCAATTGCACAGTAATTTCTTTGTTTATCTTACACACTCACTAGGTAAATACAATTAATGTTATATGTAAGCATTCAATTTTAAATGTTTTAAAATTGCAGCAACTCTCTGCTGCTACTAAGATTCAGAAGAGCCATGTATTTCCAGTAGAACCTCATGTAATGAAAAGAAAATGCATGTCAAATTCTGATGTAATAAACTATTGAAAGAAGAAAATGTAATATTACAACAAAATTTTTACAATTAAGAACAATCAAGGTGTATTATATTATTCCATTATGGACTGTCTGTTTCATGTACCTTGTATTCACCATAATCTTTTTCGTCTAACAGATCCATTTCATTCAACTCTATAAGTTGTTCTGAGTTTGGTTCACTTGGCAAAGTTTTAATTGAGGCTTTTTCATATATCGATTTTCCATTAAAAAATAATTCCTTCCAATCACAGATCAGTTTCAATGGAACTTTGCTGCAGTAGAAAACAAACAAAGAAACAAATATGAAGGCATTCCAAAACAAAAAATAAAAGCAGATAGACATCTGAGAACAGTGAACCCAAATTTATAAGAATCACAATCATGAAATATGGATATGCTAAACTAGATATGGTTTATAATGCTTTCTGTAATTGCTACAGCTTTTTAGGGGGGAAACCATAAAAACACTTACTGTGGCATCTTACTTGTGTTACAGCAATATCTGTGCAGTAACAGTTGTGCTGTACCTAAATAAATTGCTCCAAATTCTATCCTCTTCTGTGGGTTAAAGTCTCTCCTCACCAAAAATCTACACTTTTTTTGGTTTTCTTTCTGGAAGCTAAAATTTATTCAGTACTGTACCAACCATTAAAATCCTTCTTTTCCTTTACAAAGGAAAAATATTCATCTGAAACAAGACAAACTGCACGAAGTAAGAAGTAATTAAACAATTATTCCTATTGCTAAATGCAAACATGACACTGACATCTTTAGATGCTAAATCCTATAACTGTTTAAATTTGACAAATGCTCAAAATGTTCTATTTTGAATAGAACTAGATTTTCTTTTTTTTTTTTTTTTTTTTTTTTTTTTTTTTTTTTTTTTTTTTTTTTTTTTTTTTTTTTTTTTTTAGTAATTGCTGTAGATGCATATTACAGCTTTAAATAACCTATTTATTGTTCAAAAATAATTAAGCAGTGTCTACAGTGACTACTTCATCAAGTACTTACTGGCCCTAAATTTAGATAATTTCCACAAACTATAAACATATGGTTACAGTTTTATCATTTAGTACACAATTACACCAAAAGGAAGGAACTTTTGGCACACTTTCTTATTCAGTAAGCCTTACCCCATAGTCTAATCACTGAATCTTAATGACAGAATGAGAGCAATTGAGAACCCAAGCTTCCACCTCACGGAAGGCAGCCACATGGAAGTTGCTGCCTTTTTAGGATCTTCTCAGAAAACCTGCAGCACTGGGGCATGTCAGAAGAGAGAATCACACAAACATTCCGGTGCTCAAACCAGCATGAATCACTAAATCTAACAGCTACCTAACACCTGTTAGTTTTGCCTAACAGCTACCATACTCACTTGTTTGTCAGCACTCGATATTCTCCTATTTTTGTTGACAAATCAACAATTTGGTCAATCACTTCCTGACATATGGAATAATGCATTTTATAATGAGCCTGAGCTCTTTCAATGGCAATTTTCTCATGATGCTCTCTTTCCTTGGCAATTTGTTCTTCACAATCAATTTTTTCTTGTTTCGCAAGAGCCTAGAATTTTTTTAAAGGGTACATTTGAGATTGCAAAGAAAATCAAACTGCAAAAATGCACCATCATAGATAAGAAAATGAACTTGCTCAGTAAAGGTTAGAAATGAAAACAGATCCTCACCAGAGATGAGACAGTGATCATTAACATAAAATGAAATCTAAAAACTTCTATCCATTGGGTAATTCCCTTTTTTTTTTTTTTGCATTCTAACTAGGAAAACATAATGAAATAAAGGAAGTATGTTATTTCTTCTTTCATGATATGCATTAAGAACATATTCAGTGCTAGGGTATAGAGAAACATAAAATGATGCTGTCTACTCTTCCTAAGGAACAACAATGCAGATGCATTGATAAAGGCTGATTTTCACTGAAAACCATGTGGAATACTTAGAACATGTGACAAGAAATTTAACTTAACAAATTCTGATCTGCAAATAATTTGAGATTATTGGTACCATTTGACTTTTGAGAAAGATTTTTTGCCCTGGTGGAGAATTATCAGTAATTTGTGTGATGATGGCCTTCTTTTTGCCAAAAAATGTACTTAAAAAAATGTAGTAATCAATACCTATAGATTCTGATTATATATGAAACTAGATGGATTGAAGAATTTAAAGCTGGCAATTGTTTTTGGCAGAAGCAAAGTAGCATTTCTACACATTATAGCCTGCTGGGGGCAGAACACTTGGCAGTTTGCCCCAGGATTATGAATTCTTCTATTTTTTTTTGTTTGTTTGTTTTTTACTAATAAACTTTAAGCCCAAAGGCAACAATATTGAGCACTCAAAAATGAAATTCTTTATTACCAGCACTTGCTAAAAAAAAGAGAGGATGATAGAGATTATATTAAAGAAAATGAAATACATAATTCTTGAGTCAAGTTTTTCTGCCACTTAGTTGTTTTCATCACTTCTGTTATTTTGCCCCATCAAAAGTCTTTTAATCTCAGCACAGAGATGTTGTTCTACAAGGTTAAAATTAATTTATAAGAAAAGATCACAGTTAAATGTTAAATTGCTCAATTCCATCCACTACGAGCTTTGCAGTAATTTTAAACATAGTTAAAAGTGATATATTAATCACTAGGTCACCATACCCCTAAAAAAACCTGAATTCTAACAGCTGACAATGCAAATTCCACAGGTGGATAGTGTAACGCTCCCAGAGCAACTCAAGGAATAAGTAACTATTTACCGCCTCTCTGTCAAGAGCTTCCTGAAACTCTTTAAGTCGTCTTTGTTCATACTGCTTTTCCCTGAAAATTCTGTTTTGTTTTAAGACCTCTTTCTCATGTCGAACGTGCATGAGTTGAACAGCAATCCTCCGCTCCTGCTGAGATTGTCTCATGAGCTTGTAAATAAGTTGTTCCTCCTGGTAAATCTCCTAAATCACATATATTTAACAAATATCATTAAGGACATGTTACAAAATATTTCATGGACAAGTCGTCACTATCTCATAAGAAATATGAATGAAGTAATACAACAGCATTTACTTGCTAATTTGATGCCTATATCTAGAATAGCATATGCATTCACGAGTATTATTTATGTAAAATGAACAAAAATTGTAGAACAATTAAGTGAATTTTGAATACATCTTACAGATACACCAAGCATAACTACACTTGTTCAGAATAACACAATTGTAAAGAAATTGCAATATATTTCAAAAAACTGCTTCTGAATGTAAATATAGATCCATTCCTCGAATTATTAATTGGTTGTCATTTCACTTATCCGCACTTGCTTTCCACCTGTCCCCATTCTCAGCCATACTCTGATAAACTCTTGATAAGTCTACTCTTCTACGGGTTTGAACTTCATCCTTTTCTCTTGGGATTCAGATAATTATCTCCCCCACTCCAGAAACAGAGAATGTGGGGAAACACTCCAAATATAGGAAAATACAAGTCTCCTGGGTAACAGCTTCAGATTTCTCAACGGGAAAAAGTATCGTACTTAGAATCTCTTACTCAATGTTTTAAGAAAATCATTCTGAACATTGCTTGAAGCATGGTTGATGTACATCATGTACTGTGAAGATTGTGAATTATTACTTTTCAAAGTTCTTGGTAAAACATAACAGTAACTTTTCACTACTGTACCTCTTTCATGCTGTCACTGGTATCTTAATGAAAGCTTAATCTAACCTGAAGTGTCTTAATGAAACCTAAAGTTTAGTTCCACTATCTTCACTGTTCAGAACTATTTCAGAGATGTAATCAAAAGCATCAGCTTGCCTTTCAAACTCTATTGCTAAATATCACTTCTATAGCAGAATTTTAAAGAAAACTTTGGATTCCCTGGAATTTTGATTCATATAAAGAAAAAAAACTGCTATAAATTTTAATTTTAAATTTGAGGACCTAAACTGGAAATTGATTTGAAAAGTTCAAATTAATCTTTCTCAGAACAGAGAAATAGGTTAAAGCCAGTCAATAGTCAAAAGAAAAATAAACCAAAAGAAAGTATTACTTCTATTTTTTTTAATGTTTATTTTTCACTAGCTTTTAGTGTTTGAGAGAGGGTAGAACACACTCTATAAGTTTTCCTCAAAATGAAAATTTAAACTTGTTGCATATTATCATACTTCTATAAACAACTTATTCTACAGAGAGATCTAGATCTCTCATAAACAACGCAACCAAACACTTTTATTAGTCTTGTAACAAAAATAGCAAAACCTGTTTATTTTAATTGCAATAATAAGAACAAAAACTTTTTAACACATTTAAATCTTTAATGTTGACATCTGAGAGAAAACATATTTTTCAAACAAAACCATATTTTTTAGTTCCTTTGTCACTGTAATTGCTATAAAAAGTATATCCTAATTAAATACTAGTGACTTGAAAAGACTAAGCACATATGAAAATCCCTCAGTGCTTTGACTATTTTAGACAAAATGTAAGCTTTGCATTCTTCTTCCCTGTCACAGTATTTCATCACAGTGCACTAGTTTTAATGGAGAACAAATTAGTACGTGCACATCTCAGGCTTTAATCCCAGAGTTTCAACTGCCTCAAAGATTATCCCCCTACAAAGATTATGGCAAAATGAGAGTCTAATTCATAGTGTACTATTTGTATATTATGTACATTATCTTTTCGTATCATCACAGCAACCCTAAAATGGAAAACAATTTTAGATGCACTTTGCATTTTCATATTCATGCTGTGTGTCATTTGATACATTTGAGGTAAGCAAATTAACCAATAGCACTGCCTACCGAATAGTGTATCTGCCCATTTGTCTTCTATATTCATCAAATCCAGGGAATAAGAGGAGACATCATGCTGCTTCAGTTCTATCCACTGCTTCTTCTGACTAACTACTTCATTAAGATTTCAAAAAAGAATAGAGATTGTGCAGACTTTTCTGCTCTGCTTTTCTTTATGACAGCATTTTGTCCCTAGCCATGGATTACTACATCAAGAAGTACTCCACTTGAGGGAGATGGATGTTTAAATTCTAATTTATAGAGGACTGAAGAAGCCATCCATCAACTCTAAGGTGCAAAGTGGTGGGCCCAATCAGAAATCAAAGCACCTTATCTACCAGTATACATTCTTTCCAAATGAAAAAGGAAGATTATTTGCTAACTGGAGAGCAGGGAATTTTGACATTATTCTAAATAATCGAATATTTTGACACAAAGAGTAGGCTTGGAAAGTCTCAGCAGGAAATGTTTAAGGAATAAAGAAATCCGAAAGGTGAATTAAATCAGAGGATAAATTAGAAACATGGAATCATGGAATTGTCTAAGCTGGAGAAGACTTTCAAGATCGTGAAGACCAATCACTAGCCTGATCTACTAAGACCCATCACTAAACTATGTTCCTTAAAATCACATCCACATGTCTCTTAATTATCTGCAGAGACGGCGATACTAGGATTCAGAACACCAAACATAATTTCAAAACAGCTCTTATTGGATTTGGGGAGTAAAGCAGTGGTATCTTGCATGCAAACAGTGACAGACCTAAGGTTGAAAAACTTCAAAACTTCTATGTGTACTAGAAGACAAAACAAAAATGGTAGTTTCAATTTTGTACCTAATATTTTACATCTACTTCTCCACAGAGGGTGCTGATATGTCTGAAGAACTAATAAATATGGTAAATGAGACCTGTTAGAAACTATTCAAAAATTTTCTAAAAAATAATGCACTTTTTTTTAAACCTACTTGAAACAACAGTGGCATCCAGTGGCCAAACATTAATGTTGTGTTTATGTTTCATGCTCATACGTGTTAAATTATTCCGTCTCTCCCTTTCCCAGTTTAGTTTAATCACAAATGAAACTATTCTGTCTTGTTGTGTTGTCATAAGATTTATGACCAAATCTTACCACTTTGCATACATAAATCTATTTGGTTGACAAGAAATAATCTAGTAAAAATTAACTTCCTCTCCCATTTCCTTCTTCTCAATATATTGCTGAAGCAATTTCCTGATAGCTTTTGAAATTCAAAGAGAAAATCTAACCAAAACATTTAAAAATAACAAGCACTTTGAACAATAGTTAGTTGAAATGGTGCAAATTAAAGATCCAGGTATGATGAAACTATGCTACTCTCAAACACTTCTATTTCCTGTCTGTAAAAATCTGCCTGGTATCATAACATACTCCACTAAAAGGAACACCATGTAATTTTTAAGTATTCTTGCTTCCAGGCTCATATTTCTACTAGAGTTCACAGTGTACCAAGATTCGAAAATTGGAACAAGATTCTTTTAGATGAGATTTATTTGTATGGACATGAAAAATAACTGGAGCACTCTGAAGACATAAAGTACATGTCTTAATGTTAAGACATTAATGTTAAAAAAATTAAATACATAACTCTAGATGATCTGATGGCCTGTGTTCAATTTTTATGTATTATAATTTAAATTCTGACTTCAGTGACCACAGTTTCAGCTTGCAAATGCTTTCTGGTTGAATATTTAAATATTTTTATTTATTTAAATTATATTTAAATATTTAAATATTTATTTAAATATTTTCAACTACTTTGTGCATTTTTTTTAATAATCTTTAACTAAAGAAAAAAAAAAAAATCAAATTACTTCACACTTTTCTAAATCAAGCCATATTTCATTTCTGAACTTTCACAGAATTCCCCTGTCATAAAACAAAAGTGATTCTTTTAGCTGATCAGGCTACTGTTTTGGTCAACTGTTCACTTTCCTTCTAATCCCTGCAGTCTATAACTCTTACTGTCTCTACATCAGCAATAATTTAATTACCAGGAAGTTAGGGACAGTATCCGTACTTCTGCTCCACTTTGGAGCCCTTCTGGAGACAGTCTTGTAATAAGCACATTGCAACACCTCCTTCAACTCAAACTGGCAAAGTTTATACTGCAACTGGAGGTGGACCAGCTGTCTCATCAGGATAGCTCTGTCTCACTTTGCTGGCTTTATGCTGTACTTAGCAAATGTCAATGGTTATCAGAACCATTAGTCCAGGTCATTAGGGTTGTACTGGGGCTGTGACAGCTGGTGAAAGTTTTGGCACTACAGTGATTTCACTCAACGAGGGTGGCAAAATTTCTTCATGATCTATGCATATTAGCAAGAGCATTCTCTAGAATTTCTGTCTGTGAGAGCTCAAAGATAACGTGCGAATAGACTCTTAGTCTAAGCCAATACAGGTGTTCTTAGTTTTTTGCAGAACATGAGTGTGCGAGAGATGCTGAGAAGTACTGTGACTTCTATATGTCTATCCCAATGCAGGACAAGATTCAAATTAAATAATCTGCAACAGTCATTTTTTGAGAGAGTAGAGACATCTTCTCAGGACACATATTCTACTCTATAATATGCCAAAAGTCAAAGCTCTGATGTGCAACATAAGTATATAAAACATCTTACTGCACAACGATTTCAAAAGTCATAGAGTCCAGACAAAATATGGCATTACACATTTGCAAATACAGGTTTTAAAGTGAGTACTGTTGCATTTGTTTTTTTAATGAAAGTACCTTCTTCAGACCCAGTAAACATAATGATAATTTAAAGTTCAAATGTTATTCTTGTTTTGAGGAAAATAGGCAGATCTACAACTGATTTTTAATCACCTTAGTTCTGTCTTCATTTGAGGCTTTATATTTTACAAGGATAATGTATTGCACAAGTGTAGTAAGAAGGAATGGAAAACCTTTTTCCTTTCTTTTTCCTTTTTCCAAGAAAAAACAAGGCATAGAAGTCCTTTTCAGAGGTAAAGTATACATACCATCTTTTCTACCTTCCAAATGTTATTAGACCCTCCAAAAGAGTGTTGATTTGTACTTGCAAACAAATATTTAGGTTACTAATTGTGTATGTGTTATACTTCTCTCACCTCTTCTGTTTCATGTGCTATTAGCTGTTCCATTAACATTTTACGACGTCTTTTTTCTCGTTGTTCTCTAGCAAACACATCTTCCTCCAAATGTTTTTGAATTTTTCTTACATATTCATCATCTGAATAAGTAGGTAATAGCTCAGTTGCTGCCTGTGCTGTAGTTTCTAGGGTTGTTTCTTGCAACTTCTGTGTTTGAAATGATTCTTGTATATCACTGATAAGAAAATTGAAATAAAAGATTGAAATAGAAGTTCACTGGCTTTATAGAACTCACGGTTTTTTAGAGGTATTTTCATGAAGTTGGGCACAAGTCTAACATATGCACAACAGAATTATCTTGAATAGTAAAGTCAGTGAGTATTGAGATTACTCCTTGAGACCCTTGTGCACCCACCAATCACTGCTGAGACCATAGGAGAGCTCCAGTCCTTATGTAACCGATTGTCAATTTGTTCATTTGCCAATATTTAATATAGAAAACCAATTCTGCAGAAATACAAAATTAGAATCATTTGCAGAATATCAAAGCAACATAGGCTACTCTTTAAATATATCCATACACTCTGAGTGCACTTTCTCTCATAGTTATTATCAGGTTTTGTTTTTGTAGAGAAGTATTTACAGCAGTATGCCACCTTCTCAGAATATGGTATACGTATCATTAAAGGTGATAGAATGGCTATTCTATCTACTTTGCTGTTTATACAATAAAACTCTAAGGAAAAAGTTTATTTTGAAATGTATTTCCACATATATACGAGGACTGTTCTGAAAGTAATGCCTTCTGTTTTATTATGTTGGTCGACAACGTCAAAGATAGATATTGGTGGTATGGTAGTAGAGGTTAAGCCTTCCCACCAATATTCTGTTACATTCTGAAGTCATATGACAGATAGCAGCAGAGGGGCAATATGACAAAATGGCATCTGACATGGAAGTATATATGAAACAAAGATATAATTTAATTCCTCCATGTGGAAAAAAATGCACTAATTAATATCCATCAAAGTTTGCTTAACATTTATGGAGACCAAACAGTGGACGTGGGCACAGTGAGGCAGCAGGTGGTGCATTTCAGCATTGGTGGCAGTGGGCCACTTCTGTTCACGCAGATTTTTTGCAAACACAGAATGCAGTCTCTTGTTGATCACTGGCAGAAATCCATAGCTGAATGGTGGAGATTATGTTGAAAAACAGCAGCTGAGAATTTGCGCTATCAAAAAGTATTATCATGCTCTTTGTTGTAGTTTCTGCAAGAAGAAATAGGAGGCATTGCCTTCAGGCTGACCTACATACATCCAAAACCATTCCCTACTCTCTGCACATCTGATATTACAGACTCAATGATTGTAATAAACAGGGAATAAGAGATGCGCTTCATATCCTTTATTGCCATATAAATGGTAAAAAGGACAGAAGGAAGGTTAAGCCATTCCTACAAAAATTATAGGTTAAAACACTGTAGCAGCAGAGGGTGGAGCTTGAGTAGTTACAGCACTAGCAGAAGTATGAAAAACCTCTCACAGAAGAATCAGTTTAAGTGAAGAAAGACCTTATAGTCTCTTCAAGTAGCTGTCTGCATAGATAGCAGGCACTTACAGTTAAGATCCTGTCTAAGATTAACAATCTAATACTCAAATATTACCTATCAATGACTTGGCTGTGTACTTCAAAAGCATTTCCTACAATGGACTTCTCAAACTTGTTAATCTCCTTGTAAGTGTCCTAAAGAAATAACACAAAATTTAATGCCACTTTTCTTGTTACAAAGCATCATAAGGGAGCTTCAACTATTCACAGATTGAATAATAGAGAATTAGTTTTGCATCATATTAGTTCAAGAGAAAAAAGTTTACACTGAAAACATATGAAGCATTAGATAGATATAAAGAAAGGCAAGGCTGTTTTCTTCTCTTACTTTCCATTTCCATTTAATTCCCCCTTATACTAGCTATACCTATGTTCACCATACAAAATTCTGTTCTTGCAGCTGTCCATTTACAGGGTAAAGCCAACTTACATTGGACTCTAGCAATTCATATATTATCTCTAATCAGGGATTTTTAAAACAAGATAGGCTGTGCTATGTTCTGCTTTAGATTTAGTATCTTGAATTAGTCCCTAATAATTACTAAATTAGCTGTTTATATACTCTATTTTAAAAATAATCTGTTTCAGTTTATTCAGTAACAACTTCCTCTTCCATCAAAACAAAATTTTCCTATGTAACAAATGTCAGAAAGATATTTTGCCAGATTTTCACTGACTGAGGCTAATGTACAATTTTAAGAGTTACAGTAGGTGATACAAGTACAGAATTATTAAGTGTAAATGCTCCTAAAAAACTAACCTTTTCCAAATTCATACAACTACTTTTAACAAAATATAGTTACCTCCACTTCTCTTTTCTTCTTTAGCAATTTTTTTGCTTCATTAGCTTTTAAGGTGTGGCTTAGTGATGGCTTTGGAACCTGTATAACAGCTGCTTGAATCCGGGCCATTATTTCATTTTGTCTTCTTCCTATGCAATGCTGAATATTCAACATCATGTGTTCAGATACTTGACTTCAAACAATACATGCCATATACTTCTAATATACCATCTATTTATCTATGAAGTAAATGTAACTAATTTAACTGACTCATAATGAAAAAAACATCATTGATCAAATGATTTCTTTTTCTTAAATGAGGCTTGTTGTCTTCATTTTGTCTTAAAGTACGAGTATAAAAAAATGGCACATCCATGCAGTTGGACCAGATGTTCTCTGTAAGTCCTTTCCAGCTGAACTATATTCTATTCTAGTTATTTTCTTTGCATTAAGAAAGAGTGTGGTATAACAGAAGCACATCTGTAAAGAAAATCAGTTTGTGTTCAATGCCGAAGAGTCATTTAAGGGGTTATATTAAATGCTAGCCCTGGTCTGGCACTTGTTTCAAGTAAAATTCATATCAGAAACTAAGAAACATACATACTATTAGGCAATATTACCAATCAACACTGAGTCTCAGGTGATCAAGTACAAAAATTGCATTTATGCTAAATTGCATACACGATACATGAAGGTAAAAGCAGAATTGTGTTGAAAAGGCATTTCCCTATAAAGATCCAAAGAAAGTTAAAAAGTAAATATAAACTGTAAAAGGATTATTATTCCAAAAATTCATTATGAAAAGGTTATGGGATATTGCTCATATTTTCTTGTGTAGATACATGAAAAGCCTTTTTTACAAGTACACCTTAAATACATCTAGCTGTGAAATCTATATTCTGTCTATCGAGATTTTTCATGCATGACAACATGCAGTCAATTTTAAGTATGAAATTTTTAAATACTGTCATTAAGAATCTTCTAACAATATGTTGGCTTTATAGCTAAACATTCATGCTTATCAAGTGGACACCCTTTCTTCTTTATTATTATTTTTTTTTTACAAACGTAGTGGTGCAGAAGAGAATTATGTACATGACCTTATGAAAACACTTTCCCAGAAGATTCAGTAATATGTAAGCACTCACCTTTTCAGTGTCTTGGGCTCTTTGTTCCTCTTGAAGTTTTTGAGATTTCTGTTGTTCTGAAATATGTATATGAGCTATTTTATCTTCTATTGTCTTAGATTTCATTTCAAAATAATCTGAAACCTGCTGTAGTTGCAAATCAGCCTGATGTGATGTTAAAGATTTCAAACGCTAGAATTAAATGTTACAATAATAGAGTCAGAAATAGTAAGAAATATAGCTTTTAAATACAAAAAATTTCCAGTAGTCATTTTGAACTGTTATCCTGTGATAATGTACAGAACCACTTCTAAACTTGGTCGAATATTTTTCAAAGAAAGGACTAGTTATATTGAGAAAAACATGCAGAACTGAACTTGGACAACGTCAAATACAAATTCAAGAAGTTCAACTTAAACTTGTTTTTTTTGCTTTTTTTTTTGTTTTTTTTTTTTTTTTTTTAAATGGAAATGATTCTCAACAACTTGCCTAGAAACACTGTGAAATCTCCACCTTTGGAGATATTCAAAATTGAGCTGGACAAGGTTCTGAGCAACCTGACCTACTTGACTCTGCACAGAGCAGCAAGGTAGCTGGATTATGAGTCCTCTACAGATCCCTTCCAACCTCAGCTGTTCTGTGATGAACACATCTATTCAGAGCTCTCGGTTGCTTCCATAGAAGCTATCCATAGAGGGTGAAGGGGTGTATTGGTTGTTTGGTGCTATCTCTGCATTTGTCTGTGATGTTCATATCTGTAAACTATTTGCCAGGATGTGTGCCAGGAAATACGTAGAAATTTACTCAGCTGAATTTGATTCATGATGCATAGCTTCTTTAAAGATTGTTCATCCTGGTAAAAGATTATGGTTTGCACATGCTGAACATTACTGTTTAGAAGAATATCACCTACAGATCTTCATTTTAGATACTCTCTTTCCCATTTATTTTTTCCTCTTTGCAGTATTCAGCATGTTCAGTTATTTGACCAGATAGAGTCTAGTATAAATATATGGGGAGACATATAACTGAAGGAATCAAAGCACTGTGGCACAAAGCTTAATACAGACTAATTTTCCCTTCAGGAAACATTTATAACTAAGTATAATGCAATCTGCAATCCATACTGATAAAATAAGTATAACAGAAGCCACTGAACCACTACTAGTCTTTGCTGCTATTCATATTTTAAAGCTGGAAAAGGAAACAGAGCAGGTAACATTGAATAAGCCAGAATAAAGGAACGCAGAACACATATTATCCTCATGAATCACAGACGAACCAGGTAATCCCAATTTCTATATACGGCAAAGGATTTTGAACAGGAGAGCTTTTAAAAGTGGGCAGGGAAACACACAACATGCTTGAGAGACCTTAGTAGATGTGGCATATATATATACAAAATAGGCATAGTTAAATACCTCTCGAAATGAAACACTTCCAATAGACTTGAGCCTTGCAGGTACTGCAGGTCTTATTGCTTCCATAGCTACTCCAGTGAGCTTTGTTTTTCTTTTTTTTTCTAAAGCAATGTACAATTCATATAAAAGCTTTGTTGCAGCCCCATGCTTTCCTATCATGATGTCATGGGCCACGTTCTCATTAAACTGTACTCCAAGCCGGTGAAGTGTGGGCTCCAGGAGAGAAAAATTGTTAAGCTTTGCATTTGCAGCCCTATGTGATTAAAAAAGCAGAAAGAATCCAAAAATCAAAATTTAAACATATTTTTAATTTCAATAAGCATGGTCATTAGATTTATCTCATATCAAGATAGGAGGGGGGAAAAAACACAGTGCACTTCCCTGGAGTGAAATAATACACATTTCAGCTTATATTTTATACTGTGTACCTACAAATAAGTTGGTCTGCTAGACATAACTCTTGGAAAACAAATAGGAGACAAACTGCATTATGTAAATCTTGATGTATGCACACAATGAAAGCACATGACAGCAAAATCTTACTCCAAATTGTAGTTAAAAATATATCATCTACAAAAAGCCACAAATAATGAGAAGAAAGATCAATCCACATAAGCTCTAAGCAGTTAAAATATATGAAATTAAATTAAAAACAGAAAGAAAAAAATGAAGCCTATACAATCTAACCACTCTCACAACAACGTAATGACTTGGAATAGTGCTGAAAAATAAAGATTATGGTTCCAATGAGAAAAAATTATATTTAAAACCAAAACAATGGATTGCAGATAAGTGCTTCTCTTGTGCAGACTGTCCTGTGGAATCACTTGGGATCAGCAGATATACAGGCCAAAAGAAGAATAATACTAAATAATATTTCATAATTACCATATTATCAAATTCAATCAACAAATCAATAACTACTAGCTGAGTCAGAACATTATGCTTTCTATACTGTTCCATAACTTCACAATAATTCCTTTACGTGAACCAATAACCTTTTAAGGCCAGTAGAGTTCATAGATTCACAGATTCATAGAATCATAGAATTGCAAGGTTGGAAAGGTCCTGTAAGATCACCTAGTCCAACCATCCTCCCATTACCATGCTACCACAGACTAAACCATATCTTGTAGCTCCTCATCCAGATGCCTCTTGAACACTGCCAGGGACGGCGACTCCACCACCTCCCTGGGCAGCCTTTCCAGTGCCTGACCACTCTCTGAGAGAAAAAGCTCTTCCTTATGCCTAATCTAAACCTCCTCTGGTACAACTTCACAGAATCATGGAATCACAGAATTGTAGGGGTTGGAAGGGAGCTCCAGAGATCATCGAGTCCAACCCCCCTGCCAAAGCAGGTTCCCTACAGCAGGTCGCACAGGTAGGCATCCAGGCAGGTCTGGAACATCTCCAGA
>NW_024962268.1:16232632-16235622 GCF_019238085.1 Lagopus leucura
TTGTACTGGGGAGCCCAGAACTGGACGCAGTACTCCAGATGAGGCCTTACCAGGGCAGAGTAGAGGGGGAGGATCACCTCCCTCGACCTGCTGGCCACACTCTTTTTAATGCATCCCAGGATATCATTGGCTCTCTTGGCCACAAGGGCACACTGCTGGCTCATGGCCAACCTGTTGTCCACCAGGACACCCAGGTCCCAACTTGTGGCCATTTCCTCGGGTCCTGTTTGTTGCCTGGGAGAAGAGGCCAAACCCCTCCTAATCACAATCTTCCCTTAGGAAGTTATAGAGTGCAATGAGGTCTCCCCTGAACCTCCTCTTCTCCAGACTGAACAATCCTAGTACCCCCCCTTACAAGCCACTCCTCATAAGACTTGTGCTCCAGACCCCTCACTAGTTTTGTTGCCCTTCTCTGGACACACTCCAGGGCCTCAATGTCTTTCTTGCAGAGAAGGACCCAAAACTGAACACAATACTTGAGTTGTGGCCTCATCAGTGCTGAGTACAGAGGGATGAGTTATAGCATAATTCTACAAAAATGTTGAATTTTAATTTAAAGATCTTCTGGTAACACGGAGTTTACCATATCCCTGCAGAAAATAGACCCGGAGTTCATTACTGTCCCCATAATACATCTCGCCTTGTTTCTTGGTGAGTAGAACTTAAACCAGCAGGTGACTGATCACAGTGTTCCCCAGGGGTCAGTACTATGGCCAGCCCTGTTTAATATCTTTACTGACGATCTGGAAGAGGGGATTGAGTGCACCCTCAGAAATTTTGCAGATGACACCAAGATGGGAGGAAGTACTGATCTGCCAGAGGGTAGGCTAGATAGGCTGAGTGATGGGCTGAGGCCACCTGTATGAGCTTCAGTAAGACTGAGTGCTGAGTCCTGCACTTCGATCACAAAAAAACAGACATATTTCTGAAGGATAAATAAATATTTTGCCTAATTTCTGTAAGAAACATGTTATCCACAAGTACCAACCTGCTCTGTGAAAACTGATTAAAGTCATCCTGAAGACCGTACTTGTGCAGAAGTTCTCCAAGGAGGTAGCCGGTAGAAAATTCTTCTGAAATTGATCTTGGAACTGGGTTGTGAGTTTTTTTCCACAAAAAATAAGACCATTAAAGGGATTTGGACATTAATTGTAACAAAAGTCATTACTATTTTTTGTGACATGAGTGTATCAGTAAGTAGTTTGTAAGCTACAAGTAAATCTGCTTTCAGAGTAGTAACTTTGCAACGTGAGCTTCACCTACTCACTTGACTGGCAGCCTCACGGGATGCCCGGTGCTGACAGCCAGCCCTGCGGCCCCGCAAGCCCCTGCCCCCTTCCGAGGCAGCGGGGCTGCCACTCACCCACGCTCCGGGAGAGCTTCACCTCCTCGTTCAGCCACTCGCAGAGTATCTCGGACATGACGGCCACCGGCGCTCGGCCCTCCCTGGCTCCTGGCACCGCGTCCCGTTACCACGGCAACGGCGCCAGAGCGCACGCGCAAAGGAGAGGGGCGGCGCCGCGGCTAAACTCCGAGGGTGCGCGCCCCTGCGGGTGGGCCGCGCATGCGCCGCAGGTGGGGCGGGGTCGCGGGTGTGGCCGGGGCGGGGAGACGAGAAGGAAGGTGAGCGCGCCGCGAGGAGGGGCGCTTGCCCGCTTCCGCTGCCGCTGCCCCGGAGGCGAGCGCCGGGCCGTTATTCGGCCCGACCCCCTGTGGGGCGCGGTCGTGAGGCGCTGAGCGCGGGGCGGGCGCGGGCTGAGGCGGGGGCAGCCTCGTGGCGGGGGGGGGATCCTCGCTACGGGTGGCTGTCATCCCGCTGGGGGATCTCCTGCCCCTCCCTCCTCTCTCTGTTAGCCTCGGCTGGCGGTGCTGCCGGGCCGCCGTCGTTACACCCACCACCTCCTCCCGGCTGCGCGTCCCGCTGCTCTTTATTAGGTGTCGTGGGAACCACTTCCCCGATCCACCCAGCCGTCTGCCTCTCGTGGTAGAGTTTCCTATTGTGCCGGCTCGTAGATTTCAGAGCAGGGGACTCTTAGGCTGAAAAACCGCTCTGCTAGGAGAAGGAAATTGATCTGGAATCATTTTCACACATCAGGTCGCACAACGGCAAACAAACTACTGCGAAAACACAATATGAAGGGGCGGGGAGGGAATGCAAAACCTGAAAAAACTCTGCAAGTGCGAGCGAGGGCTACGCATTGACCAGGCTGTTCTACAGCAGTTCTTGTGTAAAGCGTCCCAGGCGTTCCTGTGCCAACACAGCTGCACGTCTGCTGTGAGCGGGGCCCGCTGGAGGATTGGGGATGGTTTGCTGTGAGCTTCGTGCGCACGGCTTTTGCGCTGCCTCGCTCGCTCATCTCACTTTTAGTGTCATGCTGAAATTCTCCGCGTGGCTTTGGTGCCCCAGGCTTGAAAAGCACGTTAGAAAAGTGAAGATCTCGGATCTGGAGGTCTACATCCTTCCCTGTAGAAGTTTTAAATTCTGTTTTTCCGTAAAAGATCTGAAGTTGGTGTGTTTGAGTTTCCAGTTGCCTTTCAGCACAACGCAGAATCCTAAAGGGTTGTTTAATCTAGAAAAGGCAGGAAGAAGGGGATCTAAACAAAGCATTTTCAGAAGTGACATTGATTAACGGCTGACGTAAGTCAGGATATCGTGGATTTTGTACATCCAGAAGTAATCTGAGCAAATCTCTGTGCTTTTTATGGCGGGTGTGCTTTGAATCAGAGCAAGTTACTGAGTTGTCTCAAAGTAAATGTGTAACTCGGCAGTTGTTCTTGTCTTGAAAAGGTCACTGTGGAATTAGCCACAGGTGAATGAATCAACTAACAGAAACTTCAGGAGAGCAAGGTTCTTTTGAAGTGAATATCCTTTTGAAGATACAAAGTTTTCTGTATATGCTAAATTAAAAACTACCTACACTTAAAGAGAAATAGAAACCTCCTCCTTTCTTCCCTTTCTTCCCTTTCTTCCCTTTCTTCCCTTTCTTCCC
>NW_024962268.1:16235632-16263288 GCF_019238085.1 Lagopus leucura
TTCCCTTTCTTCCCTTTCTTCCCTTTCTTCCCTTTCTTCCCTTTCTTTTTTAATCACGCTTGCAGTTTTGAGTATCTGCCATGTGAGTATGTTTCTGGTACGTCAGAGGACAAAGAATAAATCTGGTTTAGCTTGATCATGGAATTCTTTCCTCACCTCCAAGAATCAATGTATATATTTTAAATATAGTTAAATGTTTGCTGAGAATAGTCACTTGTATTAAGTTCAGCATTTCTTTCCGTGTAACCTCTGACCTTGAAAAGCTAGTTCTTAATATATCTCCAGGAAGTTTTACAGATTTTTTTTCATATCCTTTATCATAATCAATGGATTTCTAATATAGCATTTTTTTTTTCTGCTGGATATTCATAAAATCTCAGTTAGATTTGAAAAAAAAAAAAAAAAAAAAGGAAAAAGGGAATCTTTTTTATACTTAAATTCAGTAGTGATTTGCTGTTTCATCTATGTCTGTCTTAGCCTTAAACAGATTAATGTATCTGTCTTACAGAATTCAGAGTAGTGATGGGATGATGTAGTAATCAATTTTTATTTCATTTTTTCCCCTGCTTTTAAGAACTTGGAAAGATGTTTGTGTTCTGCACTGTGAAAGCTGAATCCATAGATTGTTTGAAGGAAAATACTTGCAGACAACAAGTAAGGTAACTTTTTCCCTAATTCTGCCTTTCCTAAAAACACTGAAATTTTTTCGTAAGATAGTTACTCATTTTGTGATCTCTTAATTGCTTACATCTCTGCGAAGAACACCAATGGGACTGTCCTGGAAATTCCAAGGTAATTTTCTATAGGACACTGTACATTGGTTAGTGTAGCTTTTAAACACTGATGCTGGGCTATAAAATGCATCTGAATTTTTCAACAAAAAGTCATTATTTATGTCAAACTTCATGCATTCTCCTGTGAATTTGCTTTAGGAGAGAAGGGGATTGCTTGTAGGTTGTATCTGTAATGGTGAAAGGGAAGGGAAGACCTCAAATAGCAATCCACTGAATATGGAGAGAAATTAAGTGCCGGGGACAGTCTGCTACTTTTCTTTCCTTTTGGCCTCCTGAAAGAAACTTTGTGCATGAAGATGATATTATAGATTTTTTTGTTGTTGTTGTTGTTAAAAACTGCGGCTATTGTCAATATTAATTTTTAGACACATGGATGTGGTAGTAGCGTGTATAAAAAATAAGAAGATAAGGATTCTGTTTTTAAATTTGTTGTTAAAAACATGGTCTTTAATCACAACTGAAAAAGTTGTAAAGTTTCAAGATTTTAAACTAAAGAGGAAGTTAGAAGGAATAATATCATCTTGATATGATGAAGGTTAAGAAAAGGCAGATAGAGAAATGCTTGGAATTCTTAAATTGCTCTTCGACTGAAGATTGGCACGACAATAGAAGTATTAAATTAAGGCAGTGTAATTAGATAATTTGTGTTCAGGAGTTCCCTTTCTTTGTAACAATTTTTTTTTCATTACTAGACTGGTATATAAATGGTTTATAAACACATTAGAGTCTGATAACTTTGTTTTTTTCTTGTTTCCTTGGCATTACATTTTTTCCCACTTTTCCTTCTCTATTCTGTTTGTTTTACTTTGCACATTATTTATTCCCTCTAGTATTATCAGATGATGATATTCACCCTGAAAATTAGTTTCAAATGTGTTTGTCCTGCTTTCCTTCTATCTCCTCTGGATCCTCATAAGTGTCTCTACTGAGGAAAAATGAGGATGAAATTCTAAAGCAAACATTAGAAATTTCCACAGTGTTGAGGTTTATGCTCACTGCATATTTCCACAACTGTTTGCTAGTTAAATCTCCCAGTTCAGTTCCCATACTGACATTTAAAAGTTGTGACTTTGGAACCTTGTGTGGACTCCTTACCCTTGTTTTCTCTGTTACTACAAGGCAACAGCTAATTCAGACCAGATGTCTGCCTAGTCCAGTCTTCTGTCTCTGACATTGATCAATAACAAATTCTGGGAAAAAGATTAGGGAAAAGTATAGACTGAGACCTGTAGTTACTTCTTCCTGAACATTCTTCAAGCCACCGCTGATTGTGGCTGAATGATTTTCTGCACCCACATACGCTTGTGCAATTAATTACATGCAGACTGTTTTTGAACCTACGAAAATATTTAACGTTGGCAGTGATCTGTGCTAAGGTGTTCCGCACTTTAACCAAGCTTTATGTGAACAAATTGTTATGCTATGTTTTGTGAAGTTCATTGTCTTGTGTGTTTGGATCTGCATTCTGTACTTTTCACTTTCAGTAGTACAGTAGTTCTGTCATTCTTAAAAAATAAAATTGAGCAGTTGAGTTGCAGGCTGACCTGATGTTTTAAGACTTTTCTTGTTTCCAACAGCTTTATGATCACGAACTAAAAAATAATACATGTGTACATTAAGTGTTGGTTCTCTCTTTCACTGCATTAGGGTGGGGGACTTTTTTCTCCAGAGAAAAACTGAGGTTCATCAACTTTTTGTATGGTCTTATAGAGATAGAACTAGGGTGAAGGGGCTTAAACTAAAAAGGGAAAATTTAGGCCATACAGAAGAAATTTTTAACTCAGAGGGTTCTGAAGCACTGGAACAGGTTGCCCAGAAAAGTTGTGGATGCCCTATCTCAGGAGGCATTTTGTGTTTTAACCCAGCAGGTGGCTAAGCACAACACAGTTATTTGGTCACTTCCCCCACTTCCCAGTGGGATGGGGGAGAGAAGAAAAAAAACAACAAAATAGAACTTGTGGATTGAAATAAAACTGTTTACCAAGACGGAGGAAATGAAAATGATAATAGTTACAACTGTATGTGTGTATGTATGTGAATGTATGTAACAAGTGATGTACAAGAATTGCTCACCTCTCACTGACTGATGCCCAGCTAGCCCCCGAAATGACAGAAATGAGAGAGATGGACTCCTATCCCTTTCTGAACTCCCCTGCGTGATGTCAAATGGTATGGAATACTACTTTGGCCGGTTTAAGTCAGCTATCCTGACTCTGTCCCCTCCCAGCCCTTTGTTAGTATAAGCAGAGAAACTGGAACAGCCTTGGCTCTGCATAATACTGCTTAGTGATAACTATAAACATCTGTATGTTATCAGCATTGTTTTTCTCTTAGAACCAAAACAACATTATACCAGACACTCTGAAGAAAACAATTCTGACCCAGCTGAACCTTAAACAAAGATCAGGTTGAGTGGTCCTGGCCAACTGATTGGCAACTCTGCCCTTTGCAGGGTAGTTGGCTAAGTTCTAGTGGAACAAACAGTGTGTTACTCTGGATACATAGAGTGTGGATACATACAAGAAGAGAGGGGTGTTAGATACAGGGGATTTCTCCCTGCTGGGAACTCAACTCCCATTATGCTAGGCAGACTCTCAGAGTAGTTTGCTGTCTCCTTGGTGCTTGGATAAAGGACATCACCAGAAAACTTCCAGGCCTTGTATGGCAAACAGGTCTGTAACCATTACTGCTTTTCCATGTGGAAGATTATTAATAGAATATTATTACATATAGTTCAAGAGCTATCAAAATGGACTTCAGATCCATTTGATCTGGGTATGCTGAAGGAATCAAGAATACAAGTTTCTTCTCTGCTACCCTTAGGGGGTAAGGATACTGTAAGAAACAGAAGGATCTGATCTATAAACATTGGTTTCATGACTGATATCAATGCCATAATTTGGGTGTTTTTTTTTTTTTAATAATGTGATGGCCTACATGGCACTGGGCTTGCAGTCACTAGACAGCTTTCACCTCTCTCATAGAGGGAAAAGGCTCCATGGCAAAAAGTTAGCAGGGCTTTAGAGTAGGTTGTAAAAACATGGGTGGGTAATAGTGAAACTGCACATGGTAAGGTGTGGGACAGCATAGTGAGGCTAGAGAGGCAGGGTGTTAGTGGGGGCCCTCAACATTCTGCCCGTAGCTATGCTGACAACACTGAGCACACTTAAATCTTGTGACAATCAGCCACGGACCACTGAGGAAAAAGAAGGCAACAGGGAAACTCAAGGAAAATGCAAGGCATTAAGAAGTTATCCTCCAAGAAGGCAATAAGGCCAGCTTCCCAGCTGAAGTGTTTTTACACCAACAGACACAGCTTGGTAAACAAATAGGAGGAGCTGGATCCACTGTGCTACCTGAAAACCATGATGAAGTTGCCTTCACTGAAACCTGGAGGGATGACTCCCACGACTCAAATGTGGCTATCGATGGCCACATAGAAAGGACAGGCAAGGAAGGAGGGGGAGAGGTATTGCCCTCTACATCAAGAAGGGAACAAAGTGTGGTGAGATGTTTCTGAACAATGGTCATGAGCAAGTCAAAAGTTTATGGATGAGAGAGAGCAACAAAGAGAGCCTTGCGGTTGGTGTCTACAACAGATCACCTGATCAAGCAGAGCTTCATGAAGCTTTCTTCCTTCATCTCCAGGAGTTACTGCCATCACAGGCTCTTGTGCTTGGGAGTTCAGCCACTCTGACATCTGCTAGTAAAATAGCACTGTGAGCTGTAGGCAAACCAAGAGTCTTCTGGCGTGCGTCAAGGATAACTGCTTGAACCACAAAGTAGCTCTGTTGAGGGGGAGAGGGGGTGCAATACTGGACCTGTTGCTCACCAATGCAAATGAACTGATTGGTGACATCAGGATTGGAGGCAGCCTGGGCTATAGTCACCATGAAATATTGGAGCTCACACTCCTTGAGGTACAAAGGACAAAGAGTAAATCTAAAAGATTCTAAATTTTAGGAAAGCATAATTCCAGCTCTTCAGGGAGTTAGTCAACAAAACCACCTGGGAAACTGTCCTCAAGGACAAAGATTGGATATGGCAGATCTTTAAGGAGGCTTTTCTTAGTGCACAGGAGCTTTCCTACATCTTCAGATGTAGGAAGTAAGGAAAAGAAAGCAAGAGACCAACATGGCTAAACTGGGACCTGTTGGTCAAACTGGTAAGCAAGAAGAAAATGCACAGGTATTGGAAGCTGGGACAGGTACCGTGGGACGCATAAGCATGCTGCAAGGTTGTGTATGGATGGAATCAGGAAGGCCAAGGACCAACAAGACTTTGCAAAGAGTGTGAAGAGCAAGAAGGGTGCATTTACCATAAGAGGAAAGTATAAGAAGGTGTACCCTTTCTAGTGAAAAATACAGGCAGGCTGGTAATAAGGATAAGAAGACAGCTAAAATACTCAACAATTGCTTTGCCTCAGTCATCACTGACTCATCTTCACTCAGTGGATTGTGGATGAGTTGGAACGTGGGGCTTAGGAGACAACATCTGTCCCACTGTAAGTGAAGATCAGATTTATGACTACCTGAGAAACAGGGAAGGGAAGGGAAAACAAGGGAAGGAAAGAAGAGCCACCACTGCCAACGTCATGATGTCTACAGGTCCATCCTTACTCTTCTGCTAGGGTGGCTGAAAATGTGGTGGGGCATGTGGGGTTGGCAATACCTTTTATGCCATTGGACTGTCCCTTCCAATTAGGTCAGAAGCTGTTGCCAGGCAGTGTCAGGTAGCGTACACTGTGAGCATGCTATACTGGCCACACTTTTCTCCTTTTGCATGGTGGTCATGGTTGGGGGATGGACCTAAGACTACCTTAAGGATGATGACTTAAATCCTAACTTCTTCACTGCACTTTAGCACAACATGTGTTTGTTTGTAACTTTCACAGGAGTATTACAGCACAGCTTTTGTTCTGAGGTTTTCAGCAAGAATTCACAATGTTATGGTTCTGTATATTGTTGTAATAGAGTCTGGGACAGAAGGAAACATGTCATTTTATTCCCACATTCCACCCAGCGGTTGAGACTCTGTTATCAGGCCAGTGTTGACTGGGCTGGGGTCATCCACAGTGATGATGCATAGATAGTGTACATAGAGTAATACAGTCATAACATAGAGTTGGAAGGGATCTCTGGTCCAACTCCTTTGCAATGAACAGGGAAGTCCACAGCTAGATCAGATTGCCCAGTGTCTTATCTGGCTCACCTTGAAAGTTTCCATGGATCGGGCAGCAACCACATCACTAGGCAACCTGTTCCAGTGCCTCACCACCCTCACTGTATAGCACTTATATCTAACCTAAATCTACCCTCTTTGAGCTTGAAACTATTTCCCCTTGTTCTGTCTCCACAGACCCTGCTAAATAGTCCGTCCCCTTCTTTCTTGTAGCTCCCCTTTAGATACAAGGCCATTATCAGATCACCTCTGAGCTTTCTCCAAATATTCAAAGGAGAAATGTTTCATTTTTGTGGATAATTTTCTGGCCCTTCTCTGGACACTCTCCAAGAGGCCTATGCCTTTTCTGCACCGAGGACTCCATATCTGAACATGGTACTCCAGGTGAGGCCAGGTGAGGCACAGAGTAGAGGGGCAAGATCACCTCACTTGGCCCTCCTGACCATTTTTTTTGATGCAGCCCAGGATACATTTGGCTTTCTGGGCAGCAAGGACACACTGCTGGCTCATGTCCAGCTTCCCATCCACCAGAACCCCCAGGTCTTTTTCAGGAGGGCTGCGCTCAATCCTTTTGTCCCCCAGCTTGCATTGGTAATGGGAATTGCCTCGACCTAGGTGCAAGATCTTGCATTTGGATTTGTTGAAACTCCTGAGGTTCACCTGGGCCCACTGCTCAAGCCTATCTAGGTCCCTCTGGATGGCATTCCGTCCCTTGGTGTGTTGATTGCACTCCACAGCTTGGTGTCATCAGCAAATTTGCTGAGGGTGCACTCAACCCCACCATTGATGTCACTGATGAAGATATTAAATGGTATCAAGCCCAGCACCAATCTCTGGGGTACATCACTCATCACTGGTCTTCATCCAGACATTAAGTCATTAAACACCACTCTCCAGACCCGATCCTGCAACCAGTTCTTCATTGATCAAACTGTCCACCCATCCATATTTTTCCAATTTGGAGAGAAGGATGTTTTGGGGTACTATGTCAGAGGCCTTACCAAAGTCCAGATAGATGACATCAGTTACTCTTCCCTTATCCATTGTGAAGAAGGAACAGAAAAAGAATGGACAAGCCTATTTATCACACACTTCGCTAGGCCATTGCCTAGTATTAGATAGATAAGTCCACCCACCAGTGTTATACCAATTCATGTCAACTAGTCTTCCTATTCTATCAGTCCCAAAGTCTGGAGGAAGTTGGCGAGCCAACTATCATCATCATCTTGCTTGAGTACATTCATCAGTGATTTAAAGTCCTTAATTTTCCCCTTTAATCACTGAGAGTTGTCAGAAACATTGCATCCCCTCAAAATCCTTGCATCTGTGATTGTGACATTACAGCAAATAATCACTCACAGTGCAGTTCTACAGTACAGCTGTGCAGATAGGTCCTAATTCTTGGGCTATAGTAGTGATAGCTTGTGAAGTAATATTAATGACAAGCATGCAGGCCAAATTACTGATCTGTTTGTAGTTAAGGACAGTCACTGCAGGTACACCTACTAGTGAGGATGCAAGTGCTGCTGCTTTCATGTGTGTCAAGAGATTAACTTTGCCATTACAGTCACTCCCTAATATAGGGGGTTTGTCTGGCATGGCATTTGGTATGGTCGTAGAGGGGAAGAGCTACTGTTATTCTTCCCAGTCAGCAAGGGCCACCAGTGGAGTAGAAGGTACGTATGATTATGCTGCCCATCCACAAAGGAAGAACTATCCCTGAGGAAGAATGATATGGATGTGATTAAAGCAGGTATTGCGCTTATGATTACACTGCATATCAGTGTTAATGAGGTTATGCTGTGATGTGATGCAGTTTACCACTTGAAAACATTCCTCTGTTGAAGTAACATTTGCCAATGTAAAGGCAAATGCTGCTGGAGCTATCTGTGTTGTCATGCTGCTCCAGATGGGCATCATGCCATAGGTGATATTAAATTAAAAGTGTTCAAAAAGGGAGTAGTTCTGGATTAATTGAGGGGAGGTTGAAGTACCTATTATGCATGTGGTTAAAATTTCTGAAATAGATTGTCCTCCTGCCTTACAAAAGGCAGTAGTGTTAGCTGCTTTGCAAGCTAGCCATGCCCGTATGTTCTCCTTGAGGCGAGGATGATTCATCTAACTAAAAGTTTCCCCATTTTGGGTTAATCCCAATAAGAATAATATTCTTATTGGGTGTGTGAGTCATCTTCGTTTTGTAAAAATAGAGAGAAACAAACTCTTTTTCCTTGGAAAGAAGTAGCAAGGTTAGTGATGGGAAACATCAATTTTAGAAATATTTTATGTTCCTTCCCTGTTACATCTTTGTGTCATTTTATTAGAGCTTCAAGGTTCAGCATGACCTTTCCCTTTATAGGTTTGTCCATGAGCACTGCTGCTCAGATGCATATTGTATTTTTACCTAGCCTTTAGTATGTAGCTTAGTGGGCTAGAACAGAACGCATTCAACTGCATTCATCCCCTACTAGTAATTTCCTGCATCTGGTAGCTGATCAGTCCGCCCTGATTCTTGTGGTTCAAGAAACCAATTTAATAAGCCACTTTCCTTTCAGCTATCCATTGGCTTGGGAATTATAAGGGGTATGGAATATCCACCATATCTCCTCCTGCTTAGCCCATTCTTGCATCATTTGAACAGTGAAGTCCCAGATTGTATAGTGATTGTCTTAGGGAGGTGGATAAATCATTCCTTCAACCCCTTCATATATTTTCTGCAGTTACTTGGGATACTGTCTCCACATGAACGAGTCCAGAAGCTACTTCTACTCACACCATGGAGTACTGTTTCCTGATAGGCTTCCTAAATGGCACTTCATTGTCAACCATCCAGACCTCCCACAACTCCTTATTTTCCCTACTGTGAAGGAATGAGTACTTCAGAGGATGTTCTCTGAGTCAGAGATGACAGCTGTCACACACAGAAATCACCATTCTACTCTGGTAACAGAGACCCTCAGACATCCTCAACTTAGGGCATTCTTCTATAGATTCAATGCTCCTGAATGCCTCTTTTTACATGTAGCCACTTGAGTAAATTTACCCACTCATTACTCATTTTCAGGGTTGGGGGAAAGGAGAAAATTAGCATATTCATTAAAAGGGATCCTTGTTAATTCATCCACCTCATTGTTTCACCTATGCACAGGATCTGACCCTGTATCTTGGGCTGCCACCCAGCCTACCTCAAATTCCTTAACCTTTGCAACATCCAGGATATCCTTCCACTTCTCTTTCTGCCACACTGGGGCTCAGTTTATCTCCCAAGCATTTTGCTCCAAGAAGGGGACCCAATCAGTGCCCTGCCCTGGTTCAGCTTTGGCCAGGGTCTCTGCTACTGAGTCTGCTGTTCCTGGAACAGTTTACAGATTTGATGTTGTAACTCTGTACCCTCTAATTTCAGCATGTCATGAGGACCCTGAATCTGGGGAACCCCGAATCAAGGGGTTCATTCACTCTGAGTCAACCAGCATTGTCACTGAGGATTTCTGATTTGACACTAAGGTTCGTTTGTGCATTAACTGTAAACAGTCTGCTTTCTGAATACTCTCAATTAGTTGGTCAAGATCCCCTGGAATTGTAACTGGGTCAACTCCTTCCAAAGGGGTTAAGACCTCTTGCCAAATAAGCTGCCTTCTGGGTCAGGTACCATGGGGCTCAGTTGTTTCCAGTGGTAAGGAAAATGCTAGGTCCCTGTAACTTTATGCTTCTTTCTTGCTTAAAAGTATGCCGTCCTCTCTCAATAAGAAAACTCTCCACATGTATTCTGTCTCCACTGCCTCAGAATTCCTACTATATTTCTCCTGCAATTTAGCCAACTCTTGGGCTGAATACAGGATTTCTTTGGTTTTAACAATCAAAAGACCTCCCCTATCCTCCTCATCGTAGTTGTATTCCACTTTAATTAGAGGTCTCATAGGCCTAGGGGGATCAATTCTAACGGATCTATCCTTAGCCTGTGCTAATTCAGTGCCGGAATAGGGCTGCAGGGAAGGCCCACCTCTTTTCTTCCTAAGCACTCCATCTGTGCTTCTCATAGTTGCTGAGACTGCTGCTGCTTCTCAGCCAACTGCTCTTATAATTTTCCTATTATCCCCTGCAACAAGAAGATAATGCTGGCTTCTGAGGATTGTTGTTGCTTATAGAATTCCTGAGCCATGACCAGCACTGCTCCGAAGTACCATGCACACCACTGCTTTGCCTTTTCTTTGGCAATATTTCTTTTCTGCCCTAAGACACACAGTCAAATATTGTCTGTGTGTTCTGCCAGTTATGTCTTATCCATTTGAGCCCCAGCAGAGTGGGACAAAAATCAAAGTCCTTCAGTATTTTCAGGATATACTTTGGTCTGTTTGGATTGTTCATCCCACTTTCCATGTGTACTACCAGCTACTCACAAGCTCATCCACCTATTCAGATTTTACTGTCGTGCTCAAGAGAGAGTAGCACAATGTGGAAGGAGGGACTTTCAACCCATTTAAGCCCCATGTAGTACCAGCTACATACAAGTTCGCACAGCTATTTTGGTTTTGCTGCCCCACTGAGGGAGGATTATCACAACACATCTCTCTTTCCGTAGTTAGTACCAGCTACTCAGATTTTGCTGCCCTGCTCAAAGAGAGTACCACAATGTAGACAGAAGGAGGGAGGAACTTTTTACAAAAGGAAAAGTTTCTGCAGTACATATGAAGAATGTATTTTGGAAAATGGTTGGGTTATCCTGGCCTCAGGCCAAGGCAAGCCTATCCGTAGGATTGCTTTTTCACTGGCACCTGGATTTATTTGATGGGTAATGCAGGAAAATGGGGATATTCAGTGTGTACCTGAAAGGGACTAGATGCTGGGAGAGAACAGTCAGTAGTATACATACATGCACATATGTATATCATAGAATCATAGAGTCATAGAATCATAGAATCATAGAATGGCCTGTGTTGAAAAGAACTACAGTGATCATTGAGTTTCAACCCCCCTGCTATGTGCAGGGTTGTCAATCATCAGATCAGGCTGCCCAGAGCTGCAACCAGCCTGGCCTGGAATGCCTTCAGGAATGGGGCATCCACAGCCTCCTTGGGTAGCCTGTTCCAGTGTCTCACCACCCTCTGTGTGAAAAACTTCCTCCTAATATCTAACCTAAATCATCCTCCCTCGACCTACCATTATCCACCCTTGTAAAAAGCCATTGCCCCTCCTGTTTATATGCTCCCTTCAAGTACTGGAAGGCCACAATGAGGTCTCCCTGGAGCCTTCTCTTCTCTAAGCTAAACAAGCCCAGTTTCCTCAACCTTTCCTCATAGGAGAGGTGCTCCAGCCCTCTCATCATCTTAGTGATCCTCCTCTGGACCAACTCTAAGAGCTCCATGTCTTTCCTGTACTAGGGACCCTAGGCCTGGACGCAGTCCTCCAGATGGGGCCTCACAAGAGCCGAGTAGAGGGGGACAATCACCTCCCTCTCCCTGCTGGCCTCTCCTTTTTTAATGCAACCCAGAACACAGCTTTCCAGGCTGCAGACACACTGCATCCAGCTTCTCGTCCACCAGGGCCCACAAATCCTTCTCCACAGGGCTGCTCTCATGGGGTTCTTCCTCCAGCCTGCATAAACACCTAGCATTATATATATTTTTTTAATTTATTTTTATTATCTGTATGTATATGCATTTATCTGTTATACAGTCATACAGTTTGGGCACGCTGTAATGATGTGGAATAAGTGATAGATACCAAGAAACTGCAGTTCTTGGGAACTCTGTTCATTGCCATGTGATAACCAGGAGGGAAGGAAGTGACACAACCACAGCTGCCTTCTTCTAGCTGTACCTCCAAATAGCAACATGGTTAGAAGACACTCCTCTCTCTCACACTTGTTTGATTTTCACCCTCAGTCCCTTTTATATTTTATTATCTCACATTCCTGTACCATTTCTATTAAAGTAATTCATCTTTATCTCAATCGAGTTCCTCCTCGTTTCTTAGTTTGCTTTTGTCCTGGCTTTGTCGTTGTTTCCTGACCCATACATGGTTCCTGGTCTTACCACCCTCATTCACTCTGTTCTTGCCTTAAAATTATCTTGTGAGTAGGAAGCTACTGTTTTATTTCGTAGACATTAATGCTATTATTTAGGTGGAAAGTACATTCACATTTAAGAGGCAAGATACTTCCTCCCACAAACATTACAATTTGGTATGTGAAATACAAAATATAAACATTTTGATATTATCAACCTGCCACGCCTCCCCATATTTATACTTTTGCCATTGCACTTCCCCCCAGAGAGGTTTCATCTTCTTGGCTTGTTTAATTGTGGCGCATGTGTCACAGTCATGGATAACCTGTGCAATAGTGTCCATAGTTAAGTCCACCCCTCAGTCTCTAGTCCACTTATATATTGCATCTCTTCCTTGATGGCCCAAGGTTTCATGGGCCCACTGAGCTAGAAATAGTCCACCCTGTTTTGCCAGTCCAAATCTATTTGAGCCACTTCAATTTTGGCACCTCAATTGACCTGTTGATTATTTTGTTGTTCCTTAGCAGCTTGACTCTTGGGCACATGAGCATCTACATGACACACCTTTACAACCATACTCTCTATTCAGCAATGTCCTTCCACAATTCAGCAGCACAAAGAGATGTAGCCAGCTGTTTTGTTCCCACTACTGTAACCACCTCTATAAGGCACTTGCCACCATCCATGAGTCAGTATAAAGATAAAGCATTGGCCATCTCTCCCATTCAGCTGCCAGTTGGGCAGCCTTTACCTCTGTAATTGGCTTGATTCTCCTTTTACTTCAGTGGCCACTGCAAATTGTTGTGTAGGGCTCTACACAGCAGCTTTCCATCTGCAATGCTTTCCCACAGTACAACATGACCCATCAGTTAACAGGCATATTTCCTTTCATTTTCTGGTAATTCATTGTATAGTGGAGCCTCTTCAGCACATGGTACCTCTTCTTCAGGTGATGTTCCAAACTTTTTATCTTCAAGCCAGTCCATGATCACCTCTAAGATTCCTGGAAGACCAAGATTCCCCATCCGAGCTCATGTAATCAACACAATCCACTTACTCCAAGTGGCATCAGTAGCATGATGGGTGAAAGGAACCTTTTCCTTGAACATCCAGTTTATCACTGGCAGTCAAGGTGCTAAAAGGAGTTGTGTTTCAGTGCCTATTACTTCAGAAGCAGCCCTAACTCCTTCATAAACAGCTGAGAACTTCTCAGGCACAGTATAAGTTCAGTACTCTTCAAACCATTTGTACACTCAACTCCAGAATCCAAGGAGTCGATCTCAGGTCTCACTTGAGGCTCTTTGCCAAAGAGTCCAAGTGGGGCCTCTCTCCAGCAGCAGTATAGAGGATATTTTTTACATCTGTACTGTCCCCAGGGCCATGCCATGGGCTATCTCCTGCTTAATTTGCTCAAAAGCCTGCTGCTGCTCAGGGCCCCATGTAAAATTATTCCTCATCACCTGATGAAGGGAGCTTACAATGAAGTTATAGTTTAGACCATGCATTTTCCAAAAAAACACTAGGCTCTGGAAACCATGATAATTAAGGATGGAACAAAAAGAGTAAAGGGGACAGAAATTTTTACCTTTGTTCTGTGGCTGCATTGGAATCTTGGAAACTTTGCGACATTGGAACATAGGAAATTCTCAGCATTTCTCTGCCATGGAGAATTTTAAATAGAACATGTTGTCAGACAATGTTTATGGTCTTTCCCAGTAGTTAGTCATTATTCTCTCTCTCTCACACACACACACACACACACATCTGTGTTAAAATGTGGCTAAAACTTAAATTTTGTGATCATGCTTCTTTTCTACAAAGCAGGCAGCTAAGTACTAAGTATGGTTCAAATTATTCATTTTTTGCCATGTGTAGTTGAATTCAATCTGTGCTGTAATGTTATGTGAAACACAAATCAAGTTAATGAAACCAGAGTTTTCCAGACAGTTATAAGTTGTAAATTTGTTATTTTATGGGTGTATCACTCTGAATACAATGGCTTGCTATATTCTGAATAGTATTTGAAATTCTCATAAGACCTAAACACTTAAAGTTTTATTTTGTTTATTACATAAGTGCTCACTAATTGGGCACCACTTGTCTTATGTTCTTTACTGTACTTTTGTCTTTAATTATTAAAGAATGTGTGTGACGTAACTAGGATCCCTTTTGCTGCTTCTGAAATCTTTCAGAAATGGGAAAATTACTGTACCCTAACAGTTCTGTTCAATTCTATTCTTAAGGTATAAAAGGAAGAATAGCATGTCTGTTCTGAAGTAGAAAGGGAAGGCAAGTAAGCAAAATGTAACAAAGTGATTTGGAATTTGGCTGGCATCTTTACTCCTAGTGCCAGTACTTAAAAGCCTTAGATATTGGTTCTTTCCATTATGTTGAGTGAGGACATTGGTCAAGCATACTGTATATTGGAATTCTTCTTGTTAGAACATTATGCTTTCACAATTGTTTGTTAATCCGCAGTTGTTAGCTAATTAGAGTAAAACTGATGAGTAAATATTAAGAAA
Source organism: Lagopus leucura (assembly GCF_019238085.1). Taxonomy (NCBI): domain Eukaryota; kingdom Metazoa; phylum Chordata; class Aves; order Galliformes; family Phasianidae; genus Lagopus; species Lagopus leucura. The sequence continues at coordinate 16,250,132 of NW_024962268.1, forward strand.
AAAAAAAATTAAAGTGATGTTGATTTATCTAAATGAAGGAGAGACCTAAAGTGCCGACTATCTCTTTTTAATAATGATTACTTATGGCACCATAATACTAATGCACAAAAACTAATTTTCAAAAGAAAAGATTTGTATAGACTTTCTTTTCTACGATAACGAATACCTTTTCATAAATTGCCCATTTCTTTGATCTGGAGTCAGATAAATTTGTACTCGATCTGATTTCAATAGAGGCTTTTATCCCTTGGAAACAAGAGTATCTAGCTACTGCAGTATAGCTTTGTTTAACCATTTCTTTGTCTTCCTTGTAAACAGTTTCTTTTTGCTACTTGTAATCTGACTGCAATATTTGAATAAGCATTTAGCCTTAAAATGGTGAAATTCTGCAAATAAATTTTATTTTATACAGAATAACTGAAAGCAGGTACTAGTAAAAGATGCAAAAAAGCCATCCAGCTGTGCATGCTCTGGTTCTTCAAATTTATTTCAAGGTATTTTACCTATTCTTTATCTTGAGTATCGATACAAAAATTAGCATTTTAAATAAATGACAGTAATTGTTATTTAAGGACTTACGGAAGAAGAACTGCTGTATTTTTACTTACGAATCAATCATACAATGATACTTATGTTCAAATCATTCAGCAGTACAGAATGTTCTATATTCATAAAAGTTGTAAGAGTTCACTTCTCTCCCCACAGGGAGGTACATGTCTACTCCATCCCAGGAAAATACTGTCTGAGTAAGATTTAAAATAAAAAACAGTCAAAATCATTTTTGGAGTGTTAGGTATGCACAAAACCAGACAGCGAATATGCCAGCTTTAGAAAACCTGAGAATAGACCGCATATCTATTTCTGCAGTATCTTGTGAAAACATTGATCATGTATCCCTAAAGTTTTATTATGCCTGTGTTCATATTGTGTACTCTGCTTTAGTCTGAACCAAATTCTAAGCTATAAGTAATTTATCCTATACTATGTATTTTTAATGATCAGAGGGCTAGAGAACCTCTCCTACAAGGAAGGCTGAAGAAGCTGTTCTTGTTCAGTCTGGTGAAGAGAACGTTCTGGTGAAACCTCATAGTGTTCTTCCTGTTCCTTAAAGAACTTTATGAACAGGAGGGAGATAGACTTTTTATGCAGTCTGATAGTGACAGAACAATGGGGACTGGCTTTGAACTAGAAGAGAGGAGATTTAGATTAGATGTAAGGAGGAAATTTTTTACTCAAAGAGTGGTGATGCTTTGGAACAGGTTGCCCAGAGAGGATGTCCAGCCCTGGAGGCATTCTAGGCCAGGCTGGCTGGGGCCCTGGGCAGCCTGGTCTAGGGGCTGGCACCCCTGCCCACAGCAGGGGGTTGGAACTAGATGATCTCTAAGGTACTTTCCAACTCAAGCCATTTTGTGATTTTATGATAATATTACTCTGCATTTTTTTCAAGTCTGGGATATCTGCCCTTGGGTTTTCAAATACTGCTTCTTTCCCTCAGGATCAGCTAATTTTCACTGCGTTTAGGCTTTTACAAAGAATGAATGCTCCTGAAGAAATGATCATTCACAAGTTCCTTTACAGTATCACAGGAGTAGCATTAGTGAGACTAAAACAATACCCAATCTGCAATGCGTGATTTTATTCCTGCCTCTTCTAAGATCCTGAGTTTGAAATAGCACTAGCCTAAGTGTATACTCAAGTAGACCCTCAAGGACATGTCTTACGTGTCCATAAAGAAGTGATATGCCGCATCACTGTTTCTTTCTTCTGATAATAAAGCTTCTTCTGTTCCTTCTCTTATTTTACCTCTCCCATACTGTTATGTCTGTTCTATGATACTGAATGTGTACACTCAGGCTGCACCCATTCAAAATAGCTCTTTCAAACGCAGATATGGGGGTGGTTAGTTAGTGATATTAAATGTTTTCTTATAAATAGGAGTGTAAGTAGTAGGTCAGCTAAAGATTGCTGGTAGAATTTATTATTTTTTTGAAGTAATATTCAGTAGAGAAAAATTATATTCTGTATTATCTTAGGTGGAATAGAATTATTGCTGCTCATTGCAATTTAATATATTCTTTCATTGCTGTTTTAAAATGAATTTGATCAAATTTTCTGTGACACTTGTTCTGCTACGTGATAGATGATGAAATATAAAAAGTCTTGGCTTATTCTATCTTAGGATAAGCTGAACTTTGATGACAGTTTGTTTACTAAAGCTGATATCTTCTGCAGACACAGCAATATACTCTTGTTATCTGCAAGCATCAAAGTAGTCTTACAGAAGAGGAGTAGTCCTGATCCTCCATTTAGAGAAAGGAAACCACTTTGCTATGCTGTGGTTATGTTTGGTTATGTTAACATGGAAATATCATTACTAGTAGAAGAGGATGTTGGTGGTCATAGCAATCCTGAATCACCTACAAGAGAGAAATAAAGGACACTTAGGGAAGTCAAACTGAACCACATCTATTTTACGGCATGCAGCTTTACAGAAACCTGTAAGATTCATAAAATTTGTTTGTAGAACTTCTGCATATGCAAGCACATTTGTATAGCATGTTTTAAATATACTAAGAAGATATCCTGTGATTTTGGAAGGTCTTTTCCAATAATCACATTAAAAATTTCAAATCACTAATAAATAAAATTAACAGTTATTCTTTCTTATTGCTACAATATCATTTGTTCACTATAGTTATTTATCTGAGTGAAAATAAATTCATTGCACTATTTTTTAATACATTCTAAATGTAATTCCCTTAATATTTTCTTCCTTCATGTTATAAATAAACATACTTCCAATTCAAATAGTTACATAAATATGAAGTCTACATTTAAGGTGATGCTTCCTATTTTATGATGTTGGCCCACAATGTCAGAGGCAGGTGGTGGTGGTGTGGCAGTAGAAGTTGAACCTTCCCACTGACATTCCACTGTTTTGTTGCCATGTGACAGATGGCAGCTGAGGGGCAATCTGACAAAATGGAGTCTGGCATGGAAGTGTGTATGAAGCAATGGTGTGTCACTGAATTCCTCCATGTGGAAAAAGTGGCACCCACTGACATTCACTGACAGTTGCTGAATGTTTATGGAGACCAAACAGAGGATGTGAGCACAGTGAGGTGGTGGGTGGTGTATTTCAGTAGTGGTGGTAGCAACCTCCACTGGTGCAGATTTTTATGAACATGGTGTGCAGACTCTTTTTTACTGCTGGCAAAAATGCATAGTTAATGATGATGACTATGTTGGAAAATAATGTTTTGTAGCTGAGAGTTTGCTGTACCAAATAGTGTTACTGTGCTCTTTGAATCTGTTGTAGTTTCCATGGAAATAAATACGTGGTATTGCTTTCAGAGTGACCTATGTAGAACATTTGTATTTTGAATTTCTTATCCATTCACTGGTTAATGCCACAGAAGAGGATAAATACAAAAGTTGTTTATCTCTGGATCATTACTTTTTGTGAGATAGATTCAGTAACATTCCTTGCCTTATGATATTTCTTGATATTTACGTAATTTGTTTCTTCTGTCCCAATCACTTCTGTGTCGATTAGCAATTATTTATAACCTTTCTAAAAGATTATAGGTAGATATTCCCATCCTGTGTTTCAGCATATAGAACAGCACCCACTGCAGGGGTGTAGTTTTTCAATGATTGTGACATGTTTCTTTTGTGATTTATTGTTCACTGTGCTTGTATTAAGCAGTCATAACTTTTACATATGATTATTTTTTTTGTCCTTCATCTTTGAGCTGAATACAATAAACTGTTTTAATTTTATATCTTGTTTATGATGAACCTTTAGCACTGAAAATGACTTAAATTATTGGTCATTCAGGGAGGGCCCCATGCAGTGCCATGAGTATGCAAATACAGTTCACCCTGCTTTATGACATACCTGTAGTGTGGAAATTTAACGAACAGAAAATAAAATGTGTTTTACAAGATAATTGCCTACAAGAAATTCAGGACAAATAATGGAAATTGGAATTATCTAACTCCTAAAAAATCATAGAATCATAGAATGGTTTATAATGGAGGGCACATTAAAGATCATTAGTTCCAGCACCCCTGCAGTGGAATGATTACCAGCCACCAGCTCAGGCTTCCATAGATTCCATCCAACCTTAGGATTGAGGCATCCACAGCTGCTCTGAGCAACCTGTGCCAGTACCTCATCATCCACCGAGAAAAAAATTCCTTCCTAACATCTGACCTAGCTCTCCCTTCTCTTAGTTTATAGCCAGTTCTCATTGTCCTCTCACTATCAGGCTGTGTAAAAAGTTGTCCCCCTTCTGCTCTTAAGCTTCCTTCAAGTAGTGGAAGGCCACACTGAGATGGTGTCCCTGGTGCCTTTCATTTCTAAAGAAGCCCAGCTTGCTCAGTCTTTCTCCTTAGGGGACGTGCTCCAGCCCTCTCATCATCTTTGTCACCTTCCTCTGGACCTGCTCCAACAGTTCCATGTCTTTCTTGTGTCCAGAACACAAGAAAGGGCACAGTACTCTAGATGGGGCCTCAAAGGGCAGAGTAGAGGGGGACAATGTCATCCCCCTCCCTGCAGCCATCTCTCTTTTGATGCAGCCCAGGATGTTCTTTGCCAGTAAACTGCTGGCTCATTTCCAGCTTTTCTTCCATCAGCACCCCCAAGTCCTTCTCCACATGGCTGTTCTCAAGAATTTCTTTTCCCAGTGCGTACTCATCTCGAGGGCAATCTTTTTTAACTTCTTTAGGTTCTCATGTGCCTGCCATGATCAAGCATGTCCAGGTCCCTCTGGATGGCATCCCTTCCTTCTATTGTGTCAGCTGCACCACTGAACTTGATATCATTAGCAAAATTGCTGAGGGTACACTTAATCTCATTATCTATGTCATGGTAAAGATTTTATAGGAGTACTGGCCCCAAGACTGATCCCCCAGGGAATGCCACTGAACAGCACTTTCCACCTGAACACAGAGCCAGTGACAGCAGCCCTCTGGTTGCAGCCATCCAACCAATTCCTTAACCACTGCCAAATAATGTGCCTTTCAGACCTATACCTCTCTGATTTAGAGATAAGGATGTGTTGATTGACCATTTCAAAGGCCTTTTGACATGGTAGATAGTATCCATTGCTTTTTTTGTCCACTTACTCTGTCACTCCCTGATAGAAGGCCTAAAATTCTTTTACATTTTTCTTTAACTAGTCTGTAAAACCTATGCTTTTTCAATTTTTTTTTTTTAATTATAATGAGCGTTACATGCATCTTGACAGTGTCAGAAAAACTTTCAGGAGTTTCACCAATTGATTTAGGATATTTAGTATATGTTCACAATAGTAAGAAAAGACTGTTCATCTTTAAGATTAGTGATTTTTAGCATTATGACAGCCAGACAATCCTGTCACTAACTACTTAGCAATCTGCTGATTTTCAGCAGCCAGAAGAAAATAATTTACATTAAAAAAAAAAAAAGTGTAAGATTTGCCTCTTTATTATCAAAGAAGTTAAGCTGAGAGCTCTAAAATGTCATGAAAAATTACTGAGAAAGGCATAATTTAAAGATTAAAAAGCATGCACATCACAGTAACAGTGGACAACTTCTTTAGTAGCTTATGAATTTAAGATACACAGAATTTTGAGAGCAAACAGTTGTCTTACTGTACCTGGTTTTATCACAGTGTTCTCATTAACTAGCAATATATGATAAACACTTTTTGTATCTGTATACAGTGTGAAACGCGTGCTGTATTACGGGCACACTGGTAGCCTGTAAGTATAGCCTGTAATTATTTCAACACCTGCAAGCTAGTAAATGTGTAAAGCAGTAAGATAAAGTCATTAATAAGCAGGTCATAGATACACAACCATTACTGAAGCAATTACACAACCATTATTGAAGCAATTCTCATTAAAGAAGTTTTTCTGGGTTTGACATGCTTTATAGAATAAGAGTGCCACTTTCAGTCATGGAAATGACTGAAACATGGCTAATCAACTTTTATGTTCGTGAAGATTAGAGGATTAGAGGAAGAGTCCAATTAATTGTTTTGGGGAAAAAAAAGAAAAAACTATCAGTTTGATTAGATTCTTAAGTGTAGAGATATGTATCAAAACATCAGTGCACTTAACAACTAGGTGAAACAGAACTGATATAAGAGTCCATTCATAAGCAATAAGACAAGAGAGATTATTTAGGAATTTATTGCTGAGATGCAGTGCAATCTACATAAAGGATTTAAAAGAGTATACTATGTTTTTCTTTAATATTTTGGTGTGAGAACTGTAATCACATGTAATCACATCTTTTGTTCTGAAGATTTATTTTCAACCAAATTGTAAGTTCTTTCATAAACAGCTATGTATTCTTGTCCAAAATTTACTGGCTTATGTTTTTGTTATTGTTGTTGTTGTTTTTAAACAAATTCAATATAGGTATAGTATGAAATATTTTTTTTTTCTAATTTGAGGACTTGTGCCTTATTTACTCCACTTTTTGGTGGGTACATTTTATACTTGCTTTTTAAAGAAGAAGAACCAAAGTCAGAGACAGAAGATATTAGCCCTCGCGATGAGATGCCAGCCTGCTAAGTCACTGTGAACTAGTCTGACTTGACGTTATCAATACAGCGGATCTCATCTGTGATAGGTGTGGTCTTTTGATAGCTACTGTATGTCTGTCTGTCTAAGTGGAGTAGAAGATTACAGGTTTTAATTTATAGTTATTGCCTGTAATTACTATTTATTTTCTAGCCATGACTCAGAATTTCACTTGCACTAGGATTAAGCTACAAGAGCTTTTGATGCCTGAGAAAATGTATCACAGGAAGATCAAAATCCTATTTTCTAGTTTTTCTTACTGTGAGGTTCGATTTTCAACGTTTTGTTTGCAGCAGCTCATCAGTTAGTACAAGTGGGGGGCTAATTCTCAGTGTGCTAACCACAGCAGGATACTAAGATATCCACTTTCCTTAATGTCCCTACCAAAATATGTTGCAATCTATCATTTAATTCGCAGACGGTCTTTGGTAATTAAATAAAGCTTGAACTCACATATGTAGATTGTATTTGTTGCTGCCTGAACTATGCTGCTTTGCCAGTTTGGTTACCCAACAGTCTTCTCCTTAGTTTCAGCTTTAATGTTTGTTGCAGTGTCATCAAAATTTCTTGTCCTTTCTGCTGGATGATAGTGAGTGCTAAGTTTTTCTTACTTCAGGCATATCTTTTGAATATTTGATACCAGGCTGGCTCACAGCATGTACAGTTCATCTGGTGTTGCAATTTTTAAAGTAATATTTTGTATTTCAGAGTTTTTCTTGATGTTTTTCTTACAAGGAATAAAGCTATCAGTGAAATTACCAGTCTAATGCTCTCCTGTCCTGTCCCTTCTTTTGTAGTATCTGTTTCATACTTTGATTCTTCCCAGAGTAGAGATTCTCCACCAGAATTTTTTTTCACTGTACAGCTCTTAGCGTGCTACTTTCACCTTTAATGCTAAATAAGTTATCATATATACCTCAAGATTATGTATTTATTTTAACCATTTACAGACTAAGTGCTGAATAAAATGTTACTATGAGTGGATTCTGTTTTTCTGTGGGTTTTTTTTGGCTATTGAGTTTCTTCAAGAATATCAGCTTTTTTCTATAGAACTTTAAAATACAGAAGTAGGTAGTATGATTATAAAGGCAAATGCATATCAGCATCCTTGAGCTTTTTTTTCTTTCAAACATTGCTGGATCACATACAAGTGTTTTTTTTCTTATATTTCAGAATAAAATCTAGTACATTCTGTTTTCATGTGTGTGTGCATATACACTGGAAAGCATATATAATTTATGCTCAACCTCTTTTACAAGGGGCAGCAGGCACAAACTGGGACGCATAAAGTTCCCTTCAAAAACAAGGGAAAAAAACTTCTACTGTGAGGGTGACAGAGCACTGAACATGATGTCCATTGAGGTGGTGAAGTCTTCTCTGGAGATACTTCAAACGCATCTGGATGCTCTTCTCTGTAATGTACTGTAAGGAACCTTCATTACTAGGAGGCTTGGACTACATGATCTCCAGATGTCTCTTCTAATCCCTGCAATTCTGTAATTTTATAAAGGTTATCCCTTTGTGAATCTGTACACTACTTTGTGAGTAAATATTAATTGGCAACAGCTCACTTAGTGGCTTTTACTTAGATCATAAGAGTGAGATGCATTTAGAAAAATGAAAAAGGGATTGACATAGTGCCACTTACAGTTGCTTTTCTTGGCCCTGGAAGAAAATTTTCCTTTTATCTTTACTTTAATAATCATCATTGTCAAATGAGAATAGAGCATGAATTTTGGAGAAGGAAAATTTGTTGTGAACTTGCATAAAAGTCTGGTTGTTTATTTTTCAACTTTGTATTTTTCAACCATATTGATACTGGGAAATAAATACATCCTTCTTGTCTTTTAAGTATTTTAAGTTAATAAGCTAGTATGATGAATGATTTGGTACTTTGCAACTTGTCTATGTATGAGCAGCAGTAACGAAGTCAAATAGTTGATGTAAACTTTGTAATAATTGATGCTATCTCTTGCTTTTTTTTTTTTTTTTTTTTTCCTGAAGATTTTAAAATCAAGGTAACCCTTGCTGTAGACATAGCCAAGGTAGGTATTATATAGCTGTAGGACTATTTAGATTATCCTGAAAAGCAAAATTAGTGATTTTTGCACACTAACCAAATGTGTATTTTCCACACCCCATGATCAGTCACTGGAAGTCATATTCCCCTTTACAAAGTCATACCTTTTCCAAATGCATAGGCAAAAAATCAAATTTGTAAGTCAATGCAAATGATTTGTACTGACTCTCTTATTATATTGTATTATTTTATTTATAGATTTAATTATATATATTATTTGTATTATCCATATAAGCAAAGTAGTTAGTGATATTGATACTTCATGGTTAGGTCTAAATTGCTGTAAGGTTTTTTTGTTTATGTAGCATTTGGTAGTCACAGAATCATTGAATCCTTTGAGTTGGAAGGAACCTTTAAAGGTCATATGCTCCAATTCCCTTGCAAAAAAACAGGGCTTACAGCTAGATCAGGTTGCTCAGAGCCTGATCCAGCCTGATCTTTAGTGTCCAGGGACAGGACATCCTCCACCTCTCTGGACAACCTATTACAGGGCTTCATTACTCTTACTGTTAAAATCATTTTTATTACATCTGATCTAAATCTCTCCTCTTTTAGTGTGAAACCATTTCCCTTTTTCTCTATCAAAACAGACCCTGAAAAAATGTCTAATCCCTTCTTTTTTGTAGCTTCCTTTTAGATTCTGAAAACCCACTTTCAGGTCACTCCAGAACCTTCTCTTCTCCAGGCTGAACAGCCCCTGCTCTCTCAGCCTATTCTCATCAGGGAGCTGTTCCATCCCTTCGATCATTTTTGTGGCCCTCCTCTGGATACACTCCAACAGATCCACATCTTTCCTGTGCTGAGCATTCCACCTGTGGACGCAGTGCTCCAAGTGAGGTGTCACAGCACATAGCAGAGGGGCAGGACCCCCGCCCTCACCGTGCTGGCCACACTACTTTGAATGCAGCCAGGATACAGTTGGGTTTCTGGGCTGCAAGGACCCATTGCTGGTTCATGTCCAGCTTGCCATCCTCTGTTACACCCTCACTGAAGGCTACTATATTGGTCAGGCAAGACTTGTCTGTGATAGTCAGTGATGTGAGATTAGTTGCAAATTCTTGTCAGGATTAACACTGAATTTTCTATGACTTATACACAGAGAGCATCAATAGCCACAGCTGTCTGTGTGAATAAAGTATGAACTGGTGAATTATGAACTGGAATTTTGCTGCTGTACTTTAACCTGTTTACCGTATGTGATAAGCCTGAATTTATTCCTAGAATTAGCCAAAGATCCAATGCACTGAAGAGGATACCTTTGCATCTGAGGAGTCAAAGGCAAAATTGAAAATAAAAACACATCATAATGAAGAACTCAGTCCCAGAAGACTGAGATCTGGATTTTAAGTATTATTTTATCTGGATTTTAAAGAGTTACGTCAAAATATGGCTAAATTTTTTCTCCAACAGCTCCCTCTGAAGACTTTCAAAGCACTGTGATGTATCATCTAAATGATGAACTGAATGTACTGCGCATCACTTTATATAAAACAAAAGCCTGAACATGTGTATGTGAAACTAACATTGATTTTGGTGTACATGATGCGTGCGTATTGTGTGTAACACATATGGTTTACATGCAAAACCATTGCTTTCTGCCTAAATTCAATTCCTTACTTTTGCTTCTATAATCTACTTTTTTTCTCTGTCTTTTTTTTTTTAAATTTCCTAAGTCTACTTAGAGTAATAGTAGAACCAGAAAGGGAACATGGGACAATTGTATTATTTAACTAACCTTCTCCAGCAATTTTAGTACAAATTATTGATATGCTGATCATATCAGTAGTAATCTATAGATAATGACAATTGCTCTTCAGGTATTAACTAGGCCAAGGCTTTGTACAGGCTAATGTCAGAGCTTAGCCGTATTAGTTTTAAACCCTTAATTGCATGTCATTATAGATTTGCTTATGAAACAAAAAGCTGCTCCTTTTCCATTAGCTATGTTAGTCTGCCATTTGAAAAGGAGGAAGCTTGATACATCTTTATGCAATGTTTTCTAATTTACCTTATCTTGCCTGTATTTTATATCTTACAGTGCACCTGGCCTGAGTTTACTAGAGCTCATTGTTCATCTGAAGAAGCTTTTCATCTAATCACATTAATAGTATTATATTTTTGATTACTTTTTTCAGCAATCCACTTAGCTTTCCTATCTGAGCTCAAGATAGTGCACATTAATTACATTATCTAAATCGAAACAACATGTATACTCTGCAAGCAGCATTCTTAAAAATGTTGCAACAGATTAGTTAAATGAAGTTGAGTGCACTTGAAAGTTCTCAAACCAGTTACTGGTAGATGCAATCTGGGAAGCATTTTGAAAAAATATTTATTGAGAATACTTAACAATAGGTATTGAGAATTTATGAAATTGACTGTAAGCATGGCCCTAGTATGGAGAGCTAAAAAGGAAGCTTGCATGAGACAAGTTTTTCATAGAAATTTATATTTTCCTCTCTTTTTGTGGAGAAGGAGAACAGAGTTGCAGGGCAGGAGAGTTGTTTAACCATTCATTGTTTTTCAGCTGTGAAAATAAAAATGATTTCTTTGTATACCATATCACTGGACAGAGTTGTTAGGAAGCTGTATGGAAAGCACAATTACTATGAAGTATGGTTGAATTAATAATCTACAAATCCCTGCATTTTTTTCCTCAGAGAAGTGATGATATTGTTGACTAAAAGTTTTTCACATGTAATCACAGAAGTTTCAGTTAGCCCTTGACCATGAATTCTGAGGTGTGTAAGCTTGTACTGTCTTTGAAACCGAAGTGAAAGAAACTGTGTGTCTTTCTGCTTGGAGATGGAACAATTGCATTCATATTTAGGTCACAAATTATAAACCAAATAATGCCAGCTTGTGGGTGAAGAACTCAAGTGATCATTACAAGTGCAAGACTGGGACAGAAATTTGATATTGATCAGAATGGCATTGCTTAACAAAGAAGATCAACCTTCACGCAGACTGGCTGAGTCACAATTTTCTTTCCCAGGATAATAGATGGGCTAGGATGTGTTCTGGCAAGTCTTCAATTGACTGGACAAATTAGGCACTCTTTGCAGCAATGAAGAACAGCAAATATGGTATTTTGTACGCTTAACAAAAAAGTGATCTGGAGAACAGCTTACTCCTTTTCTCCTTCTTTGGGATTTTTATTACAAAATCACAGAATTCTTTGAGCTTGAAGGGACTTTTAAAGGTCAACCAGTCTAGCTACACTGCAATGAACAGGGTCATCTACAGCTAGATCAGGTTTCTCAGAGCTGCTCCTATCTGACTTTGAATATCTCCAAGGACAGGGCATCCACCACATCTCTGGATAACATGTTCCAGTGCTTCACCACCCCAGTCATAAAAAATAGTTTTCTTATATCTGACCTAAATCTCCCCTTTTTTAGCCTGAAACAGTTTCTCCTTGTCTGATCACAGCAGGCCCTGATAAAGAACCTGTCTTCGTCTTTCTTACAGCTTTGTTTTTATGTTAGATTTTTCACTCAGAGGTGGTGAGGCTCTGGAACAGGTTGCTCAGAGAAGCTGTGAATGCCTCATCCCTCGAGGTGCTCAAGACCAGGGCCCTGGGCAGCCTGAGCTATTATCCAATCTAGTGCCCCACTTAATGGTTGGCAACCCTGCCTACAGGAGGTGGTTGAAAGAGGATGGACTTTAAGGTCTCTTTGAACCTAAGCTGTTCTTTGATTCCATTATTCTGTTATCATCAACTCCAACCATACAATTAACTAGTAAGTTCACCACTAAACCATGTTGCTAAGCACCACACCGATATGTTTCTTATGTACCTCCAGGAATGGTGACTCCTTCATTTCTTTGGGCAGCCTGTTCATAGAGTCATAAACTGGTTTGGGGGTTGGAAGGCACCTTAAAATCATCTAGTTCCAAGACTCTGCCATGAGCAGCATTGTCAACCACTAGATGAAGTTATTCAGGACACCAACTGACCTAGACTGCTTCCTGGAGCATCATGCAGGCAAAGCAGAAGCAGACAGTCACCTCCATCACCTTTCTTTAGATGCAGACAAGATTCTATTGTCCTGGGCTGCACAGTGCTGGCTCAATATCAAATTTTTCATCCACCTGACCTCCAAAGTCCTTTTAAGCAAGGCTGCTCTCAATTTAACCTGGGAGAAAAGAAAGTTTGAGAAGACATTATTGGTCAGTAGGGAGAAGTGAATGCCTGGTGAGTTGCATTTGTTGTCATTGCATGACGAAAAACGGGCTATATAAAAGTAATTTGCAGTTAATAGGATAGTTTATTTTGGTGGACTTTTCCTTGAATTTGTTTTCTCTAGAGATTCTTGGAGTGTATTCAAATACTACAGTGTCTGTACAGTACATTCCTGGGATTTCCAAACATTGGGTACAGCTTAACTGAGATCCTCAAAATACTCAAGATAACCATTCCCCCCATCTCTTTCTTTTCTTTTCTTTTCTTTTCTTTTCTTTTCTTTTCTTTTCTTTTCTTTTCTTTTCTTTTCTT
>NW_024962268.1:16263388-16351565 GCF_019238085.1 Lagopus leucura
TTTTTTTGGGTTTGTTTTGTTTGTTTGTTTGTTTTCCAATTAGAAGCAATGATAATGTTTTGAGGATAATTTTTCTGGAATATAATTTCATAGTCTCAGTGATCAATTCTGAAAAATAAATGTATATAACAAGAAATTTGATACCATAGAAACTTCCCATTTCTTAATAGGAAATTTAAATAGACTTAATAATTTTAATTACTGTGTTCTATTAGTGATGTTTTCTAAATTGATTGAATTCTATCAAAACCAGTAATTTGTCACACTTTAAAGACTACACATGAGATTTCTTGTAGACTTTATTCATATGTTTGCATCCATAGAGATGTTGAAATTTTACAAATTTGAAAGATCATAATCCTCCACTGAATGCTGAAAATATTTGAGACCACTAGCATTGTTTTTGGAAGATTTATTTTACTGAGAGAAAGGTAACATCAAAAGATATCACTAGATTTCTGTGTTTCCGTGTAAAATCTGCTGGCCACATCTTAAACCTTTGCTATTTTAATGGAAAGAGATCAATGATGTAACATCTCTGTAATGCACAATCAGACCAAAAAAAAAAAAAAAAAAGTCAAATGTGAAAATTTTAAGCAAGCCAGTTAGAGACTAACAGATAGTCAAACATAAATTACTACAGTACGACAATTAAGGTTAGTGGAAATTACTTTCATGTTTCAATATTGTTATTGTAGTAAAGGATAATTGTGATACAGCAATTGAAATTGGAGTTGCACTGATTGAATACTTGTATGACAGATACTTGAAGATGCTGGCAGTTTGAGTTCTTTAATTTTGCCCTTGGACTTCTGGTAATTGCCTTAACACACACGGCAAGGTGGCATCAAGTGCAGTAATAAGCAAAACCTATCACTACCACTTAAAAAAATACATTGTGTAATGCTGAAACCTGCATCCTTTTTTAGGAAATAGAAAATGTTCTTTCTGATTTTACTACCTACATTACGGATCACTTTTTAGACTGGGCTTAGCTCTCTTATCAAGAGGCTATACTGCAGGCTAGAGGAATCCACAGTTTTTAAACAAGCATGAATTCCTGCTCCTGCACAAGCTACTGACTATTGAAATTAGAAAATTTTTCATTGCTAATAATTTTGCACAGGCAATATGCCATCCAAATTGTTTTCAGGAGCTTAAATCAGTAACATTTTATAACTTGTGAAACATTAGGAGACAAAAGCATAAGCAGCTTTCAGCAAATGCTGTCAATTAGCTGCAGTTATTCTACTAAGTCTATTATATTCTGCATGAAATTGCACTATACTGTTATTGTACAAAATTGATATTGTCTCTTTTACTGCATTCTTTCAAAGATCTGAAGTTTCATCGTTGTTTATTTATTTAACAAACAGTATGTAGGAAATAAGATTATTTCTTTTATGCTTTCTTCTGAATGGAAGAATGGAATGGAATTAATATTTTTTTCTGACTGCAGTCTAGCCAGCTGGAAAACACTGTTTATTGTATATTAGTTCTTTATTAGTTCTCCATCAAGAAAAGACAAAAAACCCTCAACATTGTTTAAAATTTCTTATCCTTTGTTCTTGAAGGTCACTGTCATGGGAGGTTGTCTTCGTAGCTGTGGATCTTTTCTGTCATGTAAGCTTGCGCACTTGAGATATTTGAAAGGAACATTTGAAAAACATAGCTGTATTCAATCAGAATACCTGCGTTGCTAAGAAACAAACTACTTACTATGTTCTCAACTGATTAAGTCTTTCTGTTTTAAGTGTTTTTTATCAAAGGCACATTGCAGTGCCTTATTCAGGCTTGGATATTTCAAATCCATTAACTATGAGGTCAGGCAATTATCTCTTTCTGTACTTACTGAAGTCTTTCTCCATTTGTACTAAAATGACTTAGACAACTCTCGATGAATATCTAGTATGTAGTTCAAATTCAACAAAGGACAAAACAAAACTCTTTTTTCTCCGGACCTATATCCCTATCCTGTTTCTTATCTTGATACTGCTAGAGAACTTTGCCAATTGCATGTGTCACACACAACTGTAGCCTGGATATCATCTTCAGTCCATTTTTGATCCAATCATTTGTACGAAATTTGCCAGAGCAGGGTAGGTTACGGCATTCTGTGAAATTTGCCAGTGCACACAAGAAAAGATCAGTTAATAGCTTGTTTTTTATATTATTTGTGGAAGGATATCTGAAAGTCTGCCAATACAAAGTTTTACTGTCGGCATTATGCTAACTAATTTAAAACAATAAAGCCGGTACCTATTCTGTGCTTTTGGAGGGCTGCAAAACTGGCCAGACTTACTGTATCAGATTTTTCTTATGCTTTCTGAGGAGCAATTCTGAAATTGAAACTTCTTTATTCAACTACAGAACTGATACATTAGTTTTCTCTTGCTTTACCATTTATCTCAATTATTGTAAGGTTATTTTTCTTAAGTTTGAAAAATGCAGCTGTGTTTCATGTGTATTTATCTAAAATATTTCTGCACTGCATAGTTTTGATGTTATCTTACATCTATATACATCTTTAAACTAGTTCTGAAACTTCTCACTTCAAGCATTCCAACTTCTCTATTTCTGCCTCCTTTCCACTTCTTTCTATCACGGAATCACAGAATGGTGTGGGTTAGAAAGGACATCAAAGATCATACAGTTCCAATGCCCTTGCTGTGAGCAAGGTTGCTTCCCACCAGCTGAGGCTGCCCAGGGCCCCATCCAACTCAACCCAGATCACCTCTAGGGATGGGGCTTCCACAGCTTCTATGGGCAGCTCTGCCAGAGCCTCAACACCCTGTGAGTAAAGAATTTTTTCCTAACATCTCATGTAAATCACCTCTCTTTAAGTTTAAAGGATTCCTCCTTGCCCTATCACTATCAGACAATATCAAGTCTTTCTTCCTCCTGCTTATAAGCTCCCTTTAAGTACAGAAAGGCCACAATGAGATTTCCCTGGAGCTTTCTCCAAGCCAAACAAGCTCAGATCTGTGAGCCTTTCCCCAATGTTTTCATCATCCTCATGGCTCTTTCCTGGACCCACTCCAACAGTTCCATGTCCTTTTTGTGCTGAGTGCCCCAGATCCGGACACAATACTCCAGATCAGGCCTCATGAAGACAGAGCAGAGGGGGAGAATCCTCTCCGTGTCCCTTCTGCCACTCCTCTGTTCATGCAGCCCAGGGTACTGTTGGCCTCCTGGTTTGCAAGCACACACTGCTGGCTCATGTCCAGCTTTTCATCTACCAGAAAGGCAACTGAATGGCTAACTCCTGCCTGTTTACCCAGTGCACCAGTAATTATTGCCCACTTGTTAAATTTTCAAATCTACTTTTTTTTCTTTTCCTCTTGATGGAAATTTACATAAAGATTCAGTAATCGCTTATATCCTATCACTTTGTATGCTATTTTGCTATTCTAACTACAAAGAAATCATTTTGGTTAGAACGAAGGTTTTCTGAGATCACTGCCTGTAATCCTGAACACCAGCATTTATTTCCCAATTCCCTGCCTGTCTTTATCCATTTCTGGTCTTTTACCACAGATTTTCACTTAATATGCATAAAACTAGAATTTTAATCCCAATTTCTACATCCAATCATTCAGAATAAATCACACATGTAGAGAAGATCCAAAATTTTAGTCAGCGAAAGCTGGTAGAGGATTACAAATTACAGCCTGCAACATCTTGAATTTATGAATTATTGGTATAGGTATACTCATCACATGTTGACCATAAAGTTCCATGCTTTTCTTAAATTTTATGTATATTGTTTACAATTCCCAGCCATATATTTTCAAGCAGTACAAATAGCTTCATAGATCAGCTGTCATACAGTCTCATCTACCTTCTGGAATATTTTTAGGATAAATATCATAGACTGAGTAGTTCTATTGATTTATAATATCTGTAATGCTCCTCAGAAGAAGACAGGAAAAAATAATTCTGTGAAATCTTCATGTTCCAGGCTGTCTAAGAATTCTTAGCTTGTTTTACCAGAAGTGATTAAGTTGATAAACTAGTATTAGATTAGATCTATGGCTTATGAAATAATGGAACATTTCTGGCTTCTACTTCTGCAATCATGCATTTACGGATTTAAAATTTTACTTTATTTCTGAATTTCAAATTCTATCAGATTCCTTTTGTTTGAGGTTTCTGGAAGGAGTCTGCTGTTAGTGTTCTTTCCATTGCCTGAAAAGACTAGATTTTATATTAGTTCTACATTCACTAGTGGTTGGTTAATCCTGCTATTCACAATGATAAGGCATTACATTATTGACAGCCAGTTGCTGGATCAAGACGAGGAATCAATTGTCTATGCCATTTCTTTATTAATATAAGGGAAAATAGTCCTGTCAAGGACATTGCTAAACATTTCAGAAGTTTGGGAGTTGGTACAGATTGTGGGTTACTCTCAGATGGCAGTTTGCTTGCAGAAAAGCTGTTGTGGAAGATAATAGACTTTAATAAATAGAACTTGTTCTGCCCTATGGCAGTTAGTCTGAGTGCCAGAGAATTGTATTGCTCGCAGTTAATTTATGCCATCAGCTGTAATCTCTAAACAGCAAGTTTGTGTGCCTTGCTAAGCTCAGAACTCAGTAGAAGACAGTTTTTAGGTGTTCTTGCATTTGACTGAAACAAAGTATGGCGCTGTAGAATTTTCATGCACTTATTGTTCTTTAAAGTGGAATATATCATCTAAATAATATATCATCTAAAAAATCATCCAAAAGTCTTGCAGCCCTGGAATGGTTAGTTCAATGCCTATTTTCCAGTAATGCTGAATTTCTGTGCGTTATTTCTGTGCTGAATTTGTTTATCTTCAACCTCTAATCAGAAGACCTAGTCAGACTTCTGCCTTGATAATCTACTGCCCTGCTTCCCATAAAACTGGCAAGATTGTTTCCAGCAGCCACATGCATTTACACCTAGAAGTTTCAGCTCAACCATGTAAGTTCCCAGAAAATTTAATCTGGAAGAATTTGTAGTCGTGGGTAAGAGCTGCAGGAAAATTTGGAATTTTTAGCCAAAACCACAAGTTAAGAGGGATACTGTATCATGTAACCAATAAACACACTGTGAGCATTTGTGAATCAGATAGCCTCTCTCTAATTTGATGATAATAAAACAGAAAGGAAATCCACCGGGTCACTTTTCCTAATGCATCAGCCATTTCAGCAGAGAGAGCAGATCAGTGATTTTAATACCGAGTCATTATACTGATACTGTTGGATGACAGATATCCTAATTGCAGTTGGAAGGATAGTTGACTATTTCAGTAAAATGTGAGGGGAGGCTTATAAATGCAATACGCTTTGTATGACCTTGCATGGTTTTGCATGATCTGTATATGTGTAAAAACTGTGAGCAGCCGTGTAGAGAAGGACTTGGGTATTCTGGTGGATAAAAAGCGTGATGCAAGCCAACAGTGTATGCTTGCGGCTCAGAAGGCCGGCTGTATCCCGAGTTACATCAAAAGAGGGGATCATTCAGTGGATAAAGAATTGGTTGGATGGTTACAGCCAGGGGGTTGTGATCAGTGTGACTCCACGTCCAGGTGGAGGCTGGTGACAAGCAGCGTGCTCCAGGAATCAGTCTTGGGAGAGGTGCTCTGCAGCCTAGACAGTGGGCTGAGTGTGTACCCTCAGCATAACAGCACAGCATCTTGCTGATAACACCAAGCTGAGTGATGCAGTTGACAAAACAGAAGGAAGGAATGCAATCCAGAGGGATGTGGACTGTCTTGAAAAGTGAGGCCCCAGAACAAGAAAGATGTGGAGCTGTCGGTGCAGAGGAGACCACAACGGTATTCAGAGGGCTGGAACACCTCTCCTACAAAGAAAAGTTGTGGCAGCTCAGCTTTTTTAGGTTAGAGAAGAGAAGGCTCCAAGGAAATCTTGTTGCAGAGTTGCAGACTTCCTGTCCTCAACGGGAACTTATGAACAGACAGGGGACCATCTTTTTACACAGGCAGATAGTAACAGAACAAGATTTAAACTAAAAAGAGGAGGTATATGTTAGGTTTACTCAGAGCACGGTAAGGTCCTGGCACAGGCTTCACAAATAGCTGTGGATGCCCCATCACTGGAGATACTCAATGCCAGGTTGGAAAGGGCCCTGGGCAGCCTGAGCTGGTGAGAGGCAACCAGCCTATGGCAAGAGTTTAGAACTAGACAATCCCTCATCCCTTCCACTCCAAGTCATTCTATTATTCAGTCATTCTTAGCTTCAAAATTACTTAATTGGGTATAACAAATGTCAGTCATTTTTTCAAGAAATATTTCATATTCTGTGGGACTACTTCATTTCAGTGAAGAATATTTCATATTCTTCCTTTTTGCAGTGTTGTTTGTTACATATCCATTTTTCACACTATTACTGCATTTTTGCATATACATTTCCAAATTCTATCTGCACTATTACATTTCAAGTTGATGATTAATTCTTACTTCTATGTAGCATGCAAACGACGTGCCTTGAGTAAAAAATGCCCTTAAACAGTGAGCTTGCCAAAACAAGAATAGTTATGGCTCCGGAGTTTCAGAAGTGTTCGTCCCGTATGGGGAATGAGTTTGTAGGCAAGTGGTAGCAAATGGTGTAATATGAACAGAACAGATATAACATGAGGAAGGTTTTCACTGATTGTATTTATAGTCTATAATGTCCTGTAAAAAATAGCATTGACTAATGGATTTTCATCTGGGCCATACCCTAAACCTGGACATTACATGTGGCTGCGGATGCTGTGGCAACTGCAGCTGTGTTGTCAAGGAAACAGTCTTGTGCTCAGTAGGCAAAACCAATGAGGATTAAGCTAGGGCTATATTATAGCTAAGCCTCTGTGACCTTATCAGGGAGCAGCAAGATCTGTCTGCTCTTCACTGTGCAGGTGTCCCTCAGGAGCACGGAAGATATGCACAGGCAAAAACATACTTGCAGTGAATCTGACTTAAATGTCAGACTGGGATCATTCAAACAAGTGAGTGTATTTCTCAGTTAGATGGATTAAGACTCTACTTGTGTAAGTAAAATGTTGATATAAAATAAAACTAGATATTATTATGCAAAGTAATGTAACATGTTTTTTCTGTTAGCTACAAAATAAGGAAGAATTTAATTAAAGTATGATGAACTTTAGAAATGTTTTCAGTCTTTGTTGTAGCTTCGTAATCAGGCAAAATTACACAGAAGTGCACCGTTATTAAAAATATTAATTTCCTATTGTTAAGAAACGTTGCAGATGGAATGCTGAGATGTAGAATAGTTTTCAGCAGTTTTCAGCACAGTACTTCTTCAGTACTAAGAATTATTTGATGTATGTGTCACTGAAGTAAACTCACGCTCCAGAATACATCTAATGTTTTGTATCTAAATGAATCAAAGTTCAAATGGAACTAAGATAAAAAAATGCAAGGCAAAACTACTTAGTTACTTTCTTCTGGATTGGGAGGGAAGTTTAGAGAGAAAAAGTTTATTAAATTGCTCTCATAAGTTAATTAGTGTTTGCTTATACTTTAAAATATTCTTCTATCTTTTTATTTATTTACTTAGGAAGGAAAATAGAGTTTTCTTCTTTCAGTGAGGTTTTATAATGAGAACGAATAGACAAGAAACTGCATTTTTCATAATTTGGCAGAATCTCCGGAGTTTATCGTGCTTAACTATTTTACATTGTCACATAGCATCAAAGGTGATTAAATGCCTTTTTTAGTTAGCGCTATGTTTTAATTGTTAAACTGGATTTATTAATCATCGTATTTTTCTTCCTTTGGCGTATTTCATGCCTGTCTTTAAAAAAAAAAAGGTAATGTCCATCTGTCTGTAGACAATACGAGCTGAACCTTTTTCAGCAGTGATACCGTACAGTATTTTGCACAGAACAGAGAGGGGCTGAAGCAAACTGTCATGAGGCATATCTGATTATCATAGAGATTTTACTTCTAACATCTAATGATTTGTTTTCTTTCTTGATCTTTCTTTTCTCCTACCAGTTTAACCTAAGCTGACCCAAGCCAGTACATTTTGTCAGGTTTTGAAACTTCATGTTTTCCTCTCCTTTACTTTCAGTGCTTCTACGTTTCTTTCTCTTCTTAATAAATATGTTTGTTTTTCCTCACAGAATTGCTGGTTCTCCCATTTCATTTGTGTTACTGAAAAATCCTGCGCGTAGGATATTTCATGTTAGATAAAGTAGTTCAAACATTTTGCAGCATGTTTAAGGATGTTGAAAATGACTCTACAGCTTCATTTCCAAGATAGTTGCTAATGACTTATTAAGATTTTATAGCAAAACATTAGGGAAAGAAGTAAATAAATAAGGAAGTGAAGATTTGACTATTTCTGTGAGCTGAATGCGTTGTAAGTCTTGTTAAAAATGTGCAACAGGAAAGTAAGAAATGAGAGCGTACTTGATTCTAAACCATTGTGAAATCAGAAATGCGTGCAACAGTTAGCTTTTGAAATTGTGAATTAAGTCTTTGGGGAAAATCCACTTTGACAAAAAGTGTTCAGAGAAACATATACTTTAACGTTGAAAATGGAAGGATTAGAAGATGTACTGTGCCTCCCAAAAAGTTTGACATCCCTATTCTTTCTTTATTCATTTTTATTTTCAATTTTCAAGTAGTTTTCTATCATACTGTTTCATCTTCTGATCTTTCTCGTTTTTGTTATTCTGAAGGTTAGACAGCTGGATTCTTTTCCTATTTAACTGTCTTCTAGACTTTTTTCCATTCCCTGCATTTTTCCTAATTTTACACAAATACTTCTATCTGTATTCTCCCTTGGTAATATTCCTTTGCTTTTCAATCACTTAAAACATGCTTTATTGATTAGCCTGGCTTCTATGAGGAGGTTGATGCGAATCAAATTGATTTTCTAATCTAGAGCTAACTAGTGTAGGTGATCTTTTACTAATAGCAACAAATCGAAGCTGCTTCTTTAAACAAAGTGCTCTAGCAGTGTGTTAGTAATCTACCACAACATAATCTACTATCCTGCTACTTGATGAGACCATATTCCATCCTTAACAATAGGTAGATCCACAGCAGCCTCTCCAGATGGGGTATTTGTGGACATGCAGGCACAGGAGGCTTTTCCTGCTTATGGAGCGAGTTGGACTCATCCAGGACATGTTGTCTGTCTCGTACAAGTGCTGTGCAACCAATCTGTTTGTGAACAGCAAAGTTACTTCTGTAGATTTACGGGGGCTAGTGGATTCTGTAGATTAGCAGGCTGCCCGCGCACCTCGAATCAGTGTCCAGGTGTTCCAACATGCACAGTATTTTCTTCCAGTGCGAAATGCTGAAAAACACAACTCTCACATTCCATTTTTAATTACTTCTGTAACTTCAGTCCATTTATTCTAAATACCTTCTACCAGGGAGGTGTAATCTATGGGATCGACTTCAAAAATGAATTGAGGAATATTCACTGGAAACTTGTTAATGTGAAATCATATTAATTATGCTTTATCAGTGAGGAGGAAATCAGCACTAGACCTAGAGCAGTGTACTTAAGCCTAATTTTTCTTCATCTTTTATCTTACATAGTTGTTTACAGTACTGAATAATTGAAGAATAGTTTCACTAAATTATACTGCTCACATTTGACACGCACTGTCCATCAACATAAACACTCCATTAACAATGGAAGACCTCAAGTGTTGCAGCTGCTATGACCAAAGAGTTAAACAGAGAAGTGCAGTTTTAATAGTAATGAATAAAAGAGTATAATATGTGCAAGTGAAATGAATTTCTACTAGTATTCTTCTCTGACTCTTTTGAATGCAAATCGTACTAATCCCCCTAGGTTATGGTGAATTAATTCCATTTGTATGAGTTCCTGTGTTTATAGGAATAAACTGTGTATTGTATTATTTTTGTACTATATTGCGATATTTTGAAGTTGGTGCACTGTTGATAAAATATATATTACGAAACTGCACTTCAGATGTTTGGTTGGGTGGGTTTTTTTTGGTTGTTTTTCTGTATTTTTTTTCTCTATACTTTCTGACCTGACTTACACATTTAAATGTAAATTTTCCAGGCAGGTAGCTTAGTAGCCATAAATCACTTTTTGAACAGGTTCTGATGAATGAAACATTCAAACTCAAACACGCTTTCAGGTGTTTAGGCTGTTGGTTCTTTTGTTTTTGTGTCTTGTGATGAATGTTGTATAATTTTCCAGATTATTAATTGAAGCAAATGCTAAAGATGCACGGTTTTCATTCCTACTTTTATTTAAAACATCTAATTTTCAGATTAATGTTGCAGAAGTGATAGAAGTCCAGCAGATTATTAACAAAAAATTAAGGAATTTGGTTCAGCTGATTTGCTGATGTTCTTTAATGTCTGGATTTCAAGTCTACAGCCTAGACAAAACCTACATACACTGAGGGATGCAACAGCAGTAATGTTCATCTTGTTAAGAGGCCTTCAGTTTTGCAGGGCAGAACACAGAGGATCTTTTTTTTTTCTTTACTAGCTCTGTTTTTTTAAGGGTATTAATGGCCCGCATCCAAGAAGGTGATTACTTCAGTGCTTGTTGCTTAGGACTTATACTCAAAAACATGGTTGCTAACACAAAACTGTGTAGCTTCCCTAGGAGGTGTTAAAGTCTTTTCAGACAAGAGAACATAGAAATTGCTGCACCACATCAAAGCTGAGGTTCAATTTATTCAGCCTAAGATCAGAGTTGATAACATGTTCTTCATAGAAAAGGCAATAATCTGTTGCATTTACAGATCACTCCGTTTAACAAAGAAAGCTTCATGCTAGCTTCTCCCAGTCATTCTTTGTGAGGCTTGATTTGAATGCAGAGACTATTGATTTGGATGAAGAAAATAAAGGAAAGGTAAAGGTTACTTTGCAGTGTTACTGGATAAAGGAGAACAGTAAGTAAGACAAGCAGAAGGAAGAGAAAAGACAAGGAAGACCAAGAGAATGCTAATGTCACAAACAACTGAATAGTCAGTATTAGACAGATACTGCCTAAATGGTAAAAGTTGATAAAATTCAGGATGTAGTTTTAGAACTGCATCAGACCCTGTTAATAAACAAGACCATAAGACTGGGATAAAAGTTTTTATTAAGTATTTGTTTTCGCCAATTATAAATTTTCAGTTTTTCAGTTTCTGAGTAATAATAGACCAGTTTAATTTAATTGCTTTTTGTTTGTTTGTTTGTTGTTGTTTATATGCCCTCATAATTATCCGTTTTCTACATCAGATTCCAGCAATTTTTTTTCCATTTTGTATCATAGCTTTTTTCTCTATCTTTCTTCATACTTTCAGCATTGTATTTGAAATTCCTATCTGAACTTCCTTCTTTTTGTATTCTTGCTTTTTTTTTTTTGTCTGTGTGTGATACCTAGAACTGAAATCAGTGTTGATAGTATAGCTGTGCCTTTGATTTCTGTAGTCCATCAGAACACTGATAATATTCTCTTCCATTCTAATTCTTATGCACTGCTTCTGGTTAAACATTTGAGCAACTTCGGATATCAAGAGAAAAGTCTGCTTTCTTAGTAGGTGGATTTGACCGTATGTCCAGGTTGATTTGACCATATCTCCACAGGTAATTTATTTCTTTTCATCATCTGCGTTTGCCAATTATCAGTAAAATTGTACTTGCTGATGTGATTTGCCAGATGGACAGTGTGTCCATGTTCTTGAATGTAGAGCAGAGCTCAAGGACAACTTGCATATCTCCTGTGCTGGAGCTTGTGGAGGTAGCAATAAAGGTCTTTGCTGTTTGCTCTATTAGTCATTTGTTGCTCCCAATATATTCCTTTTTTGCTTGAGGTAATAAGATAGAAGGTTATATTTACTTTCAATTGCAAGTGAAATACCATTTTTTTCAGATTCTCTCTTTCAGCTTTTAATTAAACAACAAGGTTACAAGCTCCCTCTCTCTCAAGGTAGTGTATTTAATGGAAGAATATGTCACAATTAGGCAGTTATTCTTTCATCCAGAGGTCCATACAGTGAGATGGCTGACCTTTTCTTGATTTCTTTATGATTGTAGAGTTGCAGTCTCCTTCTTACTCAAGCAAAGTTAAATTTCTTACCTTGTGATATTTGGTGTTTTATTGATAGCGCACTGTTTAATGGGGCACATTCGTTAACTGCAAATTAAATATTTCCCTTAAACTCCTTCCAGTAGTTTTCAATGTAATTATCTTCTAAGTATTCTAAAATTCTGGTCATATTCAAGTTTCAGCAGAATCTGGAAAAAAATATTTATTTGTTTTTTGCTTGTACTAGACGCAAGCAATCTTAGTTCTGCAATTTTAACATACGATTTTCCTAAAAATCCTCTTATATAACATATACTCATGTTTTGGCTGCAACAATAATCCTTCACTGGTGAGGACAGTTATTAAGTGATAACAAATAATCACAAGGTTATTACGTTATAACAAGAAATAACAGATATGCTGTTCCTGTTTTGCTGACAAAGTGAGCTCAGTCTAAGCCTATAGTATAATTTGGCGTACGTATAGGATTTTGCTTCTTTACATTTTCTAAACAAGGTTCCTTTTAAATAGTTCATCCTTCCACTGGCATTTTGGCGCTGATTTTGCTCACAGAAGTAAGTTATTTGAGGCTTCGTAGCTTCCTACTCATTTCAACGACAAAAGTGGTACTTCAGCCCTAACATGCTAGAATTAGGAATCAGCTTTGTAGTCTTTAGGAAAGATCCATTTTTAGAAAACTGATCAGGTGCAGGATTTTCTCAAGTACGTCTGGGATTTTGCCTCCTTTTTACCTAAGTGCCAAAAAGAATGTACTATTTACATCCAATTAAACGTCATATTGTTATGCAACTTCAAGTATTAGCTGCCCTACTGGATATTGAAAAGAAGCATTAAATGTCTTGCTTTGGATTTTCAACGATTTTGAGTCAGCATGAATTGCTTCTAGTAACTGCTGCTAACCTCTTCTTGGGCTTAAAAATAGGCTTACGAAAAAGCATGCCTATTTGTGGAAGATATTTAAATGATTTAAATGTTACGCTTTCTCAGACCTGAAAAGGGATATTTAATAAAATCATCTTTTGTTACAAATTTACTGTTTATTATTCTGTCTTTGTATTGGCTTCTTTGAAGAATGATTCTGTATTTTTTGTCCAAATGCACATGTGTTTATATACTTACCATATTTATCCCATTTGTTTACTCAACTACAAAATATTTGTACTTTCTAACTTTTCTATTTTTGTCACCTGGAATAGTTAGGGTGTTGGTAAGCAAAGGTAGCAATCCATTTTGTGATCTTTACCCAAGCATCCAGCAGTCATACACATAACTTTCTTTGTGACAGTTAATTTTGTTTTCTACTTACATCTCTTAATTCTTCTTTCTTGCATACTTGTTTGTCGTTATCTCTCTTTAGTTCCTTGTGCTCTATTTTATGGATTACCTGTAAATTATTTATGTGAACTCCCTTCTGGCAATACAGTGACAGTTGTTACAATTTGAGTCTTGATGTGGATGCAGAAAGGATATGTAACACTATTAAACTGATTGTAATGTACACACAATATTTAGACATAGTATACATACACTGTGAAGCAGTGGCAAAAGCAGTAGCTATGGCAGTGTATAACTAAATTCAGGATGCCTGTGTATCTTTTGCTTTATGATTTGTTATTTTTCTAAGATGCTGCCAGAATCATCATTTTCGTAAAATTGTCTGTTTTATTGGTATTGATGTACACTTTTCTTTTGTTGCTGTGGCTCTTCTATTCTGCAGTTTTTCCCATGGTGAACTGGGTTTATATAAAATATTGTCAGATATACTGCAAGTAAGTGAGAAATAGTACTTAGCCTGTATCAGGGCAAAAAGAGGAAGGATACACATACAGTAACGAGCTGCTTTGGACAACACTGGAATTGAGCCTGAATTTCTACACTCTAATTCAGTAACTTTGGAGATGTATTCCTTCAAAACTATTTAGTGTTTTCCATTTATTTTTGGCATTTTTTTAAATAGATAACTGTGTTATTCTGTTCCAAACCCTCCTCTGTTATGTACCTTTGAAACACGTTTTTCCATTACCCCTGATAAGAAAGCTCCTACGTTTACTGAAAATCTCTTGTGCCATTGAAGTAAGGCACTTACAAGGAGATAATATCTAAAATTTCCCTTTTGATTTCTTTCTAATAAGCCACCTCATTTTAATGCAATTTCCCTGCTTGAAATTCAGTCCTGGGAGGGGTAAATATGTTTGTGTTTTTGTTCTCGCTGGGTTATTCATTTATTGTTGTTTTTTCTTTTACTTATGATTTGCCCATCACTTACCAGGAATGTGATAAATGCAGCTGCTCCTTAGCAATATCATTTTGATTGCAACTTGTGCATTTTGGAGGACTCACGCAATTATTGGATTATTGGATTTCCTGACTGGAGTCACTGAAATAACTTGGTTTTTTTGTTTGTTTGTTTGTTTTTACCTGAGCAATGCACCCCTGTGCAGTTTATCAGGCTTACAGGCTTACATTATCATTTACTTCTTTTTCTCAGACTTCCTGAGCTTCCAAAGTATGTCACAGTCACTGACATCATCCTTGTCCCTCTCTCAGAATTACAGTCTTAAAATGCCTGTGCTTGCCTATTTAGGTGTAGAATCCCTATTCTAATCCCGATCCTGATCCCGTTTCCCTTATCAAGGCAGTGAACTCATTTATCTGATTTGAATCAGCTATTTCAGCAGCTAATCACAAAATCATAGAATTGCTCAAGTTGGAAAAGACCTTTCAGATCATCACGTCCAACCTACTACTCCTGTGTTGGAGAAAGCAGCTGTTTTCCCCATTTTCTATACTGCACTGTGGCATTCCACTTTTTTTCTTCCATATTTTTTCCATGTCTACCTAATTTAAAAACAATTGCTCTGTTCCTTCCATTTGACTTTTTTTTTCTTTCTTTTATGTGTTTTCAGACATTTGGTAGTACTTTTTAATTTTCTGTGCCCTTTTAAAATGAGACTTTATTGTTAGTGAACTAATGAACTGAATTCTTTGTTATCTACAAAGCAATTCAGGAAATATGTTCTTTTAGCTGCTTTACTTGTATACCCACCAGTGCAATATAAACTGTATGATACTAATGTCCTGTAAGATGAAAAAGAAAAGCAGACAAAAAAAAAAAAAAAAAAAAAAAAAAAAAAAAAAAAGCAGGGAAGAAGAAAGTAAGATTAGAACTATAAACTTTTTTGAGTACAGAACCACAGTGATATGAAGTATGAAGGGTTTATAGATTGATGTAACTTTTGCAGGAGGAAGCTTCAATTTTCATCAATCATAATAGGAAAAAAATTTATTATTGTAACAATGAATGCACAGAAAACAATCCAGTAAGAAATGTAATTATGCAAAAAATCATAAATCTTTCTACATTTTGTCTTGGTATGTTGAGTTGCTGTTCTACATTTTCAAGAAACTGAGGAGACTGAAAAAATGAGTGTCTGAATATTAAATAGTGGAAGTACTGCATAAAAACTGAGAGGAAAATGCAAGATTTTATTCCTAAATATTCACTGATTTCCTGCTCTTATCATCCCCTGATTTTCTATATATCATAGCAGTAGTTTATTCTCTGAGTATCAGACTATTTGTATGAAGCAATACAATTGCTTCATACAAAAAAGGAATTTTCAGGCTCAGTCCAATTTAACATGCTTACAGTATTTTAAATCTGAAATAATGAGAACCGCAGTCACTGAATTGTTATTTTAAACTCAGATCATTTGGGAAAGAACAATCAGAATTCAGTCTGCTACAGGATGAACGAAACTCACCATTTCCATTAGATTCATGCAGAAAACTTCCTTCTAAACAGCCTTCCTTGGCTTGATTATAGCCTTCCAGAAATTATTTTGCTTTGATTTCTTTGTTTGAGTGCAAAGGAAAGGGCATTAAGAGAAGGAGCTTTGGTTTTGTTTTGTGGTCTGCTTCATAATGAAAGAAAAATATATACAGAGCAGAAGGCCTTCAGAGATAGAAAAAATTAGCAGTGAAATCTAAAAAAACACAAAATTGTGCCCAATTACAGAACAACAACGCCTACTTTTATGAAAAACAGAATTTATGTAGTGACATATTCAGTAAGTTTCTAGATCATTACCATAATTAAAAAGCCCACATTTCTGTTCTAATGCACTAAAATTCTATTCTAATTGCTTCTAAAGGAGGCAGAAATAACAGATTGCTAGTACCTTCAACTTGTCCATCTCTCACAGAAGATTGTAGGCTATGATTGCTAAGCAAACTGTATTGTTGCTTTATCTTTTAAAGTTTCTAAATGCAGATTTCCTCATAGGACAAAATCGGTCTTCTTCTCTGAAGAAAAAAAAAAAAAAAAGAAAAAGCAGCAGAAAATTTTAAAAACAAAACCATTGTTCCAGTCACTCTGGAATTAAAATTGTTCTCTCCTCTCTACTCCCCTCATTTCTGTTTTGTTTTCTCTTCGTAGGTATATATGACCCATCTATGTTTTGTTGACATAAATTTGAACTGCAAGCTGTGAGTATTTCTCTCTACACATCAGTGAGATGATTTAATGAATTTTAAATGGGTTAATATATGAAGCAATATTTAATTTATGAAAGTTGTCATTTTACTGTATTTTACTGTAAGCAGCTTAATTAGTAGTATGAAATGATTCTTTGTCACAAAAAAAAAAAAAATATATCAGCTATGATTTGAGGACAATTATTATTTTTTTTCCCCCAGATTATAAAGGCACATTTCAGTACACTGTACACTGGCTTCTAGAAGTTGCTATATTTGGTTACAACTAGTAAATATTAGTAGACATGAACTTTCTGTCTGGTTCTGCCATCTGTTGATGCTTAGCTCCTCCTTCTAAGCACATCATTACTAACTTTAGTCCATTTAATCTTCTTCCAGCCTCCAAATCACAGAAAACAGGGCTACTCTTTTACCCCCAGTAATAAACATTCAATACATATTAGTTTATGAATTAATATTGAACAGAGTATGAAAATTGCCCAGAATTATTAATAAAAGTTGGCAGCAACAATAAGGTTTCTTTCAATTGAGCATGTGGGGTAGATGTTATATAAATACTGATATTGTTTTTGTTTTCTTAGACTTAATTATATAATTATTTTAATTATATTAATATCCCAGTGAATACAATCATCAATACAATACGGTGTAAGAATAGTAGTTAAATTATTGTATAAAGCAATATTACCCATCAGTGATTTTATTAATTTTCACTTGAAATCCCCTTTCTGTCTTCTGTTCTTTTAAGATTTTGTCACAAATAATAAAAAGGTTGCTGGCCTTAAATACTTTTCTCATCCACGCTCGATCACTTTTGTTAAAATAAATTCTAACCTCACGTTTCATTCAGACTTTAGGTCCAAATCCTAAGTTTATCAAGATGAGTAGGATTTGCCCATAATTTTTTAGTTGATTTGAGAGCAGAGTGAAAAAAGGGTGGGCATCAATCTTGGACATGCGTGAAATCTTCAGACTCTGAAAACAGGCCCTTCAAACAGTATTTGCAGTTGTCAGTGTTTGCTGTTTGCTGTTCCAATCTCTGTATTTTTTTCTGATTTATTTTTGCTGTTTCTCTTTCATATCCATCTTGATTGCTACTGTGACTGCAGCTTTTTCTAAGTGTGGATACTTACAACAGCCTGCATAGGTTCCCTGTTGGAAGTCAGTGAAGAAAGAACTGCTTCTCAGATTTGTCTTGCCCTTCAATATGTACCTAAAACAGGTAGGATGAGTCACAATCTTTAACAGTCTGTTTCTATTCACTGACTGTATAGGAATGTAAGGATCTAGGATACAAACTCAGCTAAAGGCACGTGTTTAAAGTGAGGTGAGTACTGATTTGTCATTCTGAAAGTATTGTCTCTTGCACCACAACCTATTCAAAGTTCATCACGGTTAAACTCATTAAAGAGGGAACATTACTTCCTCGTTCCCAGATGGGCAAGTTACACTGACCTTTCCAGCTTGTATTTTACTTTACTGAGCTGAATTACCTGTTGTACTTTCATGATTACTTCTTCCAGTGCAGGATTTGCTAAATATTCATGGTCCCACTTAAACGTTTATTGAGCAGAAATTCTTTTGCCTTCTTTTATTTCTCTCAGTAGATACTAACACATCCTGAAACTTTGATACAGATCACAGATTAAATAAATGGACAGTGTACTTCCTCTTGAAGATGTGCTATGCAAGACATGGACACATGATCTAGGCGTAGGCACATCAACAGCTTTCCAGTACAGAATGAGAACTCCCTGTCCTATTTATCTTTCCACACTTTTAGCCACATATGTCTATTGCTTACCTTGCACCATTTAGCATTTATTTGATCACAGGAGCATAACTAACTCTCTAAAATGTCAGGGAAATAACCTGGGAAAAAGAGAAGCTGTTTACTTCATTAAATATTTAATCTTGAGAACACGTTTATGCTGTATTCTGGACAGTGAGGCAGGGTAGGGAAACTGTTATTTAGGGTGGGAAGGAAGGATCTGGATCAAAAGCAAGAGAGAGAGAGAAAAAATGAGGAAACAAGACATCAGCACTATCAATCCTTACCCTTTCAGCACTATCAAACTTTTAATTTTCTTGAATTGTCATTCAGTGCAGCAACTCTTTAATAATTAGAATAATTGAAGAGTAATTTTGGTGTAATTTGTGCTTTCTTATTCTCTTACCAGGCTGTATATCTGTGTCTTAGCTCACCCGAATTCTTATTACAACTGTGATTTAAGAGTATTTGCGTCTATTCTAAATGTCTCTAAATTTGCATCCTATGTTTTTAGGTAATTTAAATAGTTTCATCCAGGTTGAGTGAGATTCTGGGTAGCCTGATCTCATGGTTGGCAATTAATTTAATTATGAAATCTTATAAGTTGAATATAATTAAGAGTTAGTTTATGCCCTTAATTTTGTTCATGTCTTAGCAAAATTTCCTAACCACACTCATGAGAAATGAGTGGATATGAAACTATAAAAAATGGCTACATGGAAAAGATATTTTTATTTCCTATTAAATAAATTACAATATGTGATTATATTATTCTAAATATGGATTTTTTAGGTCCAAGAGATTTATAAAATTATTGTATCTGAGTTACTGCAGTTACAAGGACTTTACTTCTTCCTGTAGTATTTAAAAAAAACCGTGCTGAAATATAAAAATGCGGATTCAGGAAAAAACTGAGAAAAAGAAAATAACAAAAAGAATTAAAGAAATAACTACAATAGCTATAATCTAGATAGGCCTGTAGTTGTCGGGTTTTTTTGTTTGTTTTTTGGAGCAAATTATTCTTCACTATGCCCTTGCGAAAGACTTGGTCCCTTCAGAAAGATCAGAGATATAAAGTCTTCACTCAATTATGTCAACTTTTTCTATACCAGATGGATAAATAGCAGATTGTAGACTCCAAAGTTGATCAGTTAAAAACTCTAAAGTTTTTAAAGAACTGTAAGTGATAAGTAAAACTCAGTGGAAATATTTTTCCTGTGATTATGATGTCTTACAGTGCATTTTATTTTTTATTTTTGAAAAAATATGATTGTAAAATTGTTTGTTACTTTTTTTGGAGGGTTTTTATGTTTGATATTAAACTCTTTAAATGTCAGCAAAGAAATAAATATTTCTGATCAAAACCATGTAAAAACAGTTCTTTCCCACAGACTGCCCAGTGTAACGTGGAAAATTTCTTTTACATTTTATTTTTCATTTTTTTTCCACTTGTCTTCCACTGCAGTCCTCTTTTGGATTATTAATTTATTGTTGGAATCATAGAATCCTGGAATGGCTTAGGTTGGAAGAGACCTCAAAGATCATCTAGTTCCAACACTCCTGCCATTAGAAACTCATAGTTTCTCTGAACAAACCATTCTAGTGCCTCACCACTCTCTGAATAAAAAATTTCTTGCTAACATCTAATCGTCTGAATCTCCTCTCTTTTAGTTTAAAGCCATTCTCCCTTGTCCTAATCAGACTGGTTAAAAAGTCATTCCCCCTCAGCTCCCTTCAAGAACTGGAATGAGATCTGCCCAGAACCTTCTCTTCTCCAGGCTTACCAAGCGCAGCTCCCTCAGCCATTCTTCAGAAGAGAGGTACTCCAGCCTTCTGATCATCCTCATGGCTGTCCTGTTGGTACACTCCAATAGCTCCACGTCTTTCTTGTGTTGGATGCCCCAGGCCTGCACACAGTACTCCAGATGGTTCCTCAAAGGCAGACCAGAGGGGGACAACAATCCCCTTCCTCTCTCTACAGCCAGCCCCCCTTTTGCATACTGTTGGCCTTCGAGGCTGCAAACACAAACTGCTGGCTTATATCCTGCTTTTCATCCACCAAAACCCCTGAGTCTTTTTCTGCAGGGATGCTCTCAATGAGTTTTTCTCCCAGTCCACTTATCTCTGGGATTGCCTTTTTAAACCTCATTAGATTCTAGTGCTCCCATCCGTCAAGTGTGTCCAGATCCCTCTGAATGGCTTCTCTTCCTTTTATTGTGTCAACTGCACCGCTCAGCTTGGTGTCATCAGCAAACTTGCTGAGGATACTGCCTATGTCACTGATAACAGTGTTGAAGAGCACCAGTCCATGGCAGACCACCGAAGAACACCACTGGTGACCAGCCTCCACCTGGACATGGAGCTGTTGTCAAGAACCATCTGGCTACAGCCATCCCACCAATCCTTTATCTTTACCTAGTAGTCCAGCCTTCACATCCATATATCTCCAGTTTAGAGATAAGGATGTGTTACAGGACCATATGAAAGGCCTTGCACAAGTCCACGTAGATAACATTAGTTGCCCTTCCTTTGTCCACCAATGCCATCAATCTATCATAGAAGGTGACTAGATGGGTCAGGCATGATCTGGCCATGGTGAGGTTGTGCTAGCTGCCTCAGATTACCTCCTCATCGCACATATGCCATAACATCTCTTCCAGGACAGTCTGTTCCATGATATTCATAGGCACAGGCATGAAATTCACTGCCCTGATTTCCTCAGGTCTTTTTTTTTCACTTTCTTGAATATTAGAGTGATATTTCCCTTTTTCCAGTCACTGGGGACTCACCTGACAGACATGATTTTTCAAATATGGTGCAGAGCAATTTAGTAACCACATCAGCAAGTTCTTTCATAATCCTGGAATGCATTGTCCAGCTCCATAGACTTGTACACATTCAGACTCATCAGGTGTTCTCAGACTTGTTCCGCTCTTACACTGGGATGGATTTTGCTCCCTGACCCCCACTAAGAAGTTCAGGGACACAAGATTGACTATGAAGACTAAGGAAAGAAATCTGTAAGTATCTCAGCCTTCTCCCTTTCACCGGAGACCAGCTGTATTCATCCATCTCTTTTTTGGCATGACTTCAGTAGGTTAGCAGTAATTTGGACATATTTGTCATCTTTTCAACGTAATACCTTTTTTCTGCAGTTGGTCGAGAACATAGAATTTACATTCAGTGCTCAGTCTATGCAGAGGCTTTGAGTTGAACAGGGTTTTTTAGTGCACCTAATTTGATTAAGGATGTACATTTATAATTTCTCATTGAAGCTTTATAATTTAGTTATCAAAATAGATAATAATTTGAAGTTAGGCTGTAGTAACTATATGTTATGATAAAGGTCTACAAAATTATTTCCAGATATGAGGGATGATATTCTTCCATTTCTGTTACTCTCTCTCGGCCCCGAGGATGATCATAGAGATGCTGTAGAAGCAATATATGTATTTTTTAACGTAACAAATGTTTAGACCAGATGAGGCTTTGATCTGCAAAATACAATCTTGTTCATTCTGCTCAGCCTTCTGTCCTGTAATTTCTGTATTCATCAGTGGTCTCTCTCTGTAACTTAAACAGGAAATTTGGTTGCAGTGATACTAATGAAGTGGTGCTGTTTTAAATTGATTCCACTTTTTGTCTATCCAGAAACCATATGCATGTTATCTAATTCATGAAAGACATCTTTATTTTAGTCAGTTGTGAAATGAAGAAATCGATTAGCCAGAGCCAAAAAATGAGAAACTGAAAAAAAATTAAAATAGTCCTTGTCTAGGGCTGAAGAGAACCTCCAGGACATGTCATTTCTTTCTGTTTCTTTTAAACTCTTTTCATTGATCTTCTTTCTCAGAACAAGTATATTTTGTATTGTTTTTGGTATTAAAGAATATGTAGAAATAGAACATTTAAAGAGATAAGTGGATACAGTGTTAATTTCTTTACATAATCAGAAATACACAAGGAGTATTAAAGTTGGTTGAAATTTACTGTGACAAAATATCACAGAATCACACAGAATCACAGAATCACCCTGGTTGGAAGGGACCCCAAGGATCATGTAGTTCCAACCCCCTGCCTGGCAGGGCCACCAAGCATACACATTTAGATCAGGTTGCCCAGGACCCCGTCCAACCTGGCCTTGAACACATCCAAGGACGGGGCATCCACAACCTCCCTGGGCAGCCCGTTCCAGGGCCTAACCACTCTCCTAGTGAAGAACTTCCCCCTAACATCCAACCTAAATCTTCCCTCCTTCAACTTGGATCCATTTCCCCTAGTCCTGCTATTGTCAGCCCTTTTGAAGAGTTTACTCCCCTCATGGGTGTAGGTTCCCTTCAGGTATTGATAGGCTGCAATGAGGTCACCCCGCAGCCTTCTCTTCTCCAGGCTGAACAAGCCCAACTCCCTCAGCCTGTCCTCATAGGGGAGGTGCTCCAGCCCCCTGATCATCTTAGTCGCCCTCCTCTGGACCCTTTCCAAAATCTCAATGTCTTTCTTGTACTGAGGGCTCCACACCTGGACACAGTACTCCAGATGGGGCCTCACAAGAGCGAGTAGAGAGGGACAATCACCTCCCTGTCCCTGCTGACCACCCCTCTCCTGATGGAGCCCAGGATCCCATTTGCCTTTCGAGCTGCCAGAGCGCACTGCTGGCTCATGTTCAGTCTCTCGTCCATCAGGACCCCCAGGTCCTTCTCTGCCAAGCTGCTCTCAAGGACCACTCCTCCCAGCCTGTACAGGTGCCTGGGGTTCCTACGGCCCAAATGCAAAACCTTGCACTTTGCCGTGTTGAACCTCATCAGGTTCACCTGAGCCCAGCCCTCCAGCCTGTCGAGGTCCCTCTGAATGGCATCCCTTCCTTCCACCGTGTCAACCGCACCACTCAGCTTGGTGTCATCAGCAAACTTGCTGAGGGTGCACTCAATTCCCTCATCGATGTCATTAATAAAATGTTAAAGAGCACCGGTCCCAAGACAGACCCTTGGGGGACACCACTTGTTACCAGCCTCCACCTGGACATAGAGCCATTGACCACCACCCTCTGTCTGCGGCCTTTCAACCAATTGCTTATCCATCGGGTCGTCCACCCATCAAATCCACTTCCCTCCAATTTGGAGATGAGGATGTGGTGGGGGACCATGTCAAAGGCCTTGCTCAGGTCCAGGTAAATGACATCGGTCGCCTTCCCTTCGTCCACCAATGCCGTCACTCCATCATAGAATAAATACATTCATTCTGAGAAATCTTTCTGCATTCATGTCTTTGTTGTAAAGAGACTGTAGTTATGAATGCACAGAAGAGATTTTCCTATTTCTCTCATCTTAGATTGCAGCACTACTTCATTTCCAGCAATTAAAATTAGGATTGATAGAAGTAAGCATTTGAACATCAGGAAGTTCTGTGTGGAGATGAGGGGTAGGATAAGGCCACAGGGCTATTGGGAGTGCAGGAGACAGCTGATAGACAATTCACAGTATGTGAATTTCTAGTTCTAAATTAGTCCTAGTTTGAGATGCCCCAATAGTGACAGAAGAATGTTAAGGATGGGGGAGGGAAGTCAGAGGTTGATCCCAACAGCTTCACACAAACCCTCTTAATGATGGCTTAGAGCTATGAAGTCTTTGCAGCCCAGAGGTCACATCATCCAACCCTCTGTAGGGTCTTCTGTTCTTGAGATTTTTGCATCCCATGGTCCACTTTATAGGTCCTAGCTCTTTCTTCTATACCCATAGTTTTGGCAGTCTCATACTTCATATATTCACAACCCTACTGAATACTGGGACACAGCAGATAGTACATTGTGCGAAATAGATTCTGTATATTATATTCTTCACAGGTTTAGAAATTGTTTGAACCTGTCTGCTCAGAACTTGAAAAGAACTTGGCAAAAATTCCATCTTTGACTGATGTTTTAGAAAATATCACCAGGTTGCGCCCTACCTGTCTGCATTAAAATGCTGAAATCGAAATATCTGACAAGACTTAACTGATATTAACTCAGGGGCTTCTTTCACAAGCCTTCCTCTGCATATCATACAAAACAAGCTTTACAGAAAATGCTGATGTGCCTGCATCTTGTTTCTGGTATGAGAGGAAAATGAAGGTGCCAGAATAATTTTCCCTGTTAGGGCTACTGAATATTTTTCATACATAGGAGCTGTGCTTTGTGGCTATTTCTGTGATCCAGACCTTACACTTATTGCAGTTAGTGAGATGGTCCAGTCAGATAGATTTAAATAAAGGAACTTGGACATTACATAGAAGCAAGAGAGGGAAAGCATCAACCTTGCAAAGCTTTAATGCACAGTCTGGCACGGAAAGGGCGTACATATTTTTATAAATAAAGTTCACTTACAGAAATGAGTTTATTCAAAAAGTAAGCAGATAGTAAAGTTTATGTAAAATTCTAGAGTTTAACATTTAATTTTAATTAAATCTTTTCAAAATTAATTGAAATTAAAATTTAAACTGTTGTGTAGGTCGATGAGAAAATGTTTGCATCAGACACTCTTGAATGAACATCAATAATTGCTGATGGCTTATTAATGATGTGTGGTTCAAAGATTGTAGCTATTTTTTTTTCTTTTGATTATCAAGATTGTAACTCAAGTTTATCTTCCAAAAGAATACATCATCTAATCTTAAGAATCAAATATAAATGAAAACTGTTATGTATTGAAAGTTATGAAGTAAGAATTCATGTATTGTGTTCTTGGTCATTCTAGACAAAGAATGTTATTTTTTAAGGAAAGCAGGTTATTAGGCGTACAGAATGGCTTAATATGCTCTATTCATAGGATTTGTGACAAGAGTGAGAGAGATGGAAGGTTGTAGTCCTTCAATCCAAGAGTTTATTTTGATTTACTCAACCACTGAAGCCATCTGTGGATGCCAAATCCTTTGTCCAAGCTGTCACTGTGGATATTGGGTAATTGCACAGCCATTGATCTAAGGTCAATTGATAGTATAATGGACAAAACTTATTGGCTGTATATAACTGCACAAAACTAACCTGTGATGTATAAATGTTGTAAACAAGATTTCATATCTATTCTCTAAATATGTGGGAGTCTGAAGACCTTGAAAAAGAGGTAACTAAGTCATTCGGAAGTAGCCTCGGCTCTTCAATGTACTCACAGATTGTTTGTTCTCATCGCTCTGTATAATTTTCCCAGTCACTCGTTTCTACTCTTTTCACTTGTTTCAACAATTGTTTTACTACTCTGAACTACTGTGCTTTTCTTTTTCTCCCCCTGCCTTAAGAAGTCATGAATTTTTGTGGCTGCCATGCTTCTATTGTTTTGGTACCTTTTGTGTGCAGTCTAGGTTCCACTAGCTGATGGCTGCTTGGCCTACACCGTGTGAGATGGCAAAGTCAGCATTTGCTTTGGACAAAATTATAAGTAGTTGTCTCTTAGGAACAGTTGCTCACTAAGGTAGAAACTGTAATCTAACTTCCTCCAATTGTCATATTCATATAAAACTCAAACTTGATTTTATTGTTATTTTTGACAGCCTTGTACAAACGTACATGATTATTCTTATGTTTGATGTAATAAGAAAATCTAAGTCTATGAGCAGCTGAACACCCAAATTGAAATATAGAAATACAGACTACGAGGGAGGTTGATACAATGAATATTCAAAATTAAAATTTTATATTGCTTTTCTTTTTTTTTTTGCATTTGACTTGAACATCTCTCAGGATCTTGGACTTTCTGAGTTTTTTCTACATCAGCATACTATAACAGTTCATACAATCTGGAAAAAACTCTAGTTATTTTAAATACAGTTTTATATCTCCAGGTTTTCTGGCAGATATAGGAAGTTACTTCAGAACTGCAAATCACTGACAGCCAAATATTTACATTCTGATGCAGACTGAATTTACTTTTTTATCCAACTAAAGGTAGCTTTTTAAAAGTTTTTGCTCCACGGAGACAGACAGTTAAGAGTGTATGTATCTTTAACCTTTTAAGTAATCTTATTGAAACCAAAGCTCCTTGGTGTTCATCTTAATTAGTTAATACGTGTTAAATGACACGTTGTCTAGCGCACATCAGCTAATACGTGGAGCTGGGGTTCTTTAGAAGTCACCAGCTCTGCAAATGTCAAAGGGCAACAAAAGTTCTGTAAATTCCTCGGCTTTCGTTGTCTTATGTGGTATCATGATTTCCAAGTACCATTTGAGACTGCCTGCAATTTTATCTTTACCATTAGTCTGGAAGAAAAGAACATCTGAAGGTTTATAAATGAATATTGTTTATCAATGTTTATAATGTTCATAAAATGTAATGTTTATAAAAATCTTCCACAGTATGGTAAAACTCATCTCTTAGAGGTACAGTTATGCAGGTAGAGAAGTTCAGATACCAGTGATCTCAAATCCTGCAAGTGCTAATGCTGACAATTTTGCAATTATTATACATTTGGCTTTCGCCACAACCATTCCTGTTACTTTATTTTACGGCCTATGGGTTGCGTAGTTAATAAGCAGACTGTTTCGGAAAGCATGATTTCTTCTGAGAGAAGTTCATTAATCTTTCATTAAGTAATTGTAAATAAGTATTATCAAGTCTTTCCTAGGAAATTGTTTCTGTCCTTGGAATGAACAGTTCGGAAAGAAGCTGAAGATGGCTTCTGTGGCATACTTCACTGCTGCTTACAGTGATGTAGTAGTTTTAGGCTATCAATGTTCCTTGAATTGTAAATGATATCAGAAAGATTCTGATGTAAAGATTTTCTTATGATGCATATACATTCTTATGAATGCAAGTATGCACTCTTGTGCACAGCTCGCTCTGTAATCGGATTACTAGTTCTATCACATTGGAGTACTATCTAATCTGAGGGTATTCCCTTAATTCCATTCCTTCAGCATGCGCAAAACATGGCAAAAACAGTAATGAACATTAGGTTTAAGGAATAGTTGTTTCCCCTTCATCCCACATAAAGTAACAGACAGTAAAGCATCATGTCTTGCAGATTTGTCATACTTGATTAGCATTTGCAGCTTTGATGTTGCATAAAACATCACTTACAGTTTATTAGTAATATATACTTCAAAAAGTAAGATACTTATTCATACTTTCTTAAATGTATTTTAAGTACAATATTTGTACCTATTCATACGAAAGACTTTCAGCGTTCCTTTATACCGGATAGTCACTACAGTTGCATCTTTTTTTTTTTTTCCAGCAAATTAAATATGCCAGGAATATTGACATGGAGGACAACTGATATTATATACTCAATGTCCATACTTCTAAATTGTCTTGTTCTCCAAAACGCTGTGGTTGCATGCAGATCACCTGCTGGAACTGACTGCTGGTGCAGTTCCAGATTGTACCACACTGATTTGGAGACCACTAGTTGACATGGACCAAATCTGTGCCAGAGATCATCCCAGCAGTTGATTAGTATAGGCAGTCAGGTTCCAGTGCCCTGGAATGTTCCTAGGTAGTCTGATTTACGAAGATGGATACTGACATTTTAAAAAATGTGTAGCAGTTTTAAAAGGTAAAATTCAATTTGACCTCGTTAGTGTCTGAGTAATGTGTAATGTGTTTTAAATCACACTAACAGGCAATTTCTGAATGCTACTGCCAACATTCAGAATTTCAGATTCTCAGAGAGAAAAAAACATTAATTGAAAGGTTTACTGAGTGGTATAGATTTGAGTCTCTTCATTTTCATGGGTTTTGTTTTTTGTGTTTTCCCCTTATTCTAACTGTTCTTAGTTTGTAGTTTTAAGACATTTATTTAGGGAAATTTTTCTCCAATTTTATACATTATTATATATATATATATTTATACATATATATATATACACATATATATAATGTGTTTTTATACTTCTTTTGTACCAAAAACAATCTGTACTTTCCTGTTTCCTCAGTTAGACCTGCTCTTTCTACCACTGTGGGGATTACTTGAGTTGTCTCTAATCCTTATTCTCCCATGTGTTTTGCATTTAGACAACTTCTCTGTAGCACCCATGCCACTATAGTTTAATTTGAATTTATTTTTCCGTCATCCAGAGATACAACCTCTGTCTCATAACTTTCCATTACTGTGAGCTTCAGGACATTAAAATGTTATATTACAAGCTGCTGGAAGCTTTTAGTATGTTTTGAAAGGACTGAATTCGTGCTGAGGCTTTTCTCTTTGTTGCATTTTTATATACATTTGTGCATTCCAAGCTTTCGTTTTCCTCTTTCACTATTGTTCCTGTGTAAACAGAAATCTTGTTTTCTAAAAATACCTCTCTAACTCCAGGTTGTTTCTTCCAAACATTTATAGTGGATACATGCATTGTTTCTACACTGGGCAACGCTGTTTTTCTTTGCTCTTCACAAAGAGGCTAGGCCCTTTTATAAATACTGTGGCATACAAACCTGCTGAAAATTCTGAGTAGTTTTTAAATAGGAATTTAAGCTGTTATTGTATTAAGGGCCTACTAGACATGAATAGCCTAAAAAGATTAAGAAAATAAGGCTTCTAATGAACAATTAACAGAATCATCTACCATCACCTGTGACAGCAAAGAATTTTGAATACTCAGATATATTTAGATGAAAAGAATGCAGCAAAATAAATCAACCAGATTCCCAGTAGACAGACTGTAGCTCTGAAAATTGATATGCAGTACTTCATGAGAGGTAAGAACAAGGAAACAATTCAAGGAAAATGATTATATATTATGGTATACTCAGATTACAAGTATACACTCCTCCAATCCAAAGGATATATGAGAATATATGATAGAAACCAACAACCTAAAATAAGTCTTATTTGACTTAAAATATAAGAATTAAGCACAAAGAAAGCAGAAGCTGGAGCAAATGGCAAAAGATGAATAGAAAGGAATAGTATAAAACTGGAGACAAACTCAAGCAAATTCAGAACACTTGGAGCAACCACAATAAAAGAAACCACTGATGAATTGGACAAAAGTTAGTATATAAAAAGTTACAATGTAAAATGAGCCAGGGACAATTCTGTTACTTAAGGGACATGTGGCACAACACATCCTATACCCGTATTTAATTCTCTTTCCTCCAAAACATTGTGGCCTTGTCCCATATTGTCCATAGAGAGCAATAAGTAGTACATGCTGCTTCCTAAAACTCCTGTGTACCCTCTGGAAGAGTACCATTTTGAAGCTAAAACTGAACAAGGAGTGTGATGTTACAGGGTGTGGACAAATGCTTACAAGTGCTGAGTTTGTGCCATGATCTTGTTTACTAGAATAAATATTACAAGTCCTTTCTGTATTTTACTGAAGAATAATTTTATTTTCCTTAAGGAGGTTCTCCCATGCCCTGTCTGTTCTTTTCCTCAGAAGGCTGTTTTACCATTGAAACCATTTTCTCTTGTCCTGTCACAACAGAACCTGCTAAAAAGTTCTAAAAAGTTCTTTTTATAGCCCTTCTTTATCTGCTGTCAGGTCTTGCCAAAACTTTCTCTTCTTCACTCTAAATGATACTATCTTTAGTTTTCCTTCTTAGATAATGAAAAGTTTCTCCTGATTTTCCCCTACTAATTCCAAGTCAGAATGTATTGCCTTGCTTTGTTTTGATCCAAACGAGTGAGGAGCTACAAGACAAATTGAACCAAGCAATTACAAATTCTCATTTTTGTGGAATTTTGTGGAAAATTTGTAAGTTTTTTTCAGGTGGAGAGTTGTTGGTAGGCCAGTTTCTAGATTACATTTACATTAGATCCTGTAAAACATCAAAAGGAAGAAAACAGGCAGATATAGGTTGTAATAAAGAGCATTAAAATAAGCACTGCCAATATGAAAATGCACATGGCCACACTTCTTTCCCTGCCAAGTCATTGATAAAAATTCTGTCTGTACATTTCCATCTGCTAGTTACCACGGATCTGTCACTATTATTCCTAGAAGGTATTGGTTAAATTTTTATCATAAAGATAACAAAAACCTGAGTACTGTTGAGCCACTCCATAATAAGGAGACTGAAATTCTAGCTGTGCTGTGTGACACTTTGGAAAATTAGCTGCTAATATTTCTCTATCTTTATACAGAAAGCATCTCTGCTTCCTAACTGCTTCAGTAGCAGTTTAGTTCAACTGTCCTAGCTCTGGATGACTATCATTTTTTTTTTATATTTGGAAAAATAGAATGAATGAATGAATATGAATATATTCATATAAAATAAAATCAATGAATGAATATGCTCATATTAAGTGTTAGAGTATTATTATAACTAATCATTGCTTTGTTAAAAGGTCAGGCAAGAAAAGTTTTTTCTAACTCAGATCAGCTATGCATATCTGATTCACAACAGTGAGTGATGTATATTAGGTGTAGAGGCAAGAAAAATAATCTATGGTAATTGAATATATATTATGTTTTTATAACAAAAATATAATTTTAATCAGATATTTGAGATAAAACACTCCAAATAATACTGAAGAGGCTGGACAATTTTTTCATTTCAAAGCTACAGCCTGTAAACACAAAGCTGGTAGCATAGGTCACCTCTGATCTGAAGTTTTAGTTGGCATGAAACTGTGCCTAGAAAAAACAGAACTATACGACATTATATTGATTCTAGATAAGAAAATAACATGTTTGTAGAAATTGACTAATTCTGTATCTTTGAAACATAGCATCACAGAATCTAGCGATTGACAACACTGATTGACAGAGGCTTGGAACTAGATGATCTTTAAGGTGTCTTCCAACCCCCAAACCAGTCTATGATTCTATGAACAGGCTGCCCAAAGAAACGAAGGAGTCACCTGGAGATACATAAGAAACATGTGGGTGTGGTGCTTAGCAACATGGTTTAGTGGTGGACTTAC
This sequence comes from Lagopus leucura, assembly GCF_019238085.1. Classification (NCBI taxonomy): domain Eukaryota; kingdom Metazoa; phylum Chordata; class Aves; order Galliformes; family Phasianidae; genus Lagopus; species Lagopus leucura. The sequence continues at coordinate 16,294,530 of NW_024962268.1, forward strand.
TAGTTAGTTGTGTGGTTGGAACTGATGATAGCAGAATTTTAGAATCATAGAATGGTTTGGGTTGGAATGGACCATTACAATCATCTAGTTCCAACCCCCCCTGCTATAGGCAGGGACACCTCCGTCTAGACCAGGTTGTTTAATGTCCCATCCAGCCTGATCTTGAATGCCGCCAAGGAGAAGCATTCATAACCTCACTGAGCAATTTGTTCCAGTTTCTCACTGCCCTCACAGTGAAGAATTTCTTCCTAATATCTAGTCTAAACCTAACTTCCAGTTTGAAGCCTTTCCCCTTCTCCCATCACTATATGCTCTCAAAGAGCATCTCTCTTACCACCTTTCCTGTAGGCCCCTTCAGGTACTGGAAGGCTGCAATAAGGTTCCCCCAGAGTCTTCCCTTCTCCAGGCTGAAGAGCTCCAACTCTCTCAGCCTGTCCTTGTAGGGGAGGTGCTCCAGCCCTCTGATCATCATTGTCAACCTCCTCTGGAATAACTCCAACATGTCCTTGTGCTGGGATCTCCAGTACTCCAGGTGTGGTCTCGTGAGAGCAGTGTAAAGGGGCAGAATCACCTCCTTCAACCTGCTAGTCACACTTCTCTTGATGCAACCCAGGGTACGGTTGGCCTTCTGGACTGCAAGTGAACATTGCCAGCTCATGTTAAGTTTTTCTTCAACTGACACTCAAAAATCCTTCTCCTTAGTGCTGCTATTCTCCACCCAATCTCTGCTGTATCTCTGCTTGGGATTGCCCCAATTCAGGTGCAGGACCTTGCCCTTCACCTTGGAGAACTTCATGAGGTTCTCATGGGCACACCTTTCTCTCAGAGCCTTTCCAAATCGTTCTTGATGACATCCCTTCCCTCTAACATGTTGACTGCACTACTCAGCTTGGTGTCATCTGCAAATTTGCTGAAGCTGTACTTGATCCCACTGTCAAAACACCACCAAATTCAACATACATATAGGCAAAGTATGCACCTAGGACAGAACAACTATGTGAGAGAACAGATTGTAGCTGTTTTATTTGAAGGCAACTTTGCACAAAAGAATTTTGGGATCCTGGCAGACCATAAATTGAATGTGAGCATGTACTTGCCACAGAGAAAGCTGATGCAGAATGGATCTGCAATAAAGTCAGCAGTCAGTGGGCTAAAGGAAGTGATTATTCTCTTTTCAGCACTTCTGAGACCATATTTGGAGCGCTGAGTCTTTTCTCAGTCTTTTCTCACTGAGTCTGGTTGCTCGCCTCCAAGATAGGAGCTGGATCAAGCTGCCGTATACAGGGAGGCACTAAGAGTTTGTTCACCTTAGAAATGAGAAGGCTGAAGGGTGATGTAAGTGATTTCTTTTGCTAATAGAAAGAGAGTTATGTCACAGCAGCAAGAGGGGTAGGGAACAGTACATGTTCTTTCATCAGTTTCAAGATAAAGATAGTGATCTTCATGTTCTTATGCAGTTTTCATCCATTGTGTTACACTCTCAGGAAGTATTGCCAATTGTTAGGAGTTCTTGGCAGCCTAATAGTCAGCAAGGCTATAGTCAGGTTGAGTATGTGTTCCCAGTCACACACAGATGCATACAATATATATTTATGGATGTTCTCCACAGGTCGGTGTTGTAGGCTGTCCTGTTCAGTATCTTTTTTCATGACCTGGATGAGAGCACTGAGTGCACCCTCAGTAATTTTGCAGATGACACCAAACTGGGAGGAGGTGTTGATCTGCCTGGAGGTAGAAAGGCCCTACAGAGGGATTTGGACAAGCTGGATAGCTGAGCTGAGACCAATGGGATGAAGTTCAACAAGACCGAATGCTGAGCCCTGCATTTTGGTCACAGTAATCCCAGGCAGTGCTACAGGATTGGTGCAGAGTGGCCTGAGTGACTGTGTAGAAGAAACGGGATAGATCCACCTAACTTGCACACCGTCAGGAAAAATCATGCTACAGATATAGGCCAAGCTAATACATAACCAATAGTTTTCCCGGAATTTGGATACGTATTCATTACACCCCTGAGAGTTCGTTAGCAGGCAGACCGTCCCCCCTTGTGAATGTGTAATGGGTCATGGGATGAAGATTTGTTGTCTTTCTCACAAAGGCTTCTGACCTCTCTCGCTGTAAACTTTTGACCTTTTGGGGGGGCAGACCCCCAACTGGTTTCTTCTTGCCCTGTGTACATCTAATCACCTTCCTGCCAAATGTCCTCAGGCTGTTCTCAAACCTTATCAGTATGGCCTTCATCCCCATCACTATCCCAGTGTCTGCCATCCCTTATTTTCTGACAAGCTCCACATTCTTACTTCTATAAACTATGTCTAACTATTCCCCTCACCCCCCTTATTCTCAGTCACTGTGAAGCCTTCTTGCCTTTTTACTTTCACTTATGGGGCCCTTCTCACCTTTCAAGTGCTTGGCTGAACATAAGCCATCAGTGTGCCCAGGTGGCCAAGACCATTGGCATCCTGGCTTGTGTCAAAAATAAGAGTTGCCAACAGGAGCTGGGAAGTGCTCATCCCTCTGTACTCAGCTCTGGTGAGGCTGCACTTTGAGAACTGTGTTCAGTTTTGGGCCTCTCACTACAAGAAAGACATCGAGGCTTTGGACTGTATCAAGAGAAGGGAAACAAAACTGTGAGGGGTCTGGAGCACAAGTCTTATGAAGGAACTGGGACTGTTCAGTCTGGAGGAGAGGAGGTTCAGGGAAGAACTTATCATTCTCTACAACTCCCTGAAATTAAGTTGTAGCAAGGTGGGGGTTGGCCTCCTCTCCCATATAGCAATAGGACTAGAGGGAATGGCCTCAAGTTGCACCAGGGGAGATCCAGATTGGGTGTTAGGAAAAACTTCTCTGAAAGAGTGGTCAGATGCTGGAATGGGCTGCCCGGGGAGGTGGTGTGAAGTCACCATCACTGGAGGTGTTTATGAAGCATTTAGATGTACTAAGGGACACAGATCACCAGAAAAATGTTGGTGATAGGTGGGTGGTTGGAGTGGATGATCTTGGAGATCTTCTCCAACCTTGGTGATTCTATAAATATATATGGCCAATTAGACAGATCAGCAAAGACAGAAAAGACAGCATTCATGCAAATTCAAGCAAGTCCTTATGGTTGACTGCAGTTTAACAGACATTAGGAATACCATGTAACTGAGACAAGCAGATCCAGGAGGTTCCTGACACACCTTGATGGGTACATCCTAATGCAGATACTAAGGCAGCTGACTAGGAAAGGTGCCCTTCTAAATCTGTGTTTGTAAACAGAGAGGGCCTCATGCATGAAGTGGCAATTGGTATCCATCTTGGCCACAGTGACCATAAAGTATTCAAGTTTAAAATATTTGGTGATAGAAGGAAAACTGACAATAAAACGTCAGCTCCAGGTACGGGGAGAACAGACATGAGGTTGTGCAAAGAACTGGTTGGCAAGGTTTCCTGGGTAACTGTTTTTGAAAGAATTGGCGTCCATCTGTGTTGGTCAGTTTTGAAATACTGGTAGTACTTTAAAAGTACTACTAGTAAACAGCAGACCTTTTCAGGAACAGTTGGAGAAAAAAACTGTCTTCAATATTGTTCACTTAGAAATATAACCTGAAAACAGGCTAGAAACATACATGTTATAGATGACTTTTGTATGCTTGACTTTTCCTTAGAACTGAAAAGTGGTTTGAAGGGACCTCACAATACCATCTGTTTTCTGTGAGTAACTGCAAGTCAACAACTTTACCCCCTTCCACAGATTGGATTTTAAGTCAAAATAAGAAAACAAAACAAAATAAGAAGAAATAAACTGAGCTCTTCTTTAAAAGCTTGGTACCTTTTACATTTCTCACGCAAGTTGATTTGACCTATACCTTGGATCTCCCATTGCATCAGTAGGATTGGATAAGATAGCAGGACAGGACAGGACAAGACAGGATAGTTGGAATGGACTTACATTTCTCCTGTGTACTTCTTGTAGCTGGGCATATTGTTAGCTAGCTTCCTACAGTCTTTGGTATATTGCTGGAGATGGGTTCGGCTGACAATTACACCTGCCAATTACTTCAGCACTTTGGGGTGAATTGGACTGCTGTCTGCTGTTGCTCTTTTCTGTGGGCTTGAATGACATTGGAAGCTGGAACATGAGCAGAATCAAAAAAGATTATAATCTTCTGGGAGCACAAGAGAAAAACACAGCTTTGCCAGTTGGAGGAAAGAGGGCAGCCAGAAATAGGTATATCATACAAATCAACTCCTAGCTACGTGGCTGCTGCCAGAATGAGGGTTTTGGTTTTTACAGTGGGACTTTCTATGGAGATTATAACCTGTTATAACCTCAGCAAAGTTGCTGATGATATAAATCTGGGAGGAGTTACTGACAAATAGAAGGCTGTGCTGCCATTCAGCAACACCTGGAGAGATTAGAGAGTTAGGTGGAATGAAGCCTTATGAACTTCAGCAAGGGCAGAGTCCTACATGTGGGGGAGAATAACCTCATGCACCAATATGGGGTAGAGTCTGGCCTGCTGGAAAAGAGCTTTGCAGATAAGAACCTGGGGGTGGACAACAGGTTGGCCATGAGTCAGCAGTGTGCCCTTGTGGCCAGGATGGCCAGTGGTATCTTGGGGTTCACTAAAAAGACCTGCAGCCAACAGGTCGAGGGAGGTGGTCCTCCCCCTCTGCTCTGCCCTGATGAGGCCACATCTGGAGTACTGTGTCTGGACTTCCAAATTCAAGAAAGACAAAAACTTCTGGACAGAATCCAGTGCAGAGATAAAAAGGTGATTAGTGACCTGGAGCATGTCTCTTCTGAGGAAGGGCTGAGAGGCTTGGGGCTATTCAGCCTGGAAAAGTGTAAGAGAGGATCTTATAAATGCTTATAAATATCTATAGGGCGTTAAGCAGTTGGGAACAGGAAGCAAAACTGTCATGAAAACATGTTCAAATATTTGTGTTCATTATATAATTTTTTGCATAACAGCAAACTAATAATAGTGAAGAGTTTTGTTAAAAATTCTGCAGAACTGAAGCACTTTCTGCAGCAAATAAGCTTTTCACAAAAAATCTACCTCATCTCTGTAAAAAAAGCTTTTGATGGCTCACAATAATGAAAGATTATACAGAACTGAAAAAGCAACATACTCTACTGCAGATGGGCATTAAATAGTGAAACTTGAGTTACCACACTATTCAAAAATGAGTATGTCATTATGTAATTATAAATAATTTTCTTCTGTGATTTAGACATGTATATTTTGGCATATATCTATTAAACACTTCTGTTTAACAGACCTATTGAAATGGAGGTCATGGTATTAGACTGTCAGATTTGCCATCCTGCAATGAGAAGCTCTAAAAAGAGATTTTTAAACCAAGAAAAAAGAAACATCCTCAAACAAAGAATCTTTTTTTTTTTTTTTTAATCCTTTTTTTTTTTTTTTTTTTTTTACATTAGTCTATTACCATAGAAACCCTGTAATGTTTCTGGAATGTTCTATCAGGTGATGAACTTGTAAATCTCTTCATGTCATCTGAATTGGTCTTACATGTTGATAGTGTCTCTGAACAACTGAGAATTATTTCTCTAGCTCCTCATATAGATTAGAATACAGTCAGTGGGATTGTTTTCTACACGGGGGTCTAGCTCCAGAAGCCATCCATCAGCCTGTGCTTACTTTCTTCACAGGAAGTTCTGTCAGCACATTGCACATTTGTGCAAACTTAAACTTATGTCATTTACCTGGACTTATGCAAGGCCTTTGACATGGTCCCCCACCACATCCTCATCTCCAAATTGGAGGGATGTGGATTTGATGGGTGGACGACCCGATGGATAAGCAATTGGTTGAAAGACCGCAGACAGAGGGTGGTGGTCAATGGCTCTATGTCCAGGCAGAGGCCGGTAACGAGCGGCATCCCCCAGGGATCTGTCTTGGAACCGGTGCTCTTTAACATCTTTATCAATGACATCGATGACGGAATTGAGTGCACCCTCAGCAAGTTTGCTGATGACACCAAGCTGAGTGGTGCAGTTGACACGGTGGAAGGAAGGGATGCCATTCGGAGGGATCTCGACAGGCTGGAAAGGTGGGCCCGGGTGAACCTGATGAGGTTCAACACGGCGGAGTGCAAGGTTTTGCACTTGGGGTGGAGGAATCCCAGGCATCCATATAGACTGGAGGGAGCAGTCCTGGAGAGCAGCTCGGCAGAGAAGGACCTGGGGGTCCTGATGGATGAAAAACTGAACATGAGCCAGCAGTGTGCTCTTGCAGCTCAGAAAGCAAATGGTATCCTGGGCTCCATCAGAAGAGGGGTGGACAGCAGGGACAGGGAGGTGATTGTCCCCCTTTACTCTGCTCTTGTGAGGCCCCATCTGCAATACTGTGTCCAGGTCTGGGGCCCCCAGTACAAGAAAGACAGAGAGCTGTTGGAGAGGATCCAGAGGAGAGCCACAAAGATGATCAGGGGGCTGCAGCACCTCCCCTACGAAGACAGGCTGAGGGAGCTGGGCTTGTTCAGCCTGGAGAAAAGAGGCTGCGGGGTGACCTCATTGCAGCCTTTCAGTACCTAAAGGGAGCCTACAGAGGGGAGGGAAATCAACTCTTTGAAAGGGTAGATAACGGCAGGACAAGGGGAAATGGTTTTAAGTTGAGGGAGGGAAGGTTTAGGTTGAATGTCAGGGGAAGTTCTTTACAGAGAGAGTGGTGAGGTGCTGGAACAGGCTGCCCAGAGAGGCTGTGGATGCTCCATTCCTAGAGGTGTTCAAGGCCAGATTAGATGGGGCCCTGTGCAGCCTGGTGTAGTATTAAATGGGAAATTGGTGTCCCTGCATGTGGCGGGGGGGTTGGATGTTCATGATCCTTGAGGTCCCTTCCAACTCTGTCCATTCTGTGATTCTGTGATTAAACATGTTTAGTAATGTTCGCTCTGCAAAATTGCAATTTTCTTCTTTTGTGAACACTGGATATCAATAGCTCAGGCAGTGTTGGTAGACAGAAAGACTACGGGCCCCTATTTTCAATGTTATTTTTGCTTCTTGACCTTCCAGTGGTGGTTTAATACAGCATGTTTTCCTCAGTGATCTTAATTATTAATCACCAACATTAGCAAAAATAGAAGTTAGTAATTTGGGGGGTGAGGTCAGACTGAGTGGTCACGAGACAGATTTCAACCAGGAGGATCTTGAGGAGAGGGTGGGAAGAAGACTTCATTGAAGATGGAATAGCCTCATGCATCACTACAGCTGAGAACCAGCTGGTGGGCTAGCAGTCTGTCAGAAAGGACCTAGGGCTTATGTTGAATGCTTGGTTGAATGTGAGCCAGCACTGTGTTCTGATTGGGAAACAGACAACAATATTTTGTGCAATTTTAGGGGGTGTAACTGTATCTGCACTGCTGTGTTCACCAGTACAAGAGAGATATAAACAACCTGCAGCAGAGAGTTCCTTGAACTGAGCTCTAGGATGTACAGGAATAGGTTGAGAGAGTAGGATTTGTTTAGTTAGGAGAAGGCTAATGGGGGATCTAGATGTATTCTTCAACTACCCTAAAGCCATATTCTTCTACAGAGTGTACAGTTGGAGAAGGTACTGGTTAGAAGTTGCAGCAAGGGAAATTTGGAGTGGGCATAAGGAAAAAAATATCCACAATGAGAATGGCAAAACGCTGGGGCTGTTGAAATCTCAGACTTTGCAATTCTGCAAGGAGCCTATTTCCATTTACTAATTAGAAACACAGACTTCTACTTTACATTTTTCTTCTTCTGGTCAGAAGGCTGATTTTAGATTTTACATCTTAGAGGAGCAGTAACTCGCATATCTAAATTTGGCATGGCATGGTTGGTGTTAGGGGAGTATAGCAGTAATTTGACGTGAAGGAATAGCTTGTGCTGTCTTTACACTTTATTTTCTGTGCAACACAATTCCTGTAATTTTGTGACAGTAATTCCATACTCTGCTAGGAATACTTCTGAGAGAAGCACAAATAAAGAAAATTAGCATTATTTTTTGTATTTGCTTCTGAAAGTCATTCATAAACAACCTTGCAAGGCTTTGTTATTTTAAGTGATTTCGCCCAGAATTTTTAAGTATTTATGGAGGTTCTTTCAAACATGTAGTTCTATTGAAAAAGCCATTCAATTTTAATTGTTATGCACAAAGAGGGAAGCATGTGCATTCAATAAAAATTCTCACTTTAGATTAAAGAAAACAGCAAAATATAGAAAACAGTGATGTTCCTGCAGATAGGCAGTCTTTCTGGAATTTTGAAGCTTAAGTACTAAGGAAACAAACATAAATCATATCCAAGTCCTTCTTGTCAGAGTACTTCTGTACCTTATGTTGGTTATTACTTGTCATGAGTTTTATTTTTTTATATTTTGCTTTCCATGGAAATTTTTCTTTGTGTTGTTTCACAAAAGTGACTTGAGCAAGTTACATGAAATTATTCTTTTTCCAGTCTCCATAATCTGTTTCTTTAGATCGTATTGTAAAATCCTGTTTATTAATTCCTTCCTTTCAGTCTGTGGTTTGTAGCAAACAGTCATAGCCATTTTCATTGCTAGTTTTCTCCTGTCACTGCCTGTCTTTGTCTATTTGCAAGATTTAGCTTTTCATAGTAAAAGTTGAAAAAAAAAGTAAGGTTACCCTGCTTATAAAATATTTTTTCAGTTTTGAACTACTTCATTAGAACAAGAATTAAGAATTAAGCATTCTAACTATTTGTTTCTTGATAACAAAGTATCACATACAGAACTTGATTGACTCTTGGCAAGAAAAATTAGTAATTAACAAGGAGAAATATAATTATCGTTATTATCAACAAGCTTTATGCCCATCACTCATACTACACAGAAGAAAAACAAAGAGGAAGTTTAAATCCAAAGCATAATAAAGAGAAGGACAGGGGTTGGATTCAATGACCTCTGGAGGCCCTTTTCAACCTCAGACATTCAATGATTCCTTAAGTAATGTTTAATTACTAATGACAATATCAAAATAAAACTGATCAGGTAGAGTGCTTTTGGTAAACTGATGTTCTTTATGTAATTACTTCCAACTAAAAAGCATGATTCTGATCAAAAGGTGAATCCTTTCCCCCAGGTAATCCTGAATAAGGAATTTGTTTGGTTGAAAACTCAGAGGAAAATGGGATTGCCTTGATAGGAAGGAACTATTTCCTAATGTCCTTCTTGGAGTCTAGCTGGTTGTTTTTTTTTCCACTGGCTTCTGAAAGATCAGGTAGTTAACACTAACAGAGACCTCTTGCTTCAGACTCATCATTCAGACTCAAACTGAAGATGTTTGAAAATGTCCATGAATAAGAGGAAAAATGCAGTATGCCTTCCATTGTGGTCATTTCTGAATTCTGCCAAGTACTTTTAGAAGAACAATTGGTACTGGGTCAGATGAAAGATCCACCTATTTCACTACTTCTTCTCCAGCCATGGCCAATAATTTGTACTTGTGAAGGAAAATAAGCACAAGCAAACATATATCCCTGTTTTAAAATGTAGCACATTATTTATTCAAGCTAAGACAATAAATAGCAGCCCACATATAAAGATGAAAGATACTCAGTAGGCAATAAAATAATCATCAACATTTTTCTGCACAGTAGTTAATCAAATAGTGAGACAGCAGTATGATTCTGAATGATCATATAACATGATTTTGAACAGTGAAATATATTTTGGCGGTGAATATTATTTTCTATTTTAAAATGGTTTTAATGCATTTATTGGCAATAATGCTTAAGAGAGAAAGTTTTGTGTATAACACAGTATGTTATATAACCTGACTTTCAAAACTCCAAATATAAAAAGGGAAAAGATTTTTCAAGGTTCTTGCATCGCACAATTGTCGGGGCCAGTAGTTGGAGCAGAAGCCTGATGCCATTCTAGAAACATTCACCTCCTGACATGCTTCAGAAAAGATCTTAAGTAGCTATAGTTCCACAGTCAGGGTTGAATTTTGATCTTATGGATGAGTTGGAAGAAGAAATCACCAAGATAAGATGGATCCCACAATCAAAGAGATATTGATGCACGGTATGACAGAGGCAGACCAACAGCCCTGTCTTAATTTATTACAAGCAGAAGAAGCTAACCCTGAGGAAACAGATGGCATAACATGTAAGATGAGGGAGACTGGACTGTCATTTCTGCTCAGAGCTGGAGGAGGAGCCTCCCTCTTGTTCATGAAGCACCCTTACCAGCAGATATGAAGTTCTTGAGATGGAAAGAGAAGAGGGTGCAGATAATGTTTCAGATCCAGAAAGGGACAACTGGGTTCAGAAGGGCAAACAAGGACCTGAGTCAAAACCAGTGCCACAAAAAAAAAAAAGACAAAAGGTCTTTGTGATTAGGGAATCTACACTAAGGTTCACTAAGGCACCAAGTTGCAAACCAGACCATCTCTCTAACGAGAAAGATTATCTGGGCTGGAAGAGAAGCTGGGGGCCCACATTCAGGACACTGGGAAGAGGATACCAGGAATGATAAGTCCAGAAGATTGCTATCCACTACTGCTCTTTCGAGCTGGATCACAGTAGGCAGCAACTACGAAATTATAAAATATTAGGAAAGACTTTAAGTCCCTTGGGAAGAAGTTGAAGGGATCAGGGCAGTGAAGTTTTCCTCTACATTAAGAAGTGGAAGTAGAAAGAGCCACAATCAGGCTAAGAACTTGTCGGTAAAAATTAGAAACCAGATCAATCTAGTGGTCGGAGTCTTCTACAGGCCGCCTCATCAAGGGGAGCCTGTTGATGAGGAATCACCCTCACAGGCTCTCATCCTGATGGGGGATTTCAAATACCCATAGGTCTGTTGAGAAAGCAACATGGTGGACTGCAAGCAATCCAGGAGACTCCTGGACTCACTTGAGGATAGCATTCTGGTCCAGATATTGGACAGACCAACCAGAGGTGAAGCTTTACAGGACCAGGTGCTTACCAATGCAGAGGAGATGATTAAAGAGGGTAGGCTGGAGGCAGTCTCAGCTGAAGCGCCCATGCCCTGACTGAATTTGTGATCTCAAGGAATGTAGGCCTGAAGAAGTGTGGAGTCAGAACCCTGAACTTCAGGAGAGCAAACATCAGGGTATTTAAGGAATAATTGGATGGGATTCCATAGGAAACTGTCCTTCAGGATATAGCAGTAAAACAGAGGTTGCAGCTCTTTTAAAGACACCTTTCTGAGAGCAAAATAGTTCTCCATGCCCAGCATAAAAAATCAAGTAGAATGGTCAGGAGACTGGCATAGCTGAGGAAGTACCTGCTGGTCAGACTGAGGAAAAAGATGGAAATGTACAGGCAGCAAGAGCCAGGACATGCAGTCTGGGAAGAATACATGGGATGTCATCTGGACATGCAGAAAGGGCAACAGGAAAGCCAAGATGCAGATGGAACTGAACTTGGCAAAGGGTATGAAAAACTAACAAGAGATTCCCTAGGTACATCAGTCAGAAGAGACAGGCAGAGGAGATAAATTGATAAATGATATGGGATAAATGAAATGGGAGAACTAGCTTCAGCAGGCATGGAGAAGGCTGAGGTACTCAATAAACTCTTTGCCACTGGCAGTCAGGCTTCCCACGCCTTGAACACCCCTGAAACTCTAGGTGGGTGTTTGGGAGGCACATCCATCCTACTCTAAGAGCAGAGCAAGTCAAAGGCCTCTTCATGAGGATAAATGTTTTCAAGTCTGTAGGGGTGGACAACATACACTGCAGGGTTCTGGTGGAACTGGCTGATGTGGTTGCCAAGCCTTTTTGAAAAGTCATGGCTGTCAGGAGAAGTTCCTGGTGACAGGAAAAAGGGAAATATCACTCCCTTTTTAAGAAAAGTTTTTAAGTTTTTAAGAAAAGGAGGCCAGTGAGTCTAACTTAAGCGCCTGGGAAGATCCTGGAAGCTGTGTTAAAGAGTATGGAAAACGAAAAGATGATCCAAGATAGCCAGTCCAGCTTCACCAGGGACAGATCTTGTCTGACCAATCTGGTAGCCTTCTATGATGGAGCAATGGCAAAGGAAAGGCATCTGATGTCATGTACCTGTACTTGTCCAAGGCCTTTCATATGGTCCTGCAACACATCCTTGTCTCAAATTGGAAAAAAATGGGTTTGAAGGCTGGACTATTAGGTGGATAAAGAATTAATTGGATGGTCAAAGCCAGAAGGTTGTAGTCAAAGACTCCATGTCGAGGTAGAGGCTGGTGATGAGGGCTGTGCTCCAGGGGTCTGTCTTGGGACTGGTGCTCTTCAACATCTTTATCGGTGACCTAGAAAGAGAGATTGAATGTACCCTCAGCAAATTTGCTGATGACACCAAGCTGAGCAGTGCAGTTGACACAATAGAAGGAAGGGATGCCATCTAAAGGGACTTGGACAGGCTTGAAAAGTGGACCCAGGTGAACTTAACGCAGTTCAACGAGGCCATGTGCAAAGAGTTGCACTTGAGTCAAGGCAATCCCAGAGATGAGTACAGACTGGGAGAAGAACTAATTGAGAGCAGCCCCATGGAGTGAGACTTGGGGATTTTGGTGAACAAGAAGCTGGAGATGAGCCATCAGTGTACTTTTGCATCTTGGAAGACCTGATCAGTATACTGGACTGCATCAAAAGAGCGGTGTCCAGCAGAGTGAGATAGGTGACTGTCCTCCTCTGCTCTTTCTTTGTGAGGACCCACCGGGAGTACTGCATCCAGGCCAGGGGCCTCCAGCACGAGCAGGATGTGGAGTTGTTGGAATAGAAGAGGTCTGGAGAACCTCTCTTATAAAGAAAGAATGAGAGAGCTGAGCTTTTTCAGCCTGGAGAAGACAAGGCTCTGGGGAAACCTCACTGTGGCCTTCCAGTACTTATATGGAGCTTATAAAAAGGAGGGAGATCAACTTTCTATTGGTTTTAAACTAAAAAAGCAGAGCTTTACGTTGTATGTTTGGCAGGAAAGCTTTTACTCAGAGGCTGTGAGGCACTGGCACAGGCTGCCTGGAGAAGCTTTGGATGCCTGCTGTCCAAGGCCAGATCGGATGGGGCCACGGGCAGCATGAACTAGTGGTTGGCAATCCTGATGATAGATAGAATAGCAGAGCCAGTCTGACTGCCTGGCCACTTCAGGATTCATCAAAAGTTAAAGTAATTGAAGGCATTATCTGAATGCCTCCTAAACTCTGACAGGCATTCGACCACCCTCACAATAAAGACATCTTCCCTGATGTCCCGACTGAACCTCCTCTGCAACAGGCTCAGCTAAGTGCCATTATTCATTCCCAGGAGCAAAGTGCAGTACTTCCATCTGTGCCTCTCTCTTCAGGAAGTTATGGAGAGCAGTAAAGTCTTTCAGCCTCCTTTTTGCCTGACTGGACAACCCACATGTCCTAAGCTTCTCTTCACAGGACATGCCTACCAAACTTTTTACCAGCTTTGTTGCTCTCATGAACTCCTTCAAGGACCTTAACACCCTTTTTGTATTGTGGAGCACAGAACTGCACACAATATTCCAGGTGAAGCTGCACCAACATAAAATACAGTTGGAGAGTCACCTATTGTGACTGACTATTTTGAGTTCAGTGCATCCTACAGTACGGTGGACAGTTTGTCCAGAAGGATGCCGTGAGGAACACTGTCAAAGGCCTTACTGAAATCTAGAAGTGTGTTGTCTGCTGTCTTCCCTTCATCCACCAAACAGGTGACCTTATCATTGAATGAGATCGAATTTCTAAGGTAGGACTTTTCCCTTGATGTTCCCTTATGTTAACTGCCTGATAATAGCTTTGCTCTTTGATTGGCTTTCTGTATCCCTCAACATATTCCCATAGTTTTTGAGGGACTGAAGTTAGACTAACAGATCTGCAGTTTCCTGATCTTTTCTTTTTGTAGATTGGTATAAAATTGGCTAGCTTCCTCCGCAGTCTCCCATGACCTTTGGTTTATTGTTGAGAGGGATCTGTCGCCTTTGTTTCGGCGACCCTGACTGAAGTCTCCTTGTGAAAGTGTTCCGACAGCCCCGGTCAGTTTCGCACGCTTTTCATGACACCAATATGGTGAGCAGCAAAATAGCGTTAATTGCAAGGAGCACACCCTTCTTAAAACTTTCCCCATGCCTTAGGGCTACTACCATTACCTCTGACCAATGGACATGTGGCATATCTTGTTTCCTCCTTATTTGGTCTAACCTGTTCTTCTCCCTTATCTTCAAGACATTTGTTGCCATGGTTTCTCAGGGGCCAAGGGGCCCCTGTGGACCCTGGCAACTGCCCCAGCCCATTCAGTTAACTACAGGGATCTAACTCTTTCAGCACTCTGGAGTGAATCTGATCAAGTCCCATGGACTTCTGATTGTTGAGTGAGCTGATCCAACTGTTCCCTTACAATTTGATTGACCTCAGATGGAAAGTCACTACTCCTCTAATCATGGTCGTACAACTGTGAGGTCCAGGCAGGCCAAGATTCCTCATTACTATTAGAAGCTGAGGGGAAGTAAAAAAAAAAAAAAAAAAAAAAAAAAGGCATTAAATGCATCTGCTCATCACTTTTTCATTGTCCTTATTTGTTGATGTGACCATGTAAGTCCAATGTCTTCTTTTTGTTGTTGTTTTTTGTTGGTTTTTTTTTTTTTTTTTTTTTTTTTACTTCCACTATCTGTTGACATATTTGAAAAGGCATTTTTTGCACCTCAATGACCAATGACAAATCAAGTTTGGCTTTCTTGTTTTCTCCTTGAAGATATGAACTGCAGCTCTGTCAGGCCCTGCGAAGGCCTTACCTCCAAAGATCGTATATTTTCCTATTCTACCCTACGTCAAGGAGAAGTTCCCTGTTCAGTTAGGCTAGTGTTCTGTCTCTCTTGACTTGTGACATAGTGAAGTTGCCTACCTCTGGGCTTTTACAAGTTGTTTCTTGAAAAGCAACCAGCTCTCATGGACCCCTAAACCCTCTTGAGCAGATTCCCAGGGGTCACTGCTAAGTCCCTTCTCACTCCCTGAGAAGTTTAAAGTTTGCTTTCTCGAAGTCCAGGGTAGCAACTCTGCTGAACGTTTTGCTCTTTACACCAAAATATTAAACTCAAGTTATTCATGAGCACTGTGGCCAAGACAACCACCTACCATCACCTCTCCCATAAGACAGTCCCTATTCTCAAACCACAGATCTAGGTGCATATCTTTCCTTGTTAACTTACTCACTGCTTCTGAATGAATTTATCTCCAACATATTTTAGGAACTCCTCAGATTTGCTTGTTCTGGCAGTATTCATATTCACAGAATCACAGAAACATGGAATGGCTTAAAGATCATCTAGTCCAACCCTCCTGCCATGGACTGGTTGCCACCCACCACTTTCAAACTCCTGCTGTAAGCAGGGCTGCCACCTGCCAGATCAAGCTGCCCAGAAGCCCATCCAAACTGGCCTTGAACACATACAGGGATGGGGCAACCAAAGCCTCTCTGGGCAGCCTGTGACAGTGCCTCACCACCTTCTGAGTAAAGAATTTTCTCGTAGCATCTAACCTGAATCTCCCTTTTTTAGTTTAAAGTCATTTCTCCTTGTCTTGTCACAATCAGACTGTGTAAAAAGTTCATTCTCTCTCCTGTTTATAAGACCCTTTCTCATACTCAAATTGCCCCTCTTGCATATCCTTCCATATGAGCCATAGAAAATTTTGGGACATTTTGAATGGAAGAAAAGAGAGTCTTTGACAGAAAAATATAAGAAATAATGAAATAAAATACAGATAGAGGATGTTATCTCTGTTCTTTCCAGATCTATGTTGCATAACTGTTTTAATAATAGCCGTAATTAAACTATGTGAAGACTGCAAGAGAACAAGATGAGAATGAGATACTTAGAGAAAGCATCCAGGAGGGGTATTGGTTTGTTATAAGTCCACAGCCAAAAGAAATAACACATTTCAAAACTTTCTTTAGGAAGTAGTTAACTGATCAGGTATGGCTTAATGAAATAGCAAACTGCCCCATGGTACATCAATCCCATCCAAGAAAAAAGGATATTTTATCTGAATCAACATTCAGAAGAATATTTTCTATGTATACTGGACATCACAAGATAAGAGTGATTCTTATGTAACAGCTCACAGTGATGATATCCTTAATTATATAATTAAGGATATATAAATGAGTAACAAATACAATTTCAAAACAAAAATAAACATATGGAAGCAACTCCACTAAAATTAGAAGAACTAGAATTTATTCAGGCTTTATAAGATTTTTTGCTTTTTTCAGCACTTGTTAGAGTCTTCTCACTGTACCTAACCTAGCAACAGCCCAGTTTTCTCTATTATACCAACTGTGGTCATTTCAAAACTATGGGCAGCTAAGCTCTACCACCGTGCTCTTTTACTCCCCCTCTTTAAAAGAACACGTCAAGAAAATACAATGAAACAAAAGCTCATGAGTTCAGATTAACTAAATTAAACATCACAGGCAAAACAGACTCAACATTAACGTAATTTATTGGCTGTTACTAACCAACTAGAGCAGTGAGGTCTAAAAGCAAACTGAAAACACCTTCCCCCTGTCCACCTTCTTCCACCTGCTACCCTCAAGCAGCACAGAGAAACAGGGAAATGGGGACTGTGGTCAGCAGCTGCTGTTCCCCTGTGGTCACTGCTCCCTTAACATGGGTCCCTCCAATGGGATGCCACAATTCCTGAATTGATCTTCATGGGCTTCCGCAGGCGGCAGCTCTCCAAACACTGCCCCAGTTCTATAGCACAGGGCGCATCCTTCAGGCACTGCTCTAGCACTGCTCCCGGAGCCCACCAGCCCCACCAAGGGCTACTCCCCACAGCTCTGGTCTGGGTCTGCTCCTGCAGTGGATTTCCATAGACTGCAGCCTCCGTTAGGCCTCGTCCACTGTTGCATCTTGGGCTCCTCCAATGTCTGCATATGGAGATCTGCTGTACATGGTGCCCATGGACTGCTGGGCACAGGCTGCTCCACCATGGGCTGCTTCTTGGCACTAGGGGACTTCTGCTCCGCACCTGGAGCATCTCTTGCCCTCCTTCTGCACTGATCTTGGTGACTGCAATGCTGCTTCTCTCTCATTTTCTCACTCCTCTCTCCCAGTTGCTATTGCACAGCATTTTTTTCCTTTCTTCAATTTGCTGTCCCAGAGCATACGCAGTGTCACTTATCACTCAGCTCTGCCAGCCCTGAGTCCCCTTTGGAGCAGCTGGAGCCAGTTCTGATCTGACATGGGGCAGTTCTGGGCTATGCTCTGTCACTCCTGCAACACTCCCTCCTCCTTCTCCCTCCTTTCCCCCCCCCCCCCTCCCTTAATAAAAACCTCACCAGGTAAACCTAATACACCAGTGTAGATAAGGAGACACACAGGCTGAAGGCATGAGCACGTGCAGTAGACTGAATATTTTTTTAGTTGGTAGTTAAAGGACAACTTTCATACAAGATTAGAAGTTACCTCATTTCTGGCAAAAGTCCTACCTATCGCAGTCACATGTCAGGTTTACTCCGGCAATGTGCACTGCTCATACCAGGAAGCCCTACCTTTCTTGGTCCACGTGAGCTGCTGCTTTGTCACAGGCACACCTGCTGCCACTGCAGGGCTCCCCATGACTGAGGCCTTGCTGGGCTGCCAGTGTGCCTGTGACAGAAAGATCATGCTGAGTGAGAGTCCATTCTTTAATCATCCACTGCACATCAGTGTAAAGATCACCAGCATGCCTCAGGATAAAGAAGACTGGCAATTTTTATGGCTGGTGAAAAATTCACATAACCCAAGATCTGCTATCTTTTCTCATGAAATACATTATTCATAGAATCACAGAATAACAGAACAGCTTGGGTTGGAAGGAACCTTAAGTCCATCCAGTAACAAGCACCATGGGCAGTGCCCCCACCAGCTCAGGCTGCCCAGGGACCCATCCAACCCAGCTTTGAGTGCCTCCAGGGATGGAACACCCTTTAGGCAGCAGTACCAGCACCTCACCAATTTCTGCATTAAAAAAGTCCTCCTAACATATATCACCATTTTCCCCTTTTAAAAGTAATTCCTCTTTGTCCTATTAGGCCACATAAAAAGTCACTTCCCTTCCTGCTTATAATCTCACTTCAAGTACTGGAAGGCTGCAACGAAGTCCCTGCAATCAGAGCCCTGTAGAATCTATGTACATCACAGCAGTAAATACTAGTGTTGGGACTGCCTGCTGCGTAGCTGCATGGATAACAGAAGTATAAGAATGAAGTGCCTTAACTGCAGACTGCTGTGCTGGTCTGGCTATTGGTGACACGAGCACAAGCCCTGCAGTCACCAAAGTGATTGTGGCTTTGTCTGAGAATAGCAAAGGATGCTGAGAAAGATTTACAAATGTAAAGGCTGGAAATGTGTTATGAGCAATCTTGAAAATTTTTGTCTGAGACCAAAAATATAGAAGCAGGGAAGAGCTTATTTTTGGTAAATGAGAAGGCATGTCTTCAGCTCAGCCATTCTCATGGACCATTCTGAGGTAGCATAAGCTACTGCCGCAATGATCAGCACTGTGGGCTAAAGACATTCTGCTCCTAGGCACTGTTATTCTCCTGATGTGTACATGAACCAGTAAAGGGACAGGACTTTTGAGTTCATATGAGAATGAGTGAGGGGTCATAACACTTGCCACATCTTCTTTTGTTTGAAAATGACCATACTAAATACATTTTGTCTGTCTCTAAAAAGACATATGAGGGTTTTGGCAGATTTTTCTTCCTCAGAGGAAGTTGTGGTAAGGAAAGAAGGCAGCAGCAAACAAAAGTGTTGCTCTCTGAATTCTTACTTCTTTTATTCTTTTCTCTATACTTAAGAAGCTGAGACTTGTCCTGTTTGCTTTCCCGTGCTTTTTGTGAGGAACTGAGCAGGGAGAAAAGAAGGGCAGGGACAAACAGCTGTAACTCCTATGCCAGCAGTTGCTCACTGAGGAAAGCTTGAGTGTATTTGAGAGTATAGGGGAAAAAAAAGAACTGATTGCTGTCTCCTTTAATATGCTCTTTCAGTCTGACTGCCTGCAAAGTTCCTTTCAGTGTTTTTCTTCTAAAACCTTGCTGCTTCTTTTCACTGGTTCCTCCAAGTTTTACCCTCTTTTCCACCTTCCTCCCAGTGTTACTGTTCTAACACTATTTTACATTTTTTTGAGAGGCAGTGAAATTGTGATCGTTTAAGAAGTCTGAACTTGAGTTTGAGGAGGCTGATACCACTGTGATGCAAAGTAACTTCACTAAGGCTGATGAGATTACAGTGGTACAAATGTCATAGTGAAAATGAAGTTAGGCCCATGCTCTCCTCTAAGCCCTCCTTTCCACAGATGATTTGCTGATGTCAGTGTAAGGACTGCTCCTTGGAATTTATCAGCTGATTTTAAAGGTTTCCAATCCTAACTTTTCTCATAAATGAATCTCTGGAAACAAAACTAGTAGGTTTCCATCCCTGTCACATAATAATCTTTCTTCACTGACTGTAGAGAAAGCTTAAAATCCTGGCCTGACCAGATTTTAAAGTGGATTCACCATTACATGATGAAAAATGAGTCAAGCCCGTAATTCCTTCCACAGACTTGCCAAACTCTATTCTCGAAGAGCCATGCTTTTTTTACCCTGTTGGAAGTCTGCTCCATTTTTTTCATTTGCTGGTGGCTAGTATACTTTTACCTTCCTGCCTCATTTGTATTTGTTTTCTATTTGCTCCAGCATTGTTCTACAGTTTAAGCAGCTATTGGACTGGTCTAACACATGCTTTTGTACTGATAGGCATACACCATCTTCATAAGGACATGTAGGTGCCTGTACCCTTTTCCACATGAACTTCTATTTTGCCAGATTAAACCAGCCAAGTTATGTTAGTCACTATGTAATAGGTAGACTTCAGATCCTTTACCTCATCTTGGTAACTTTACTCTTCACCTATCCTAATTTGAAGGAATCTTGTACATGGGTGACCTGTGTATTGTGCCTATGGGATTTTACTGCTACCTTGGATCTTCCTCTTAATCCAGAGCTGGTAGGATCACAGTTGTCTTTTCTTGGCAGCATTGCACCAGAGCCTAAGTATGCTTGTACAGACTTGCCTGACTGGCTTGAGTGTAGCTAGTAGTATAACAGACACACCGCTGCTTATTAAAAGCTGAAAAAAATACTTCAAAATGCTTGAGAAATATTTAAGAACTGCCTCACACTGTAGTGTCTGCTTCTACAGTTGCCAAGGTTGCATTACATCAGCTACCTATAAACTAGATAGTGTAGGTATAAATGTCTAAAGTTATCCTTGTTACAGATTTCAGTGATAGTTATTAACTCACATCTCTCATCTCATCTTTCACTAAACCATTGGTGATTTAGTTTGTGTTCTGTCTTATTCCCTTCACCCAGATTATATGGTTATATGGCCTGTTTTGATAAGGAGAAAATGTATACATGCAGACCCTTAATATTATTACAGTCCTCTTAGAGAAATTAAGACAGCGATGATGTGAACCAGTACTTCCTTGATCCACTTTCATTTTGAAAATCTCTTCCCTCTGCAGGATCTTATCACTCTCACCCTTTACTCCTGATCTGATTGCCCTCTATATAGCAGCAGCAAGTGGATACAGACATAAAGCAAAACAACAACAACAAAAACCCATAGCTTGATACATCTTTTCTGTCTTGTGAAATACCTATTAGGTTCTACTGTTTATTCCTTTTCTAATTTCTGAAGAGACAGCCTCGTTTTAAACACACATTCCCTATTTACTCTTTCTACATAGAATAGTCACAGGAAGATTTTGATTACAGCTAGCTGAACACACTAATATTTTAGGGCATAGTTTTATGATACCATCAACAGAGACTTTATTGCCAGCTATGCATTCCATTCCCATATTGCCAGCATTTGTTTGACCTCAAAGTGAGTGTCAAGAAATTTATAATAGGAGGTGAAAAAAGAAATTATGGTCTACCATTTTAGCTTTCTAAACAGTCCTAACCTGGCCTGAAATGGATAACACAGCAGACATGATGGATGGAAAGGGGCAAGCAAGTGGGGGCAGAAACTTCCTCTCTGCAGCAGTTAGTTTAATCTGCAATGAAAAAAGCACACCTGAAGCTCTATAATCTCTGTGTGAATAGATTGCAAGGTATATGTTCCTTACTCAAAAATGCTTGCCTGTGTTGCCAAGAAACTGTTCATAAGGTTACTGATTGAAATATTCTGCAGAATATCCATTTAGTCACAAGATATGACCAATTCTGACCTTGACTAGAAAGACTTGAGTATAATAACAACTAAACACCCACATCAGACAAATCTTGTTTCATTATGAAAAAGAATGTTCTTGATTAATCTTCTTGCATTTCACTAGAAATACATGCATTTTATTTTCTATTCACTGACTTGAATAAAGAGAAGATAAAAATATGGATCATTGAAAGCATTAATAAAAATATGTAAAAATGCCTTCAGCTAAGGAGAGGTTGATTACTAGCAAATAATTTAATATGTTGATAGAATTTGAAACACCATTACATAATCTGAAATTACTTTCAGAACAGAGGAAAAAGCTAACAAAAATATCAAAAAAAGATTTTTTTCTTCTATTTAGTCAGCTTTTTGCTGTGTAATCAACACCTTTCATTCTGTTATAAAAAGATTTTATTTTATTTTATTTTTGCTATTCTAGACTATAAAACGTGGATTTCTGTTGCACAGTGGGCGTTATAGATATGATTTATGTTAAAGTGTTATTAGTTTTTAAAAATTTAGGCAATAAGCACTTCAAAGGAGCCACAACAACCTGTAGCTTACGCAGCCAATGCTTTAAACTATTCTTTTTCGGCTGATGCATTCCTCTGCTCCAGAGTACACCTCTCACCTTTAAAGCTGTCACGCTCCAAACATAGCTTGTGCTGAAGAGAATCACTGTTTTGCCTCAAGCAAGGAACATAAGTGTTGCAAAACTGACTCCTCCTCTAATGGGGAGAGCATGTACAAGTACACAGAGTTGTATTTCTGCTAGAACTGCCAGGCTGAATATTTTGCAGTCAGAGCTGTAAACCTTACAGGCTTTCTTTGTTTAGCTTTCTACTTTGGATTCTTTTTCTCCCCTCTTTCTTTTTGGATTTTTTTTTTTTAAATATATATGTGAAACTCTTTCAAATGCTGGATTTTCACCTCCTTTTTCAGGAAGTATTCATGAATTGACATGGGTCAACATACTTCTCATTACCAGGCAAAAGTAAGTACTGCAGTTAAACCTGTTCCTACCGTGTGTTTACCTGACTATGTGTCGTTGTAAGAAGGACAGAGTAGACTTCAGTTCTATTAGCAAAATTTAAAACCTTAAAAAGACTAAGTTAAAATTAATGTTATGCTGAATATTGAATACCTCACATTCTATAAAAATACCATTTTGATTTGACAGTCGGTGCTCTCTCTTTTAAAATATGAAAAGAAGCCAGAAACAGAGATGTCTCTCCTGTGCACGTTTTTTTTAAATTGTATTTATTTTTGGAAAATTAGCAGTACTGATCTCATGTTGCTACCCTTTTATATTATGTATTTCACTAAATACACCTTATATGTGTCATTGATTAATGAGCATATGGCTAGTTGAGAAAAAAGCCTCCTGGAGCTCTCATAACTGCCGTTACATCTTCCACTATCTACTGCTCCCCAGCTATTAATTTATTCTTCCTGTAGTACCCACTTCGGTGTTCATGTATATGCTCATTAGTTACAGCCCCTATTCTGTGTTATTTAGATTCTTTTGTTATAGGCATAGACTGGAAGTTGAAGATTGAAGAGAAACATATCAGAGAAAAAGGAAAGAAAATAGAAGCTGCTAAATGAGCTGGTGATAAGTAAAGAAAATGGTGGGGGTTGATTCCAACCATCTTTTTAGCCATTTTCCCCTGCATGCTGTTGAAACACTGTGTCGTCAGTAATATTTTCACTATTCCAACAGACACCTGAGAATTCATTAATGGTCTGAAAAGGGGAGGGGAAATGTAGAATACACAGTTTCCTTTGCTATTAGTTCCCTCTAGAGAGCGCAGCAGCCTGCAAGACAGCGTATGGATTATGTTTCCATATTAGCAGTGTTAAGCTTTCCCTCTGCAGAACTGTTATGCTGCAACTATCCGTCTTTTATTTTGAGAGATAGTTTGCTACTATTTTAAGCTGAACTGCTCTGTTTTCCAAGGCAGGTGGGTAGATTGCCTATGCAGTAAACAGGTTTAAGCAAGAAATAACACTTGGCTGTGTAATTAATGTAGCCATTTACTATATGCACTTCTAGTAGCACAGTGTATCTGCAGAAAGTCTGTGACATGAGCGCATATCAGTCTTCTGTGAGGAAGTACAGCCTATTGAAAGAGGCTGGAATGATTAATGTCTGCTTTCATTTGGCATGGACCTTGCAGATCTTTAGGAAAACAAAATGTGGACAAATGCAGATACTATAAAGGCAGTGAGGAGCAAAACTGACTAAGTTTTCTTATGGAGGTCGTTACACTTTGACAGGACAGCATTATCCAATGTACTCATCTTAGAAGGATAGTCAGGTATCTGTGTTTTCATTTTTAAAACTAAAAAAGGTTTTTATATTTTTAAACTGTTTCCATTGAATTGCCTTTTTTTCTTTTTTTTTCTTTTTTTTTCTTTCTTTTCTTTTCTTTTTTTTTTTTTTTTTTTTTTTTTTTCTTGTTGCCCAGCTAAAGATCCCTTCTAAACGTGTTTGGTTTTCACAGCTCCAACTGAATTAGCACCTGTGGCAAATGCAGCTCCCTTAACTGAAATGGTGCCCCCCAAAATGGTGTTGGCTTTTACTTAGAGCCAGTGGAAGTTTCACCTTTTACACATTTCTTACTGCAGTGAAGTAAATGGATTTCAACCACTTCAGCTGCATCAAGATTTCAGTCTGAACTTTTAGTCTCCCAGGCATGTATTCCTTGTCAGAATTATACACAGCTTAATTAGAGACTCATAAAATAACAGAAACTCTCTGTTACTACTACCTCTTGGGTTTGTGTTGTTTGAAGCGATCATTCTGGCACCTTTAGACACTTAGATTTACACACCTTAGTAGTGTTTTATGTGTGTTTGTGCACCTGCATATACCTGCATATGTTTCAATATACTTACCCTTCAGTCAGGATTTTGTTTGAGTTTTGGACCAAACTCTTGCTATTCAATTCCATTCTTATAAAGATCTCCATCTTGAAAATCCTAATCTCCCATGGTCTCAGCTTCAGCGCCATTTTTGGTTCTTATTTATTCCTTTTGTGCAGTTGCCCTTCAGAGAGATTGCATGACTTCAAAGGTAGAATCAAAGGCTAGTACCAGAACTTGGTTGGACTAATTAATTAGGCTATTCTAATGCTCTAAATACTTGATTTACAAAGACTTTCTTGTTGCCCCTTTCCTGACTACACTTTCTAGGAGGATGCCTTAATTTCCTGGTTAGGTCTCTGTTCCTGTTTAGCCCTGATTACTCTCTCATTTTCCCTCATCCTGACTGATCTTAATTCTTTCAAAGAACTGGCTCATGTTATTACAGTAATTTTTATTGACTGGTCAGCAGTAGCTTGCTGTCCTTCTCCACACCAAGTTATAACTCTTTACACAATTTAATAAGCCATTGTGAAATCATGGACTTCAATATTTCCATGAGGAAGGTATCTCACTTTCTTGGCCTTCCTCCTTCCTATCTTTTTTTTTATTGCCCCACACCATTGAAGAGGTAAAGACCTACCTCTGATAGAGTAGTGTCTCACAGTTTTGGTAGATACTGTCTGCTAATGGTTCAATTTAACTTGGCCTTTAATCCCTGTAAAAATTTACTTGCTAAGAAACCTTCATATCTGGCAAGCCTTTTTGTTGTTTTTTTTTACAATCACTTTTTAGCCATACAGTTTTCCTTTATATAATTTCTATCAGATTTGCAGCTTATTCTGTTGGTAAGAATAGTTCTGCAGACAGTGTATTTGGACTTAGATGTAACCCAATTTTCAATTCATTGGCAGTTCTGAAAATCATCTTTAAAGATCAAGTAATTGAAATTAACCGGTTTTCTTAACTGTGTTTTGGCAAATTGAAAATGCTGCAATAAGCATTCAGCTAATGCTGCCAAATCTGAAAGAAAACCATTTCATTTTAGAGATTTCCTTCAGAAATAAGCAAATTCTGAATGTGTCATATGTATGCAAAATATAAATTTTCTTTATAAAAATCTGTGATAAAATATTTGAATATTTCAGAAGACTGGTTCTGTTTTCCTTCTCTTTTGTAACGGTTTCATAAAACTTGCATGCATGTTTCAGCTGACTTCAGTCTGTGTGGCTGGATAAAAACTTCAGCCAAAAACTTTGCTCAATGTAAATTAGATTTCTACTCTTCCTTTTCTAAAACCATCCATCATTTTTGGCATGGTCTTAGCTAGTACAAACATTCTTCTGAGAATCTTGTGACTACTTCTCAAATTGTTTCTTGTCTGTTATGAGTGATTAGGAAGGAGTATCTCCAAATCACGGAATTTTAGACACTTGCAGCTGTTGCATCTTTCATCAAAATGTTCCTCTCTCTTTGTCAAGTTTGGATATTGATAAACACCAGGATGTCAAAACACAAGTTATCTCGTCTTACTTGGCACTTGCATTCTACTTACTTTTGCTTTAGAAATTGCAGGTTTGTTGTCCTTTGAAATTCAGTCAAATTGCATGGCAGTTCTCAACAACTGATTAGTACCTTTTCTTAAGGAATGAAAATTTAATTTGTGGTGTATTCAAAGCCATTTATTCCCAGAATACGTACAGTAGAATTCTGCACTAATAATTGTATTTTCTGTACAAACTATACTATCTTGGATTTTTATCTTGCACTTTAGTGTTCTGAGTTACAGGATAGCCTGTGATCTTCCAAAACTTTTTTTTTTTTTAAAGTTTATTTCAAAATAATTGTGTAGGAGATTGAGTAGAATTTGGATTGATTCTTATAATAAAAAATCAAGAAACATTGAACCAGGATGACAATTATGTCAGTTTCTGACCATATGAATAAGGAATCCAGTTGTAACTATAATTATTCATCTGTAAGGCTTATCTGGACATTAAATCTAGGAAAATATACAATAATATTACTTTTACTTGAAAACAGATATCCCTTTTTCCATCAGTTAACTCAAAATTGATTTCTGATAGGAACGTTCCTTAGGATATACATTGAGGTGATTAGAAAAGGGAGAACAGAGATTTGAGAGGCAAAGCAATCAATTTTGTCTCAAATTATAGTATTCACAAACACAGCTCACTTCCACTGAACAGCTCCAATCGAGATCTGCTGTATTTCAAGCCTTGAAAGTCCTCTTCAAGATGGCAAATTCATTTGCAATTATAATATTATTTTCCTGTTATTTGAAATCCTGTTTTTATATGAGCTTATTTATTCAACAAAATAAATAGCATGTTACAGCATATTTGTATTTAGTTTGGGCATTAAATCATCCCATAATACGTTATGTCACTGTATTATACGGAAGCAAAAACATATTTCCCCATAGAAATAAGACACAAATAGAAGTAATACACAGATAGTTTTCATTAAAATTGGTATCTAATTGCAAGGAAATTTGAAAGCAAAGATGAGATTTCAAATGGTGTATTCTATCAAATTTTGTATAAATAAGCGTAAGAGAAAAATAGAGTTAGAACATTTGCAGCCACTTATGTTAGATGAGTTTGGCAATTCAGAGTGGTAGCCTACATGTTACTGCCAAATTATTTGGTAGATAGTAATTATAATATATGTGTCTGTCTTGTTTTTAGTATACATGTATATAAATTTAATTTTTAAATTAAATATTCCAACTAGCTAGAAGATATAAATCCCCAGGAAATCAGACTCAGAAGTTTTGGTAATTACAGATTCTCTAAACAAGACCATCTGACATAAGAAGAGATTTAAAAGGCTGTGCAGTGCAGTATTCAAAAGTTTCCAGGCTCTGGACTTAGAATGCTTTATTATGTGTTATTTTCCATATTTCACTGAGGATTGTGAAATTAGTAAATAAGAAAAAATGTTTAAAATATCAACTCAAAGATACAAGTAAGTATAAATCTCAAGCATTCACCATTTCCACACTCCAGACCACCTGTCTTATGACATGGATTTTGTACAGGATTGAATACTCCCCCCAGAAGCATTTCAAATACATAAACATTGCAGAAAAGTATTCCGAAGTTTTTTGAATATGTTCAGTCTTTTGTACACTTGTGGAGAATGCATGAGACTTTGGATGAGCTCTGCAACATGCTCTGAGGGGCAGATTGAACCTGAATTTACCATAGGAACCAGTATATTAGGAAGAAATTCTTTACTATGAGGGTGATGAGACATTGGGACAGGTTGCCCAGCGAGGATGTGGATGCTCCCTTCCTGGGAACACTCAAGGCCAGGCTGGATGGGGCTGTAAGCAACCTGGTCTAGCAGGAGGTGTCTCTGCCTATAGCAGGGGGTTGGAACTAGATGATCTTGAAGGTTTCTTTTAAAACAAACCATTCTATGATTCTATGATTTCCCTCCCTGCTGCGTGTGTCTGCCAGTTGCGGCTGTGGCTCTGCCTGGTGACTTTTCCTATACTTTAAATATTCCCTTACCTTGCAACAGAATATGACCATCCAAGCAGAGGTGCCTGTTTAGACTCATAGAATCATAAAGGCTGGAACTGACCACTGGAGATCATCAAGTTCAACCCACTACTTTTCAGGTGGGCAAACATAATGGACCAAAAAGGAGCTAGAACATTATTTTACATTTTGATGAGACCACTAGAATTATAATCTATCTTTTGAAGACCCAGGGAGATTCTTCTTTATTTTGCTTTCTCTTCTTGCCTCTATCTTGTTGCATTAAAATGTGTAAGAATGAAAGTGTGGAATAAATGCTAAAAATACAGTTTTCTGAAAGGTGTTTACATTTTAAGTCTACATTTAAGCAAATCTTGTCAGCCCTGCATATATGTTAGACTACCATCATGATCCCTTTAGCTTCACAATTAATGATGTCTTTGTCTTGAGGAATTTTCCAATCTCCTGATCTTCAGTCCCCTGACAACCTGAAGTAAGCTCTTGTATAGCACAGGAAAACTCAATGCATTCGTTGTTCCCCTGGGGTAAAGTCATTTCATATTAATAGTATTTGTAATTTCTTACATTTCCACTTTTAGTGTACATACGATATGTAACAGTCTCTGAGAAAGTATGTACCAGTTCATTAAAACACAAACTCTGCGCTGGTAATTTCAGAAAACTTTCAGGCCTCTAGCTGAAGCAAGAACAAATGGGAACAGTCACAATATAAAAACAGAATTTTTATTATTTAGGAGAGAATGATCTTTTTGATGAATTCCATGTGCTGGACGCCCTCATATGGTGTCAGACTTCTTCCTTGAAGGAAACAAGAGATGGTCTTTGGAAAAGCACATATGACATGTAGCCAGATCTTGTACATCTGCTCCCAGCTTGATCCAAAAAAAATGGATCATTGCTGTTGCTCTTTCTTGACCCTGCAACACTAGCTGGGAAATGCCAATCCAGAATGAGTAGGCTTTTTCTTTAAAATATGAGTTGTATTTAATGATATGATACAAACAGAAAATAAAGAACAGTTCAGTTATGGTAGGGCAGTGTCATGTTCTATGGTAATATAGAAGGTAGGTGAGTGGTTGTGTGAATACAGAACAAAAATAAAAAATATTTAAAAATAGAAGAAAGTTGCGTACAGTAAGTGAAGAAGAAAGATTTTTAAAAATACATTAATAAGGAAATTACTTACTAAGGTGGAAGTTTTAACTTCAGATAAACCTCATTAAAACTGCCAAACTTAGTCTTTTTTTTTTTTTTTTTTTTTTTTTTTGACAAGTTTACACACACAGCTGACCAAGGGAAGCCAGTAGTTGTGATCTTCTTGGATTTTGGTAATTTCCACTAGATTTTCTAACTGTTTCTCACAGTATCCTTCTGGACAAAATGTTCAGCATACAGCCAGACAAAAACATAATGTGACGGGTGAGCAATTGGTGGATGGTTCAGGCTCAAAGAATTATGGTAAAAGAGGTTACATCAAGGTAATGGCCAGTCTCTAGTGGAGTTTAGCAAGGGCTGCGTTTTGGGGCCAGTTCTCTCCAGTGTTATCATCAGTGCCTTATATACAGGATTCAAATGCAAATTGACCAATTTTGCAGATGACACTAAATTGAGAGGAGATGCTGACTCCCTGGAAGGAAGACCTTGCAAAGAGATCTTGACAAATTGAATTATGGTCCATCACCAGTCACATGAAGCTGAACAAGAGCAAGTTCCAGATTCTACAGTGGGGACAGGGCAGCCCTGGGCATTTGTACAAAGTAGGGGATAAAATGCTGGAGAGTACTCCCACTGCAAAGGGATCTGGAGGTTCTGGCTGAAGGTCAGTTGAACATGAGCCAGCTGTGTATTCTGCAGACAGAAGGGACAACCACACCCTGGGTGCCACAGGTGCAGCACTGCCCCTGGGGGAGGAGAGGGGTTGTCTCCTCCGCGCTGTGCAGCCTCACCTCCAGCACTGGGCACAGTTCTGAGCACCATAATAATATAACAGGCATATAATACTGTTAGAGAGCATGCAGAGAAGGGCTACAAAGAGAAGGTTCTATGGGCAAAACATTTGAGGAGCTGAGGGCACTGGATGTGCTGGGCCCAGAGCAGAGGAGCTGAGGGGAGGCCTGATGGCGGCTGCAGCTCCTTATGGAGCGGAGGGCAGCGCTGAGCTCTGCTCTGTGTGACAGCGACCGGGCCGAGGGAACGGCATGGAGCTGCGCCAGGGGAGGGCGGGGGTGGGGAAAGGCTCTGCACCAGAGGGCGGTGGGCACGGAACAGCCTGCCCAGGGCAGCGGGCACGGCACTGAGCTGCTGCCGCTCACAGAGCTTTTGGACAACACTCTCAGACATTAGGTTTGGATAATGAGTGGTGCTGTGTGGAGCTGGGAGTTGGGCTCAGTGATCCTTGTGGGTCTCTTCTAACTGTAGATATTCTGGATTCTTTGATTCTGTGATTCTTCCTTTCAAGATATTTATTCCAGTCTCTCCCCCTCCTCCCCGCAGGTAAAGCCCAACCCACTATTGTAACATTATACCTGATCATCATGTGTCTGCTTACCCTAAGTAATGCTAAATTAACCCAAACTGCATGTAATAATTACTAAAATATGTTAAAATAGTGCTTATAAGTAAATCCCCTCTCTAATGATTACCATTATATATTTAGTGTATAGATTATTTTATGTCAAATACAGATGTATTATTTCTTGTTTGAGTAGTAGCAGCATGGCACTATATTGTGGTTGCGAAAGATGGAAGAGATGGTAAGGAATGGCAGCCCTGTAAAGGAATGTAGTTATTACCAATTAAAAAACAACTCTCATCCAGGGTGAAAAGGAAGGAAGGAAGAAAAAGGAGAGAAGGAAGGACGGAGGGGAAGGAAGGAAAACAGTTGTTTGTAATGTAACTGACCCTAGAAATTGACAGTTGGATAAAAGCCTCGCAAGTCCATGAGGTTAGCAGTTACAGCCAGAGTGGGAGGAAAAAGAAGGATGGGAAACTGATTTTTACATTGTGCTCCCCAACAATGCTTGCACCAGGATTTTTCCACAAAGTAGCAATTTGAACATGATGAAACAGGTATCAAAGGACCTGGGAACTTCAGGCAAGTGGTAAGTGGGACTAGCAGAAATACAGTGCCCTGAAATAATATTCACAGAGTTGGAAGTATTGGAGTGAGTCCATTATTCATCTACATCCATGTTGCTGGAATGTATAAATATTTCCTAGCTCCAGTATCAGAGCTCTAACCATTAACCACTCACAGGCCTGGTTAATAATCCTGTAATTAAGAAGACAAGGGATTAAACAGATGAGAATTCTTACAGCTTGGAAGTTGGCACATTCTTTTGGAAGCTTCTCCTGGGGTTGCCAGAGACAAAAGAATTTCAGCTGACATCACTGGAAGGTTTATGTCAATCTACTTCTACGTAAAATATGTTGAGCACCTAGGTGGTTATTGATTTATCAGTCCCATTATCAGTCTGTGTTTTGACAAATGACAATAGCAGTTAAATCATTACGACAAAAAAGTACAAGCTGCATTATCTGCAAGTGAACCAACTTTGTATTAATACATGCAGCACTGAAATAAAAAGAAATGAAAACAAGCATATCTATATTTCACATTGTGAAATCTGTCACTCCAGAAGGTTTTGACATTTTAAGAAAATACCCTATAATGTGGTAAAGACTAAACAGTGAAGGAATAAATGTCTATTACAAAGCCCAAGTTGGCAATGGTATCTCTGTTCTCTCGGGGCAATACTTTGGAGTAGAAACCTCTTTTCAAAAGCTGTATCATTTTTCTAAAGGAGTTTGGAAATAATTAAGTCACATGTTAAGAGTGCTGCTGAAAACAGCCAAAGATGTGATCAGATGTATCTTCCGGGATATTGTGGCCAAGTTGCAAACACTGGCAAAGCAAGAGGTCTCAGGCCTTATTTATATTAAGAGACAGCTTTTAAGAAGAGGCATGTCATAGCTCTAAAGCAGAGGCCTTCCTCAAACCCTTAAAAGGGAAAGGATGAGTAGAGCTACGCTGCATTCCATCTGCAGCAGAAAGAAGTTAAATAATAAATTCTACTGAACAGTGGGATAAAAACAAGAAATCAAGAGAGGGATGGCCCATTCTGCCATTAGAAGAGAAGTCAGAATATAAACAGGGCTGATTTTTGTTTATGGCGCTCAGAAGAATTTACCAAATCCAAACTTAGATTTGTTTTGCCCAGATACAGATAAGCACCAAGAAGACCTTGTTCATTGAGATACCATTAGTTGCAGCTGTAGCAGAGATTGCTTGCAGGAATTTTTTTCACATCTGGGAATGGGGAAGGTTGTGTACCTCTGAACAACAAAGCTCTGCAGCAAAAGTGAGGAAGAGCTGAATTACCCATTGCCATTTATTTTCAGCCAGGTGAATGCTACATTAGGAGACATACCCATTCTGAGTTTGTAAGGCACAGTCTGATATGTTAGGTGTAGATGACCTGGAATTGGCCATCAGGACTTCATTTTTTGTCCTCACAGGAGGCATGGTTACTGCTGCATCAAGTTCAGAAGAGCCATTCACACTAGAGGTGTCTTTTGGTAAGTGTAGCTCCCCACCTTTGTCATACTGAATTATTTGCTTTTCTACCAAAAATCTTAGCTCAGCTGCAATTTATCTGATGTATGTTATCTTTTGGAAAAAAACAAAAACAAAAAACAACCCTTTGCAAATTTTTCTTGGTATCCCCACACACAATTCTGTAAAAGTGATTTTTTCTTTGGCTTTCTATTTTAGTAGGCAGTATTGCAGGTATTATGAAGCAGAGTGCAAAGTCCAAAGACTGCACCAGAGATAACACTGTATAGCGTTTGAAGTTAGGTGAAAGAGTCTCTTGGTCACACTGACATAATTAGCTAGTTGCTTTCAAACCTTAGAATTTTTTAATGTACCCACCTGCTCTTTGGTGCCCTCCCAGTCCCTTTCAACTTGAATCACTCTAAATATTTCAGGAATTTTTCAGCAGGCTTGTTAACTGGTGGGTCTGCAACTGCATTATCCTTTCATTTAATTTTCTTCATTGTTATTTCTTTACTGTTCCAAGCCCACCAACCTCTGGTGAGAAAAATTTTCTTAACACCCACCCACCCACCACCTGACCCTCCACTGACACAGCTCCATGCTGTTCTCTCCAGTCCTGTTGCTGATCACCATTGGCAGGTGATAGTTACATCTAAACTTTGTTAATATCAGTACCTCTTATTAAGCAGTCTTTTATATTTAAACTTGTGCAAGTATAAACTGATTTATGATTGATTAAACTGATTAAACTGATTTGAAATATATTTATATAAGGAAGTGTATGAATGCATTTAGATATATTTGTACACTCCTTATACACTCCTTACTGTACATATGTATAGAAATATTTACATGGCTGTATACAGAAATATCAGGAATAAATAAAGGCCCTTGAGAAATTTCCAGGTAAACAAGAAAGCAAAGTTTTGTCTGCCAACCAATCACTGGGTATGCTGGGATCTCAATGTTGTAATTAACAAAATGGTGGCTGTGACAAAATGGTAGCCGCATAATGGGAAACCAGATGACACTTTTAGCTCTTGAGTAACAATGTCGTAGATTCAGAAGCCAGACAGACCCAGAACACTGCTATCACTTGGGTTATGGCTGTAGCAAAATGGCAGCCTCATGTGGACAAGATGACACAGTTTGTTGACTTGTTCTGGAAAACAAAGGGGCTTGTGGGCAAATGAGTCATGTCCCCTTGAGGGGCGGGACTACAGCATGAGAGGGGGTGCTGGATGCTTGCTGTGTCCTACCTGGGTTACAGTTGTCCTCTGACAATTTGCCTCTTGCTTCAAGGAGGAAGTACACAGTCGCCTGGTGGCCAGGGAGGCAGCACTGCCTCAGTACAGATGGGCTTTCTGTTAGGTAAATATTCAGTAGAAATGGTCTTCTGGCCAGGATCTGGCCATCTTGCTACCTCATTTGTTGAGCTTGTCTTGTCTTTTTTCAGAATCTAAAAGGCCATAGGCTAATGGAAGAAGAAATCCTTTCTTTAGTCAATAGAATAGGCAATCAGTTTGTATTTAGTGCCTATATGCTTTTTTCATGTGCGGAGTTTTGACACTTGGATTTGCTTAGTCATACGAAGGAGAAAAAATATAACAAAAATAAATTTAACAGGTGTAATTTAGGAGCAGGAAAATGAAGAATAAATTGCTAAAATTATTGTGCACCTTTCTCTTAATGAATCATCCATTCCTAGGCAGTGAAAACTGAGAGACCTGTACGATCTGTGTGTTGATAACTTGCTTAGAAACTGATGTAAGAAATTGAAATTAATGTAAGAAAGCCTAGAGATAAGTAACAGCAACATAGATTCTTGAATAAAAGAAATAGTGTTTTCAGAGTAGTTCAGTTTCTTTCTAAAGAAGGATGAGTCTTGAGGAAGTGATGTTATACATGAGAACTATTGTGAGGCTTTTCATGAAATTTTCATAAATTAATTAGAAAAACATAGTCAAATGGAATACTTTCCTGAATGCACTGATCTTAGGAATTCTGTGGAGAATTGGTTATCAGCAGGTCATTTTTTCAAATAAAAACAGTTTGAAACAAGCTGCACTCTGTTCTTTGGTATAGGGAATAATTAATATTTGTTTAGTGACCTGGATAATGTCATGCCAAAGGCATAAACACATTACTAAAACAACAGAGAGATGAGAGAGCCTGCATTTACTGGTGAACATGAAGAGAAAGCAATGATTTTTATAGGTTGCTGAGTTGTTTCTGAAAAACAAGTGACAAGCAAGGTGCTGCTCTTCAAAATGGATTTTCAGTCACACAAATACAGGAACACATTAGTAAGTCAGGAAGATCTTTTGTATAAATAGGAGTTATGATGGTACACAAAAGGAGTGGAACTCAGTAATGTCATCCTGCTGTGCAAAAAGTAAATACCATGCCAGGATTTGTAAACAGCAGTCTGGTTGGTAGTGAACAACTACCAAGTGTTATTTTCAACATTTTTAACTAAAACATTTTGACATTCTGAGGCACCATGCTTCAGAGAAGTCTGGAAGAGGGTAAAAAGAATAAAGTCAGAGTGGAGATCGGTCATAAGCAGTGTCCCGCAGGGGCCACTCTTGGGACTGGTGCTTTTCAACATCTTCCTCAATGACATAGACGATGGCAAGTTGAGGACACCAAGCTGAGCGGTGCGTTCAATATACTGGGGAAGGGAAGGCATCCAGAGGGACCTGGATAGGCTGGAGAGGTGGGCCCAGGAGAACTTAATGAGGTTCAACAAGGCCATGTACAGGGTGCTGCTCTTGGGATGCAGCAGTCCCAGATATTTATACAAACTGGGGGAAGATCTGCTTGAGACCAGCCCTGTGGAGAAGGGCTTGGGTGTCCTGGTGGATGAGAAGCTGGACATGAGCCAGCAGTGTGTGCTTGCAGCCCGGAAGGCCAACTGTGTTCTGAGCTGTGTTAACAGAGGAGTGGCCAGCAGGGAGAGGAAGATGATTGTCCACCTCTACTTGGCTCTTGTGAGGCCCCATCTGGAGGACTGCGTCCAGGCCTGGGGCCCCCAGTACAGAAAGAAGGTGGAGCTCTTGGAACGGATCCAGAGGAGGGCCACTAAGATGATCAGAGGGCTGGAGCACCTCTCCTATGAGGAAAGATTGAGGGAACTGGGCTTGTTTAGCTTGGAGAAGAGAAGGCTCCAGGGAGACCTCAGTGTGGCCTTCCAGTACTTGAAGGGGGCGTATAAATAGGAGGGGCAATAACTGTTAACAAGGGTGGATAGTGATAGGGCAAGGGAGAATGGTTTTAAACTAAGACAGGGGAGGTTTAGTTTAGATATTAGCAGGAAGTTCTTCACACAGAGGGTAGTGACACACTGGAACAGGATGCCCAGGGAGGTTGAACAGAACAGGCTGTGGATGCCCCATCCCTGGAGGCATTCAAGGCCAGGCTGGATGTGGCTCTGGGCAGCCTGATGTGGTGGTTGGCAACCCTGCACATAGCAGGGAGGTTGAAACTAAATGATCTTCGAGGTCCTTTTCAACCTAGCCCATTCTGTGATTCTATGAAAGTCTGGAAAATGTGGCATATGAGAAAATGAGACTGGTAAATAAGAGAAGACAAAAATTGTACATTTGATCTGCTCAAAGTAATGTTTCTTAGCTTTGCAGTGAGTCAGTACCTGTTGTTATTGTTGTTGTTAGGCTGCTAAAGAAATAATCGGATTAAGTTGCTGCAGGGAAGATATGGATCAGATATTAAGAACATTGTAACAATAAAGATAACAAAGCAGTAGCATATATTGCCTAAGGAGATTGTGAAATTCCTGTAACTGGAAATATTAAAGAAAAAAATAAAGCAAATCTCAGGAATGAAATTGGCATTTTTAATCTCTCTCAGTGGGATTAGAGGAGATCTGTTCTGGGATCCCTTCTTGGTGCACCTAGATGATCTAAATGATATGATGATCCAAATGACCTGTGAGCTCTTCTGGTCTATGATTTATTGAGAGAGTTTCATGCATGAAATTACTGGATGGTATGTTCCTTGAAACAGGAACAGTATCTTTTGTATTTGTACAGCACACAACAAAGCAATCCAGACTAAAGATTGCAATTAGTATAGAAACTATATAGTAATCATAGTATCTGATTATCATGCTATGTTTTTTACTGCTGGAACATAAGAGTAAAATTCTCTGTGCTGTCAGAGAGAGCCAAATTTGAGAATTACCTGGCATCATTCAAATAATATCTGCTAATATGAATCTGATTGGAAGCTGGGACAGTGAGTGGCAAAGGTAAACATCACCTTGTAATATGATTTGTAATACAAGGATCAGCCATGATACACATTTTAATATGTTTTTGTCAATAGTGTCACAAAACCAATTTAAGTATTTTACGGATTAAATGTTCAGGTGACATACTAGTCTTTTTAGAATATCACTTTGTAACTTCTTTACATTTACTTTTCAGTCATCATTCCTTCCAATTCTAGATTGTCATTTGTCCCATTTGTAGGAGGACTTTCACCTAAGTGCAAAAGCTGTGATATGTGATACCCAGAATAACATTGCATATCATCAAAATGGCATAGACTCCATTTTGCTTTAATTGTAAAGCCAAGTTAAACTATCTAATGCCTGAAAATGCGCTTGCTGTAAGTGCCATGGTCTTTTGGTGAAAGTCCTTTTCCAGACTGCAGTGCAATGGAGTAAAGTGAGAAGGTGGAGTCCATCTATGGAATGATCTGCCTGAATATATATGCTTCCTTTCAAGAACAGGTGAGATGTTCTTTATTTTGTGACATGATTTGAGGCTTTTGAGATGCTAAATCTGTAGTAATGTCATTGAACTGATTGCTGAGTCTGGAATGGTTGCTTAAGTATCGTATTTGAAGAGCGTCTAGAATTTCTTTTTCTACCAGAGCACTGAAGATAAGTTACTCAAATCACATGATTAATAATACTACATTCCACTGACCTCAGGAGGCTCTTAACTCTTTGCTGTATTCATCAATTACCATACAATCAATAATGTAGCTGATATCTCTATGGAAGTGCTGTTCAGCCCCTTGATAAAGAAAAATAATGGCATAATGAATGATCTTAATATCTTGTTAAAATAGCATTTTATTTGTACTCTTTTAGACCATTTGACTAGTAAAACGGTGTTGTATTATCACTATGATATTTACATGCAATTCTGTTGCTTAATTATAGCTGTAGTCTAGAAGAGATGGTACTCTGTGACTGTGTTAATATGTACTTTATCCTGAAAGATAACCTATAAAGCAAAGGCTTTACAAAGTGAAGCAAATTAGGGAAATCAATTCAGGCAGCAGGTGAAAATGAGCAGCACACAGTGATGTTTTCAGTGGTGAGTGGAGACAGGACAAGGGGAAACGGCTGGAAACTGCAGCATAGGAAGTTCCGCAGAAATGTGCGCAAGAACTTCTTTACAGTGAGGTGACGGAGCACTGGAACAGGCTGCCCAGGGAGGTGGTGGAGTCTCCTTCTCTGGAGATGTTCAAGACCTGCCTGGATGCCTACCTGTGCGACCTGCTGTAGGGAACCTGCTTTGGCAGAGGGGTTGGACTCGATGATCTCTGGAGGTCCCTTCCAACCCCTACAATTCTGTGATTCTGTGATTCTGTGATGTTACAGAAAATGTTGATAAGAGTCTTTAATTAATAAAACTTGTGAAGAGTATTTATTAATTAGTGAATACTATATTTTCTTGAATAGGAATTTGGGTCTAATACTGGAGATTATGAAAGAAAGAAGTTACCAAATAAGAAGGCTGAACTTTGGATATATTAACCCCTGTGTATTGTTACATTAAAGCAACAATACTAAATAAAATGCTCAAGCTAATTTGCTCAGAAGTAGATTGATTGTCTTTGGATGGTACTGATACTTATATGTAGTTAAAACCTGTAATTTTCTATTTCAAGTACAAGAAATGTGATTATGTTTTCACAGCAACAGTATAAATCAGGGTTAACTTTTTGGAGTAGAGAGGTCCTTTATGGTTTCAAGCAGAATCAGCTTTAAAACAAATCTTCATAAAGACATACACCTGATAAGTACATTGCTTGACTCCATAAAGAGCATGAAAAGATAGCACAGGTTTTGAATATTGTGTTTTAGTATCTGTTTTTCCAAACAATTTTTGAACTCAGCTGCAGATGATTTACATAAGGAATGGTATTATCATTTCTTTAAATGATTTCGCAATCCCATGAAATTAGTTTCACTTTAGACCATTCTCTTTCTGAGTCAAACTTGAATGTATGCATTTCTCTTTGTCTCTGCTGGTCAACCTGTTCCAGCACCTCATCACAATTACAGTACAAAAATTTCCCCTGATATATAATCTGAATCTCCCTTCCTTTAGTTCAAAACCATTCCCCCTTGTCCTATCATGATCTACACATTTAAAAAGTTGATTTCTCTGCTTATAAATTCCCTTTAAATATAGGAACAACTCAGTGAGTCTCCCCACAGGCTTCTCTTTTCCAGGATGAATAAGCCCAGCTCCTTCAGCCTGTCTTCATAGGAGAGGTGCTCCAGTCTTTGAATCATCTGTGTGGCCCTCCTCTGGACCCTCTCCAACAGCTCCACATCTTTCCTGTGTTGGGGGCACCAGACTTGGACACAGTACTCCATCTGGGGCCTCCCAATGGCAGAATAGAAGAGGATAATCCACTCCCTCATCCTCTTGGGCACTCCTTTTCTGGTGGAACCCAGGATATCATTGACCTTCTACATTGGACTACAAGACAGAGCATATAGAATCATAGAATCATAGAATCGCAAGGTTGGAAACGACCTGCAAGATCATCTAGTCCAACCACCCTCCCATTCCCCGTACCACAAGCTACTAAACCATATCTCATAACTCCTCATCCGGGCGCCTCTTGAACCTCCCTGGGCAGCCATTCCAGTGCCTGACCACTCTCTGAGAGAAAAAGTTTCTCATAATGTTCAACCTAAACCTCCTCTGGTGCAACTTGTGGCCATTTCCTCGGGTCCTACTATTTGCCTGGGAGAAGAGGCCAGACCCTTTTTCATCACAACCTCCCTTCAGGAGGTTGTAGAGTGCAATGAGGTCTCCCCTGAGCCTCCTCTTCTCCAGACTAAACAATCCCAGCTCTCTCAGCTGCTCGTCATAAGACTTGTGCTCCAGAACCCTCACCAGTTTTGTTGCCCTTCTCTAAACACGTTCCAGGGCCTCAATGTCTTTCTTGTAGTGAGGGGCCCAAAACTGAACACAATACTCAACGTGCAGCCTCACCAGTGCTGAGGGGGATGATCACCTCCCTGCTCCTGCTGGCCACACTATTTCTAATGCAGGCCAGGATGCCATTGGCCCTCTTGGCCACCTGGGCACATTGTCGGCTCATGTTCAGCCGAGCATCAACCAACACCCCCGGGTCCCTTTCCTCTTCAGTCATCCAACCACTCGTCCCCAAGCCTGTGGCACTGCATGGGGTTGTTGTGGCCAAAGTGCAGGACCCGACATTTGGCCTTGTTAAACCTCATCCCATTCACCTCGGCCCAGCTTATCTAGATCCCTCTGCAGGGCCTCCCTACCTTCATGCAGATCAATACCACCTCCCAGCTTGGTGTCATCTGCAAACTTACTCAGAGTGCACTCAATCCCTTCATCTAAGTCGTCAATGAAGATATTAAACAGGATGGGCCCCAGCACCGACCCCTGGGGGACACCACTTGAAACAGGTCTCCAGCTAGACTTAACTCCATTGACCACCACCCGTTGAGCACAGCCCTCCAGCCAGTTCCTTATCCAACGGAGGGTAAAACTGTCCAAGCCACGGGCAGCCAGTTTCTGCAGAAGGATACTGTGACAGACCATGTCAAAGGCTTTGCTGAAGTCTAAGTAGACTACATCAACAGTCTTTCCCTCATCTACCAGTCTGGTCACCCAGTCATGAGATGAGGTTGGTCAAACACGACCTGCCTTTCATGAACCCGTGCTGGCTGGGCCTGATCCCATGGACATCGCACTTGAGCCATGTGATCTCTCCCAGGAGGATTTGTTCCATGACCTTCCCTGGCACTGATGTCAGGCTGACAGGCCTGTAGTTTCCTGGATCTTCCTTACGGCCCTTCTTGTAGATGAGAGTCACATCAGCAAGCCTCCAATCCTCTGGAACCTCTCCAGTCAACCAGGAGCGCTGGTAGATAGCCAAGAGCGGCTTAGCAATCACCCCCACCAACTCTCTCAGCACCCCAAGATGAAGCCCATCTGGTCCCATGGACTTGTGATAAATTCATGACAGATATGAGAAGGTTTCCTCTAAAATGTTGGTAAGGTTTGTTTGCTAAGGCATAAAACTTCAATGGGAGTATTAAAAATATATATTTTTTGTGTTCAGAAGGAAGATGTTTTTCATTATCATTCTTAACCAGTAACTCTAATTAAAATGTTTAAGAGGCTAGAACATTCATTCTCATGGGATTTTAGGTAATCATCTCCAGTTGTATGCCAGTACTCAAGTGAACTTGAGTACAGCCTTTAAATATAATACCCAATGACCTAGTTGACTATCATACTCTGTAGGATAGAAGCATTATGCATTTTTTTTTTCTCCTGTTTGAAAGCTGGGTGAATAACTACTAAGATTTGTTTCACCTCCTAAATCCAAGTATCTACCTAGGATTCATGTTATTTATGAAAAACAAGATAGTTTAACTTCATCTGTCAGTAGTCCCATCTGGCATAAATGGGCTTGTCAGTGGACTACTGGACTACTGCAGGCAGTCCAGTGTCATAGATGGGTGTTTCTGCTGCTGGATTATGTTTTGTCTTTTTCTCCCTTAATATTTAAAGACTATATAAATAGGGACTATTTTAGACAGTTTGGGTTTAGATACAGAAGTTGAGACTTCACCATAACTCAGTTATAATAGCATTGGCTGGAGTTTGAGATACTGTATGATTTTAAGGGTCAGTCTTAATCATGTGTACTCTTAATGGCAGTTGTGAGAAGGTCCTTTACATACTCTATTAGCTGTGTCTGACTTCATTTTTATATTTGACCGGCAGGGTGGATGTGTGAGAATTTCTCTGACTCTTGGCTGAGTAAAAGGCTAATTAGAAAGGCTAACTTTTCCTGACCATCAGGATCTATCAAAAAGCAATGAAAGCTCCATTTTTAGCTGCAATACTTAAAGAATCTAATTTATCTGTGTCTCCTAAGATCTATTAATCCTGTGTTGGAACGGAAGTTTGAGTTCCATTCCTAGTATCCCAGAATTAATCCCTGAATGATCCAGTATCAGTCTTGAACCCCACTGATCCTTTGCAATGCACAAAACTCAGTGTACAGTGAAATACACCCTGATAGCTGGCACTACTGAGTGGATCCTGGAAACAAAAAACTGATGAATACCTGATTGCTGTTTCTTGGCTCCACTAAATGTTTATCAGCAAGTTCACACCTGAACTTAAGAATGCTCCATATGTAGGAAAGAGGTAACTTTTCTTCTCCCTTTTCCTGCAGTATAGGGCCAGCTGAGCAGCAGCAGCCTGAACTGATTTACAGGCTTATGCAAGAAAGTAGAAACAGTGGATGAAAGAGTTATTCTCAATTAGTCAGCAATATCAAATGGAAATATTGACTGTCCTCTTTTAGATGAAAACTGTAGTTTCTTCTAGATGCAGGAGATTAACTTGACTTGATTCAAAGTCATTGCCCTGCTTTGGAGATGGAAGATACAGTATGACCAGAAATAGGAAGAGTTTAGGATACATTACTCAAGGGTATTCTTAATGGGAATTGTTTTAATACCTGATGTCAAGTAAAGAAGAATATTGAATTATTCGATACCTTGAATAGATGTCAACTAACAAGTATTTCCATGACACTGCATAGCAAGTGAATGGAATTCCAGGCTTTACCTTTTAGTTCCTACCGCTGTCCTGTAGTTCATTGTTTAAATGCAGGTATTTGTTTAGTGAAAGTATAAAGTGAATCACTGAGGTGACTCAGGCTTTAA
The DNA here is from genome assembly GCF_019238085.1 of Lagopus leucura. Lineage (NCBI taxonomy): Eukaryota > Metazoa > Chordata > Aves > Galliformes > Phasianidae > Lagopus > Lagopus leucura. The sequence continues at coordinate 16,336,690 of NW_024962268.1, forward strand.
CAAAAATTTCAGGATATTTTTTAGTACAAAACTTTTCCATGATGGCCCACAGATCCACAAGCAGCAGTTTAAACCTAACTAAATGTGGACTAAATTGCAATATGGAAAGGGCAGTAAATTCGGCTAGGAAAGCTTAAGATATCTGTGTACATCAGTGTACATCAGTGTATTGTAGAATTACAGTATCATCATTAGGAAGGCAGTGAGGTGATATAGAAGAGCCAGTGTGGCTTCACCAAGGGTAAATCCTGCTTAACCAACCTTAGTGGCCTTCTATGATGTGTCACTGCATCAAAGGACAGGGGAAGAGCCACTGATGTCATCTATCTGGACTTCAGTAAGGCCTCTGACATGGTACCCTGCAGCATCCTTCTCTCCAAATTGGAAAGATATGGATTTGATGGATGGAGTCTAGGGAGTGGTTGTCAATGGCTCAATGTCTGGATGGAGATAGGTGACAAGTGCTGTCCCCCAGGAGTCAGTGCTGGGGTAGATACTCCTTAATATCTTCATCAGTGACATCAATGGTGGGGTCAAGTGCACCCTCAGCAAGTTTGCTGATGACACCAAGTTGTGGGGTGTGATCAGCATCAAAGGGATGGAATGCCATCAAGGGGAACCTAGATAGGCTTGAGCAGTGGCCCAGATGAACCTTGTGAGTTTCAACAAATCCAAATACAAGATCTTGCACCTAGGTCGAGGCAATTCCCATTACCAATACAAGCTGGGGGACGAAAGGATTGAGCGCAGCTGCTGAAAAAGACCTGGGGGTTCTGGTGGATGGGAAGCTGGACATGAGCCAGCAGTGTGCCTAGAAAGCCAAATGTATCCTGGGCTGCATCAAAAGAAGTGTGGCCAGCAGGGTGAGGGAAGTGATCCTGCCTCTCTACTCTGTGCTGGTGAGGACTCTCCTGGAGTACTGATGAGATGTATATGTCCTCAGGAGAGACAAAGACCTGTTGGAGTGCATCCAGAGGAGGGCCACAAGCGTGATCCATGGAATGGAACACCACTCCTATGAGGACAGGCTGAGAGAGCTGGGGCTGTTCAGCCTGGAGAAGAGAAGGTTGCGAGGTGACCTGATAACACAGTATCTAAAGGGGAGCTACAGGAAAGAAGGTTCAGACAGGGAACAGATTCTTTAGCAGGGTCTGTGGTGACAGAATGAGGGAAAATGGTTTCAAACTCAAAGAGGGTAGATTTAGGTTAGATATGAAGAAAAACTATTTTGCAGTGAGGGTAGCGAGGCACTGGAACAGCTTGCCCGGTGATGTGATGGATGTCCTTTCCCTGGAGACTTTCAAGGTGAGGCTGGATTAAGGCCCTGGCCAACTTGATCTAGCTGTGGATGTTCATTGCAGGGGAGCTGGACTAGATGGCCTTCAGAGGAACAGTTTTTTTCTCATTCTGACCATTGTTAAATGGATTGTGCTTGACATAGATTTGAAATCACAATTTGTATGTACATCCAAATGTGGGTAGAGCTGTCTGGGCTCACTGACAGAGCGTTAAACAAAGTTTGAATAGGAAAGATAGTGATAGCCTGCTCACAACAAGCTGTGGGGTAGTATAGCTAAGTTAGAAGGACAAGCTGCTAGCAGGGTCCCTCAACCTGCTGCATCTTGTGATGGATATATTAGGCAGCAAGCTGGTGGAGCTTATCACCAGGGCTTTAAGCTATATTTGAAGGTGGAGGAGGATGTACTGCTAAGGAAAAGAAGAGTTAGGAAGCACTGTCACTTTAGGAAGTAGCAGGGGAAAACCTCAGATTTTTCCTAGAGGTTTCTGGGAGGGCTTCTCCAGGAAGATGATGCAGCCGAAAGCCCATCTGAAGAGTCTCCAGTCTCCTACACAAATACACATACATATACACGTAGCATGGGAAATAAGGAGGAACTGAAAACCATGGTGCAAGTGGGAAACTACAGGGAAAGATGGTAGGATGACTGGCATAACTGGAATATTATTGAGAGCTATTAGCTTTTTAGAAGGGATAAACAAGGTAGGAGATGTGGGGATGTTGCCCTCTATGTTAAGAATGGGTAAACTAAGACAAGGTTCCCCTGATAAAGAGTCATGAACAATTTGAGAGCTCGTAGGTTAAAATTATGGACCAGACCAATAAATGGCATCTGATGGTCAAGGTCTTCTACAGGCTACCCGATCAAGGGGACCTGGTTGATGAGGTCTTCTTGTTTCAGCTGGAAGAGGCTTCCTGCTTGCAGGCTTACATCCTAATGGGGATTTCAGCCACCCAGATATCTGCTGGGAAAATAACACAGTGGGCTGCAAGCACTCCAGGAAATTCTTGGAGTCCATTGACAACAACTTTCTGGTTCAAGTATTGAACAGACCCTTAGGGATAAAGGAACAGAAAGGGCTGACAGCACTTTAAGGATCCATTTCTGAGAGTACAAGAGCTCTCCGTCCCCTAGAATAAGAAGTCAGGCAGATGAGGCAGGAGACCAGCATGATTAGGCAAGGACCTTCTGGTCAGGCTGAGAAAAGAAAATGATAAGTATAAGCAGTGGAAGCAGATATGGATTGCCTGTGAAGAATGGGATGCTGTCTGGATATGCAGGAGTGTCAGGAAAGCCAAGGCAAAGATGGAATTGAGCTTGAGAAGGGATGTGAAAAACAAGAAGGGATTCTTTAGATATATTAAGCAGAAGACAAAGAAGAGTATTTGCTAATGACACCAACCTAAGTGGCAAGGTTGACACAGTAGAGGGGAGGGATGCCATCCAAAGGGACCTGGACACACTTGACAAGTGGGCATAAGAAGCAATGAAGCTTAACAAGGCCAAGTGCGAGGTGTTACACTGGGTCAAGGCAATCCCAGAGATGAGTACAGACTGGGAGAATAACTTTGAAAGCAACCCAGTGAAGAAGACTTGGGGGTTTTGGTGGATGAAAAGCTGGATATAAGCCAGCAGTGTGCATTTGCAGCCAAGAAGGCCAACAGTGTCCTGGGCTGTATCAAAAGAAGTGTGGCCAGTGGGGCAAGGGAGGTGATGGTCCTCCTATGCTTTGCCCCCATGAGCATGCAGCTGAAGTACTGTGTTCAAGCCTGGGGCCCCCAGTGCAGGAAGGATATGGAGCTGTTGCAGCAAGTCCAGAGGAGGGCCATAACAGTGATCAAAGGGAAGAAAGGTTGAGGCAATTGGGGTTGTTTAGCTTGGAGGCTCTGAGAAGACCTCTCTGGCCTTGTAGTACTCGAAGGGAGCTTGCAAGCAGGAGGGAGATTTTTTATTAGGTCTGATAGTGACAGAACGGGGGGAATAGCTTCAAACTAAAGACAGTAAATTTTGATTAGATGCTAGGAACTAATTCTGTGCTCAGAGGGTGGTGAGACTCTGGAACAAATAGCCCAAAGAGGTTGTGAATGTCCCATCTCTGGAGGCATTCAAAAGCAGGGCAGCCTGACCCAGTGGTTGGCAATACTGCCTGCAGCGAGGAGACTGAAATTAAATGATCTTAAAGGTCCCCTCCTATCTAAGCTATTCTGTGATTCTGTATGATTCTGTGAGATAATTCTCACTGGATCTGTAGGACGTCATATTCTACAACACCCCCCTTATTTTTTCCAATAGGCATTAGAGCTTTCTTTTTCTACCTATGGGCAGATAAGTAGCCACAGCTTGAGGACCAACATCATGTTCCCAGATTTTTTTTATTTCTTTGTTGATACTATCCTACTGCATGGGGATCCTACTGCTAGTTAATTTTAGCATCCTTAAAGAAGATTGCTGTTCATGTATTTAACTCACTTGTGTCATTATGAATTGTAGGAGTGGTTGATTTCAGTCATCCCTGGAAATATCTTCTGTTAGTTCCCACAAACAACAACTAGCATTTCCCAGTTTATGGTGTGTGTGCAGCTGTTTGTTTGTAATTGTGGAGACAAATACGTGAGCCACGGGTGACCTGGGTTTAGAAGCTCTTTAGTTTCATGATTGGCTCTTCTTCATGTTCAATTTAGATTGAGCTTTCAACAACCTGATCTAGTGAACTGTCTCCTTTTTCATGTCAAGGGGATTGAAACTAAGTGGTCTTTAAGGTCTCTTCCAACACAAACCATTCTGTGATTCTTTGAAATTCTCCCATAGTAACTCAGTGAAAGTGTTATCCTATCATCACAGCTATATTTGGATTTTTAGCTTGAGATGTCTTCATGCAAATAGGCATGAGGAAGGAAACTTGTTGCAAGTAAAAAGTACAGATGGATACCTGAAAAATGTCTTTATTGTATTTCTACTCTTTTGTTACTGTTCTTTTCTCCCCAAAGAATTGGACTGCTTACTAAGTTCAGTGACTCAGTGTCTCTATGGAGCCAGCCTTGATGGCTGCAAAAAACAGTTAAAAATGTTTTAGTAGTCCTCTGATGGCAGTCAGTAAAGTGCTAGTTTTTCATTAGCTTTTCCCTTATCACATTTGAAATTTTTAGCTACATCCTCATACTTGAATCAGAACTCTGCAGAGATTATTCCTCATATATTTGCTCAAAACATATTGGCCTTAAGTGTGACTCCATAAGAGTTTAAAACATCTCCCTCTCCTACTTTGTTCTTCAACTGATATTCATCTGATTTGTTTGCAGAGCTATGATAACAAAAAAAATAGCTCAACAAAAAGAAAAGTAATTAGCTTTAGTTCCTTGAACAGACTCATTCCAGGTTCAGGGGAGTACTGGAAATGGTACTACAGAGAAGGTATGGGTATCTGGAGCTTGCTGGGGAGCAATGTTGGAATTAATTGAAGTTAACATAGAAGTATATCATATAAACTGACTTAATTGCTCAGCATCACCAAAAAAAGACCAGAATGAAACTACCCATGTACAAAAGTGGGTTTTTTTTTTTTTTTTTTTTTTTTTTTTTTTTTTTTTGAGCATTGAGAGATAGCATTTACAAATAGGTTGAGGTTAAGGTTGATCCTTCTATATACAGAAATCTGTTTTGAAGGTGGATGTCCTTTAAGCCATGCTGAACCCCCCCCTTTCCTGTTTTACAATTTTACAGTTTACAACTCTGCCTGTTAAAATTTTATTATCTGTCCTGGCTGATATATCATGCCATATCCAGTGTTCTGGTTATTTTCCTCCATTCTAAGCCATGTAAGTCATAAGCTAATATTACAGTGCATTTTATGTGTAAACCTTCAGACTGGTATAACAAGAATGATTGCCTGTCCCTTGCTTGAAATGTGTAAAATCCCATCAGTTTCCCAATCTCAGTCCTGTTGTGCTGCAAGAATGAAACAATCACCTAAGACAGCCTCTTGAATGTTCAACAGTGTCTAGTGATGAGTGGCAGCTCCTTAACTCCCATGTAAATTGTCCCCATGGGGCAAATTGAAGAGATTAACTTCATACAGTAATAATGAGGGGTTTTTTACTGTTTCTTCATTTTTAATTTCTGCTATGTAAGAATAATAGTCAAACATACTTGCTTTCCTTTATTAATGCAGTTCACAGCATGCTGGTGTAGGCAGTTGTAAGGGTTGAGGCAAGAACCTTTTATTAAGTAACTGCCACTCTACAAAGTTTGCTTGTGTTTGATATGATATTGGTGGATGAAAAATTGCTTCCAGTCTCCTTGGCTCCTTGGTCCTAATTTCCCCCAGGGAATCTCCCATACTTAGCTTGGTGTCTGTCCTGAAACTTGGATCTGAATGTCCTTGTCCACATAATGAGTTGTTCATCAGGCACTGTAAAACATCTAGCTACCAAGTAGCTCGAGTGTTAGTTACAGTTCCTGGCCACTATCCTAGCTCAAAGTCTCCATAAGCATTCCCCAGTGCTTAGGACAGGAATGCAATGCAGAACAGTTAAATTGTGTCCTGCAGCCTCTGTCATGGTAAACACAGCACCATGTATGCCCCTCTTGCTATTTCATTTCCTGTTGTTTTCGTCCCCAGCTGTGCTGAAGAGATTTGGCTCAGGAAGTCTGTCGTGTTGTTCCTTAGAGAACCTCTAATGTAAACATTCTGGTGCACATTATGGAGCAGATATATTACTGCATAAAACATAAGCTGAAATCATGTGTATAAAATATATTGCTTGCTCTGAAACTGTCTTCCACTTTGCCTAAAATATTCTGCTGAAATTAAAAATACATAGAGAAAACTGTGTTAATCTTACAGTCAAGCAAAGACTCCATTTTTTTTTTCTTTTTAGTTAATTGGTGAATTCCCTGAATAAGACACATGACTCAGTAAACCATGACATGTTGCCGTGCAATGAAGATTACAGCTGCACGGAAGTGCAGTTTATTCAGAAGTCTAGTTCAGGCTAAATATCCAATTTGACTGGAGAGATACCAAAATAATGCTGATTTACAAGTATGCTTTCTGCTAGAAAACTATTAACTGATGTAATCTTAAGTAGATCTCTAAATCATAAAAGTAACCTGACCCTGTTTCAGCTGACCAGAAGTCAACAGGGATAAATGTGGTTAACCAACCTATCAGAACAACATATTTTTAAACTTCTTAATGGGCATATCTGAAGATTGATTTTATTGTATTTTTCTTCAGAAAAACAAAATGAGATAGCATTCTATCCTGAAGATTTTTGTTTGGTCTTGTAATTTGTCACCAAATGCTCTCATATTAAAAGACCTGTTTTCTTCTGTTTGAAGGTGTAATTCATATGTTTTGTGTAGACAAAGCGCTTTTCAAAACCTTTAATTTTTAAAAGGGCCCAGCACTAGTAAAGCTTAATCTTTTGCATGTTCTTGGGTTTTTGGGCAGTCATTTGTTTTCTTTTAATATATGGTTATTTATGTCTGAGAACTATATCCTCTAATCCTGTCAGCTCAAACAGAAAATGGGCCTGATTTATCATGAAGAATACATTGGGTGTAGAAGTAGTCTGTTAACTGTAACATCACAGACAAGCAAAACTGTGTCTTTTGAGAGAATCAGATGACAGAAGAGCTGAAATTTAGATGACATCATTCAGTTCTGAATTTGATTCTGTTAACTGTAGTTTGTGCAAAGTGAAATACAATTCTGAAACTTTTCTCTAAGCTCTAAATCCTCAAGCAAGATTTCTTTGTAAGGATTCCTGAAGGTCTGAGTTACATTAATGATGTGTATAGGAGAAGAACTTATCCTTCAGAAACATCTTAATTTTGTCTTCAGTGGTTGTTTAAAACAGTAAGTGCTTCAATAATGTATTTAAATACACACTTAATATCCAAGGGTATTTCTTTAGAGGTGTTTCTGGAAGACTACTGCTGGATTATTTTCATCCTCTATCATGCAAGAAATAGTGAAATCATTCCCAAGTAAAATGGCCAGTGATTGTCATGGAGGTAAGTAAGGAAGAGAAGAAGGTAGTTGTATTCAGCAATTTGATTTACACTGTAGCTTAGAGCCATTCATACAGTGTGTTAAGCAGTTAAGTACAGGAAGATAGATAGCAAATAGAATAAAAGGTCATTTTTAAGCAGTGGAGAATGCATCACTGATTCTGAAAACTACTCAGGCTTCAGAAAGGATGACCAACATAGATGCTGTAAGTTTGAAGGCTAAGTTGAGATCTCAAGAAGGTTGCCTCCACAACAAGGTAGTTTTTACACCATTACAAATAAATTCTTATGTATGTGGTAGGCTCCTATGGTTTATGAATGCAGAACAAATCAGAGGCTCTATGTTATTCATGAGAGCTGAAATCAGTGCCTTAGAGTGGAAAGAATCAGGGGCTCAGCCTGTTTGTTCAAAAAGAGCAGAAGGTTTGATTTTTAAATAAATATGTAAAGAGAAAAAAAGATATTTAAAGCCTTGTAATGTGGGGAGAAAGTTGCAGGAACTGATCACTAGAAGCTAAAACAGAAGTAACAATTTGCTTCTCTTTTTCAGCATGACTGTCCTTCCAGATAGGTTATTAAGGATAATCTTTAAGTAAGGATATTATGGTAACTATCCAACTATCCATAGGGAGAAGTAATGCATGAGCTAACAATGGACACGACGTATTCTTTGTGTCAATTGACAGAGGAGAAGCCACAACACTTAACTCCTGATCTGGAGTCTTAAGAGGATTTCTGAGTTCAGTGAAAGGTGTCTGAGAACAGAGTCTGGTAAGATCACACTGTTATTTCTATGTTTTTTTCTGGATGACACATTATCACAAATTGCTCAGTTAAATGAATGAAATGTGCAGAGGTGCTGGATGTTCCAATTTTATTCTTTGGTCCTTAATCTCTTTGTCTGTGAATTACTTGGGAATTAAGTGATAAGAAGTAAGGTATGTGGAGTACTGTGATAGAAGTCGGCAACAAGCATCCCATTCTAAATTTAGAAACCTAAACTGTGGGCAAGTTACCAATGTCATAAAATTCCCATTAGTCTAGGGTTATAAAATGTATCTGTATCATATTATTATCAAAATTGTATGTAATTTTTGAATTAATTTCAGTTTTAAATACTCCATGAAAAGTGATGTATTTAAACCCCCAGTGTTTTAAATTAAGTAATGTATTATTGACCAGTAGTTTAATTAATGGAATAAACAGCATGCGTGTTAGGAAATATCTACCAGATTTTGTGTTTAATGAAACAAACCCAGAACTGAAAGGAAATTGTTCAGAGGAAAAAGCTGAAAAACATTTCAGACTTTGTTAAGAAGCAGATTTAGGATTGAATCCACTTAGAGTATTTGCAAGTCCATTTTAATTAATATAATGAAATACCCCGGTGGCTGTGGAATAAATCTGCTATTTTAGAGCTGCTATTTAATCTGCTACTTTATTTTTTTTCTTACTGAAAGAGATAGTGCTACATCTATGTATGTATGGGATTTCTTTTCAAGTATTTTCACTCCGTTTATGGAATGAATCTGTAAAGCAAACCCTGGAAGGGCATTTCAAAATAAGTATTTCTTCAGAAACTAGTGTCACCAGGAAAAAAAAAGAAAGAATTCCAGTTATCTGTTGAAAATAATTTGTTCTCAAAAAGGTTCTTTGTATTTGTTTGGCATTTTCATTTTGAAGTGAATGTGTATAACTCTGTGCTTTTTTGTGACAATTTTATTCCCTGAATAGAAGGAAAATATTCCAGTTTTTAACTTAAAACTGTATATGTGAGAAATTAGGATATTTAAGTAAAAAAAGAAAAAAAAGAAAAAACCTTTGCTTTTAAAATTGAAGAGTATTTTGAAAGTAGCTGAAAGGATGAACTGACAAACAACTGTGCTAAAACCAGTCTTTGTAAAACAATGCCAGAAAACAATTTTAAATAACAATTTCATAGCCACAGAAACCATGGCATTGTGGACACAGTGACAGAAATCCAGCCTATGCTAATACAAAACACACTACATATGGATCTGAGAACAGTGCACCAAATTACTAACACACAGCAACACAAAGAGACAGATTTCAACATTATTCCTCATTTCATAAACTTGTGCAGATTTAAAGTAGATGTTTAACTTTTCTCCAGTATTGATTTGTACCATTATAAATTGCCCAGAATTTTTGTGTTTTCAAGGTTTCACATAATATTTCTTTTTACAAGTGCTTTTTAGAGTTCTCGATTCTTCCACTTAAGCTGCAGGATGGTGAATCTCTCTCAGTAGTTTTGTAGAAATGGCAGAAGAAAGCAGAGCATGTAATTATAAAGTCTACTAATCTGGGATATTTTTAGATGGCTTAAGATTGTTGTGTATATAGAATCTATATTGAAGGGATGGAAGAAGGAGATGTAGACTGGTTAAAGCAATTTGAAAAATAGGACGAACTTCAAGACAAATTTTTAATGAAACAATAATTACTTACAGAAGTCAAGGTAGAGTAGAATGAAATGTTCAAGTAGTCTTCAGTGATCTAGCTAGAAATGCAGTATATCTCATCCAACTTCAGTAAAGCATATTTTTTCTTGACATAGGAAACTATTGGTAGGATTTAGTAAAGAATTTATAAGGCTTTACCTCAATAAATACTGTCACTATTGATCCTGGAAACCATTTTCCAGCACCTGAAGGAGAAAAAAATCAGCACACTGACAGGTAGTCAGCATGAATGCATCAATGGAATGCCAACCTTCAGTAGCCTGATGCGCTTTCTATAATGAAATGAACAGCATGATGCATGAAGGGAAAGCAGTGGATAATGTCGTCCTGGACTTCAGTAAGCACTTTTGACAGTGTCACCTATAAGATCCTTGTAGAGTAGTTGCTGAAGTATGGAGGAGACAGCTATGTGGGTTGAAAACTGGCTGAATGAGTGGGCTCAGAGAGTAGTAGTAAGAGGTACAAAGTCTAGCTGGAGGCCAGTAGTGAGTAGCATACTTCAGAGGTTAGTTCTGGGTCCAGTTCTGTTTAACATCTTCATTAATGATCTGGACAATGAGGCAGAGTGCACCTTTAGTAAATTCACAGATGATCCTAACCTGGCAGAATGGCTTATTCAGCAGAGGCTCTTCTATTGTCAAGAGGTACGTCAACAGGTTGGAGACGTGGATTGACAGAAATCTCATAAAGTTCAAGGAGAAGAATTACGGAGTCCTACAACTGGAAACAAACAAGTCCAGGCATCAGCAGCTACTAGGAACCACCTGGCTGGAAGGCAGCTTTGTAGAAGAAGACCTAGCAGTCTCGGTACAAATTGAACATGAGTCAGCAGTGTGTCCAGCAAAAGGACCACCAAGATGATGAAAGCCTGGAGCACTTCTCTTAGTAGAAGAGGATGAGAGAGCTGGGACTGTTCAGCCTGGAGAAGAAAAGGGTCAGGGGGAGGAATCTCGTCAGTATTGATCAAGACCTGAACAGAGAGTGCTGAGAGGATGGAGCCACGCTGTTCTCAGTTTTGCCCCATGCCTGGACAAGAGGAACACTGGAACACTGTGGGTTCGATCTGAACACCAGTAAGTATTGCTGAAATGTGTAGATGACTGAGGACTGGCACAGGTTGCCCAAAGAGGTCGTGGTATCTTCTCACTGGAGATCTTCAAAAGCCACCTGGACATAGCATTGATGTTCCTGCTTGAGCAGGGGTTGGACCAGATGGACTTGAAGTGCTGCCGAGTTTGACCATTCTGTGATTCTGTAATTCTCTAATGAAAGGGAACAAATTGCATGGAAGAGGGTTAGCTTTGGAATTCCTTTGGGTGAGTGGTGGATTTGAATCTAGGTAGAAATATGTTTATGACTTTTCTCAGTTATGCAAAGTGCATTGTTAATATCAAGGGAAGAACCAGGTGACCTTGAGAGCTACAGTAGTGTAAACAGGATGAACTTCAGTAATACAAAATGCAAATCTTAACATAATGGAATGCATGGACTGAGTGGACTAATAACAAAGATTACTGTTTCAGCAAGAAGCTCATTAGTTGGAAAAACAGGCAAATTACTTTGGCAAACACAGTCCTACGAGCTTTGGATTGTCTTAGCTGAGTTATTTCTAACAGAATTACAGTAGTATTAATGATGTTATGCAAAGTCCTAGTGTACACATCAAAATAATTCATCCATTCATATTCAAGAAGCATTAATTAAAATTGGAGCAGATACAATAAAAGCTGCTATTCTTATTCTAGTAGTCTTTCTTACAAGAAAATGCCTGAAAAAAATGATTTGTCTAACCTAGCAAAATATCTGAGAAGAAATATATGGTTGCTGTCCGAGAAAGAATTGTATCTCTCTCTAACATATCACACAAAGAATGAAGAATGCCAAGGGGAGGCTAGAACACTACGGTCAGAGAGGAAAAGAAGATGCAAAGCTCTTTGAACAGTGTGAACCACAAGCACTGAAGGGCTGGATCACCTCCCAGTATAAACAGTGAGCACTAAAGAAGTAGCTGATTTCAAATGTATCTTCATTGGCTCATTAACAGAATTATGCAGTATGTTTATTTATAATAGTAAGCAGCCTGACTGAATCAGGTGGTTTCTTTCAGCCTTTACTTCTAATTGCTGCCTTTGTGAGGGTAGATCTGCAGAGAGTTTTGGAGAATTACCCTGGTTGATCACTGGTATGTTACAGATCTACCTTAACTGGAAAACGATTTTGTGAAGACTGAACCATTATGTGAGTATCAGCTCTTTGGAATTGTATGGTTCAGGAATTATTTCAATTGCCTGCAGCACATATTTTGTTTGCAGGCCTAGGCAGTGGTCAGAGCTGGTTCATGTATGCATGAGTACATTTTTCTCACTTGTGAGCTTTTGCAATATAAGTGAAGAATGTGAAAGGTTCAATTATGCCTTTGTGAAGCTAAGTTTCTGCCTGTGACGGGAGGGAATTGCTTTATGGCACCTGGGAGGCTTAATTTCCCTTCAGCTCTGTGGATATGAAACTTGGTTAGCATCTGTAGTCTGTCTGGTCTGGCTGATAGTCCATTGATTTTCATAACTATCCTGATTATGTTTGAGTGAAAGAAGCTTAAAAAAGTGACAGGAAAGGAAAAAGACTCTTCTTCAAGAGTCATTGTTATTTTTACTGGTGGTGACAGCTTCTGAGTTTATAAAGCTTCATATTGTTTACTTCTTGCTTAGATCAGTACAGGTTTCTAAACTGATAAGTGGTACAGCTGTTGTGAACTTGTTCTTTCTATGCTCTATTGCTTTTCTTCCATACATACAACCCCTGCTCAGGTTTTGGGGAGCTTTGCTTAGTGTACTTGCATGTTTAACTGCCAAGCTACATAGAGAAAAGAAAAGGGAAGTGTTATATGTGTTTCTGTATCCCAGCTCTGTATGATGAAGATAAGCTTCTAACATTGTTCTGTTAGTTTGCTAATCTAGTTTTTATCAGGAATCCAGTGGTGTTCCTAACTTCATCCAACACACTGGTATTCTTCAGTATACATTTATTTACTGTAGCAATTACATAACACTTATGGTATTTCTGTGCTTTCCACAAACCTCTTGGACTCTTGGTGCAGTAATTTTCTTCAGTGAAGAAAACTGTACAAGCATTAATTATCAAAATGTAGCAAGATCCTATAGTGGGGAAGAGCGAAGGAGGTAGCTTGCCTGAGCTCTGCAGAGTGCAGCTCACTGCTTTTTGTCATTGACAAGTGCAGGAAGGGTTGGGTTGAGTGAGATAAGCACTGCCAAAGCTTATTTAACTATGTAGAAAACTCAGACCATTTATGCAGGCTGTTCAAAGATCTGAACTATTTTCTATGGGTTTTTTGTCCCACTTTGCAAACTCTTAGAACATTGGCATAGATCACTGTAAAATAAAATTGTGCTATTGTTCAACTGAGTACAGTGTCACAGAATTGGGTTTGACACTGTGGTAAAGTTAAATTAATGAATACTTCTGTAAAAGGGGAGTTTACTCATTCCTCCCTCCTCTCTGTTATTCCTACCTGCCACTGAACACCGCTTTGCTTGTCTTCAGTGCTCACAGGAACTCTTATGAAGCTGATTTAACTTGCTAATCCAACACATTTTTTGTTAAGGTAGTTGCTTGTCACTGTGGAGTTGACCTGACACATGGAAAATGGTGGTACATGTGCAGAAGCAAAGAGTGTGAAGGAAGCGAGCCGCCTCTGTTCTGTTTCTCTGTCGTGCTGCCAAGATGCCCTTGCTGCAATCCCAAAAACATGATGTGCTGCCCAGAAAAAGCAGATAGACGGACAAATGTGAAGGTGTGCCAGGTGTATGTGTTCATGATTAGTTCATAGTAGAATTTTAAGTGGAAAAGTCAAATAGTGATCTAAAGAGTAGATATCCATTAGCTTAGGAGAAATTGCAGAGCAGTTAATTGGAATCAGCTGTGTTAGGAAGACATTGTCCCATATTCCTTTTTAATTGCAAATCAACCAGGATTTGTCCACCTCACTGTTGTCAGGGAGCAATGAGAACCAGTACTGCACTGCAAGGAGAGCTGAGAGCAAGGCAGGCAGAAAGATAGCAGCTCCTCTAGGTGTGGCTCCGCCCCAGTGTGACAGGCATAAGCCTATGAGATAAACTGACTGTGGTGTGCTATGTATGGAGTCTCGAGAGTGGGGATGCCTGCCTCCACTTCCATAGGAATGCCTCTCATTAGAGCTATGCTAGCCTCTGAGTGTTCTTCTGCAGCCTTTTTTCTTTTCCCACCCCTCCTTGTGTAAGTGACAATCAAGGTTCCATTTTTGCCATTGTCTTTCATTGTTCAGCTCAATTCACTTCATCCACATAGATGAAACATGTGCTTTTCACTTCAAAGTACGAAGGATTTGATTTTGCTACTGTCAGGACAGAAAATTCTCAAGTTGAAATATTTTTCACAATTTTTGTAAACTCTTTTAGATCAAGCTAATCTCTGAGGGGATCTGGAACAGCATTGTAAAGACGAAATTTCTTCTGCATTACAATAGTAACAAGTGCTGTTTCTAAAAAAGTGTTAACTGTTCAAGCAGCTGCAAATACCTACTGATTGCCACCACCCTCTAAATTCACAATCAGATTTGACAGGAGCTCATCAGCAGCAATCCTTGCAACTTCTGCAACTGTTTCTCTTTTCTGTACTTAAGCTGAGGTGCCTAATTTCCAGTGTTATTGTATCAGGAAAGGAGGGTGAAATGCATAGAAGATTACTAAAGAGTGATCTAAGATGAATGATTTAATTTTATGAATACCTTAATATGCCTTTATCCCAAACAGTGCAATTATGACAGATTTGGTTTTGAGCATGCATTATGAGTGCATATTCATTGAGCTTTACAGGAGCTGTGAGAAGAATAAACCTGAAGCCACTTAAGTGTATTCTGAAATGAATGTCTTCCAAACAGAAATTTCAGGATTATGTCTTCTGAACAGTAATGCATTTCCAGGATTCTGGCCAAAGTGACATAGTTGTATATTCAAGCCTGGGAATACAATAAAAAAAAGAAAGAAAAAGGAAGGGAGGGAGGGAGGGAGGAAGGGAGGGAGGG
>NW_024962268.1:16352174-16391843 GCF_019238085.1 Lagopus leucura
AAGGAAGGAAGGAAGGAAGGAAGGAAGGAAGGAAGGAAGGAAGGAAGGAAGGAAGGAAGGAAGGAAGGAAGGAAGGAAGGAAGGAAGGAAGGAAGGAAGGAAGGAAGGAAGGAAGGAAGGAAGGAAGGAAGGAAGGAAGGAAGGAAGGAAGGAAGGAAGGAAGGAAGGAAGGAAGGAAGGAAGGAAGGAAGGAAGGAAGGAAGGAAGGAAGGAAGGAACTTTAGTGTACTTTAGAAAAAAAATAAGGCACAAATTTCCCTAATAAGATCATAAGGCCACACAGTCTAATACTTGCTTCTTTCCAGTATTTGAAAACAAGTATGTTGGTTGTGAATTTCTCTGTTGATTGACGTCCATACAGTGGTGCTGGAGGTCACTGTTGAATGAAACAGCTGTTTCATCATTTGGAATCTAAGATGTTTAGAGTTACTTAGACAATTCAGAATCCTCTAACTCCATCCAAACTGGATAGAGAATGTATGAGCAGAATAGCTGTCCTAGAAATTCTGCATTACTGCTAATAATATCCACAGGGCACCGGCCTCATTTGTACTAGATTACTTCATAATCTAAACATGTAGGCCTGTATAGGTTGCCCTAACTAGTTATATGTCAACATTTGATTTTGTTGGGTCAGTTTGCTGTCAATAACCTGATACACATGAAATTGGAAAGGGACAAGATGCTGGCAGGCTGACTGAAAAGTCAGCAAGTTTTCTTATTTTTGTGGCTGTGAGACAGTATCACTCAGCAATGCAAAACCGCGTGCTGGACATTTCACTGAGAAAACAACTGAACTGTACAGTGATGGCAACAGTGAGATCACACTAGCATCTGCAGATAGATCACATCATTCTTTCAGGCATTGAACAGTTTAGTAATGGCGTGATCATTTCAGGATGTGGAAGACTCTTCTGGGCCTTATTTCACAAATTCAGAATTAGGCATTCTTCCTTTTCAAAGCTGTTCCTGGACATTGACACTGATAAAGAAGTGGGTAGACAACACCTTCTGGAATTTGCTGACAACATAATCCATAATGATTTGGGGCTGTCTTACTGTTCTAAGCTCTGTTAGCCTAACTATTCCAATAGTGAACCTCATGAGGTTTATATAAAGCCAAGTGCAAAGTCTTCTGCCTTGATCAGGGCAATCCTTGGTACCAATATAGACTGCGGGATGAATTCCTTGAGAACAGCCCTGCAGAAAAGTATTTAGGAATACTGGAGCATGAAAAATAAGCATGAGTTGGAAATGTGCACTTGCAGCCCAGAAAGCTAATTGCATTCTAAACTGCTTAGGAAAAATGGCTAGCAGGTTGAAGGAGGTGATTCCCCCGCTCTTTTCTGCTCTTACGGGACCCCACCTGGAATGCTAAATCCAGCTGTGTAGTCACCAGTACTAGGAAGAAGAGGGCCACAAACACGATTAGAGGGCAGGAATACCTTTCCTATGAAGAAAGACTAAGAGAGTTGGAGTTATTTGTCCTGGAGAAGAGACGGCTCCATTGAGATGTTATTCAAGCCTTTCAATTATAGAAAGGTTTATATTATGGAGATAGACTTTGTACCAGAACCTATAGTGACAGGACAAGGGGAAACAGTCTTAAACTGAAAGAGGATATTTTTAGATTAGGTATAAGGAAGATCTTGTTTTTGCAATGAGAGGGCTATAGACAGTGGAGCAGAGAAGTTACAGCTGCCTCATCCCTGGAAGTGTTCAAGAGCAGGTTGTGAGGAACACTGTTAAGCAAGGTTGGATGCAACTTTCAGCAACATAATCTAATGAGATATGTGCCTTCCCATAGCAAGGGAGCTGGACTGGATGACCTTTGAAAATCCTATCCAGCTCAAACTAATCTACGATTCCATGACTCTATGATCAAGACCATCCACTAACTGTTCAGAGCCTTGGTTGTTGCTTATATCTCTGCTGCTTTCCAGGGAGATGGCATGACCAGCTGAGCCAGAGTTTGGTTAGAAACGTGTAACCATAGCTGCTCTCTGAGGAAGCTACATTTCTCCTGACATCACTGTGTCATACTCTGGTATACTACAAACTTTTATAAGCAATTAATGCTCGGCTTTATAATATACTTTGAGAAACACTGCAATTTGAATATTTCAGAATTTCAGAGTCTCCTTATAGGCTATGTTGTTTACTTGTTCCCACACAGAAATTTACAGTCAAGACATGAATGTTCTGTCCTAGATTGTTACTACTTACACATATATCTGCTGTCATATGGGATGTTCTACTCTGATGACAACTTCTCATAACATATCTATTGAGTGCACTATCAGGTGGCTTAAGGCCTACCAGTATTGTTGATAAAACTTAATACAAAGTTTCTATTAATATTTATTACTATTAACTATTAATTTATTATTACTATTAATACAAACAATTCAAAGTCTGATAAAACTATCAGAAACAGCTAGACACTGCTGTCTGTAAAATAACAGTAAGAAGTAATGATCCTTCCTGCTTGTGTCTCCAAGGACTGCTCCTAAGCTGTTGTCAAGCCTGAAACTGACTGTGGTTACAAAGCCAAAATTCTCCTAGTATTTTGCTTAGGATTTTCAGCACTGTGATTGTTCTTGCATTCTTTTTCTTCTCAACACAGGAACATTTTTCATCTTATCTTCTCCTTTCCTGTTGAGAGTGCTGAAAGTTGCTGGGTGGGCATTTGACAGCAGGCTCACAGACAACTCACCACATTTAAAGAAAAAAAAAAAAAGAAGACTTTCTCTAAGGTTTTGTTTCAACTTTTTTTTTTCCCCAATAAGTATGAGGACTCACTTAGACTCTTAGAATGTTTACAGTCATTCTTAGTGTCATGATTTCGGTTGGAGTAATTTTCTTCCTAATGGGTGATATGGCACTGTGTTTTGGATTTAAGACAAGATTAATGTTGATCACACACTGATGCTTCAGTTTTTGCTGAGCAGTGCTTTCACCAACTAAAGAAATTCCACTTCTCACATTGTCCTGCCAGTAAGGAGGCTGGGGGTGCACGAGGGTGTACAAGGTGACGGAATTGGGACAGCTGACCTCAGCTAGCCAAAGGGATGGCTGACACCACCGTTTGTTCACCATGCTGACACCACCAATTGTTCATCATGCTGAACAATTGAAAACTCAGGAAATTGGCTGAGGAGTGGTTGCTGCTGGCATTTTGCTGGGCATTGTTCAGGACTGGTGATGAGAATGGCATTGTGCATCACTTGAGTTTCCTTCCTGTTTTGTTTATTTTTGTTCCTTCTTTGTTTCTATACCTTCTTTGTTTCTTTTCTTTTCTTTTTTTCTTAATTTCTGCTCTTTCTTCCTTCCTTTCTTTTTCCTTCCCTTCTCTCTTTCTTTCTTCCATTCTCTCATTCTTTTGTTCTTATTAAGCTGTCTTTATCTCAAACTTGAGTTCTCAAAATGAGTTCTCACGCTTTCATTCTTTTCCAGTTCTTTCCTCCATCCTGCTGTGCAGAGAGGTAAACAGATCTCTTTGTGGTGCTTAGCTGTCTGCCACATTGAACTACAACGCTTAGGTAACATTAATTTGTGTCTATGCTCAGAATGTGCCTTGCCCAAGGAACAGTGTGATGGAGAACACAGTACACTTAGCTACATATTAATGAATTTTTTTTGCCTCTGATTATTTGCTTCAGCAGAGATTTTTCTCTTATTTTTTATAAAAGTCTTTTTCAGATTTTCTGTGATTGCTTCTCTGTCAATTGGCAGCTTCCATAAAAGCTAACACTCAGTAAAGATCAAAGAATGACACGAATATTTACCCCTTTCTAGTCCTAGTGTTCTGTAACCCAGTTGTTACCCTATACCTACTTCCTCTGATATTTGTAAAGTACAGTACTGAAGCTGCCCTCTCTTCTATAGGACACTGCAGGCCTGCCTTTAATTTAGGTCATGATGCACTCAGCCAAAACCAGGACTCCCTTTACTGGGCAATATAATATTACTGTTTGAGTGAAGAGATTACATGTACAGCCTGGAATGCATTACAAGAAGAGATGGCATGATATGGCAGGGTCCCTGGCCTCCATCTGGAAGGATTATTTGGAAAAAAATGATTGGGCAAGGCTGCCAGTCCTTGTTCTAATCAACCTCCTCCATTTGGCCAGAATGCATCCTGACTGCTCTGCGTGTGAGTACTTGTTAGCACACGTGGTTTTCCTTACTGGCTGAAAGCACATTTAGCAAGTGCTACAGTGAAGATTTCACTGTAAGAGCATGACTAGGCATGACATTGAGCTTCTGTCCTGTTCAGAGCTCGGCACCATCCTCTGTGAAGTTCTTTGGGACTCCTTCTCATGATCTCATGAGCCATTATCTACTGCATTCTCTTGGGATCTTTGTCATTTGTATTAGGTGATACTAGAGCATTACAGTAGACTGGAGCTCTGTTTCCTTTCTTGGTTGGCTCAGTTTTTTCAAATGGATTCTTCCAGAGAGAAGGGGATCTCTTTAAATGTGAGCCAACATACAGTCTGGGTGGAGGCCAGTAAGCTCAGAAGCGTAGTTATCCTTGCCAGAATGAAGAAGGGATGTCCAAGCTGAATGAATTTAGCTTTTAATTATGTCACATGTCTGAGATGTAAAACGAGATGGGCTCATGGTGAGATGTTTATTTGTTTGCTTGTTTGTTTGTTTATTGGAATTGTGATGTACCATGGTAAAAGAATACCAACAGTTATGTGAATAAAATTTTTGCCACTGACCTCCAAGGAAGTCATCATCACATTAATTTAGGCACAGTTACAGGCTCTGTAGTTCTCTCCAGAGTGAAGACTTCTAGCAAGGCTCCTTCCTTGCAACTCTTCTTACCAGTCCTCAGGCCTGTGTTAGACCCAGTCCATTTATGGCATATGGTCACATAACAGTTAGCATTTTCAAAAATATGATCCCATTCAAACTTCTCAAATAAAATAAGGAAGGTACTTTACTCCATTTGGATTCATGTCACCTTTACCTCCAACCCTGAAATGATATATTGTACCATGTTCTTCATAATGGAGGAGGATGCTATGAAAAGTGTAGTAAGCACTGGGCTCCAAAGACATTTCACTGTTTTAGTGCTGTCAGGGAGTGTCTTGAATGTGCAGAAACTTGTCTCTCTTCTAAATGCATCTGCCAGAATCCCTCTGGTACTTCAGATGTAGAAAAAGACTGGGCATCACATACATTGCTTACAGAATTTCTTCTGCTGGCAGCACAAAATGTTCCCTTTTTACATAATTATGAAACTCTCTTGTGTTTATACATAAGCAAAGAATTATATCCATTTCTGACAAAGAGCAGCAGGCCTATCCACTCTATAGATTGTTTTACTGCCCTTCTTTTTTTTTTTTTCTTTTTTTCTTAAATCAAAACCTTCTTCAGTCCCTCTGTAAGCTTCCATTTTAGCTTGACAGACTGGGTCATTAATCTTTCTGCTGTGGTCTGGAAAACATCTCCAGACTCCTTTCCAGATGTTTTGTTCACTGCCTTATCCAAAATGTGCACTTCATTGGTGAATCTAAAATTTTAACCCCATCTTGGGTACTGTTTCTCGTGATAAAATTAAACTGTATGTTTTCCAGATTATTTGCAAACAATGCATAAATAGCTTCCTTCGTGAAACTCACCAATATGTATTTCCCAAGCCGCCTGTTATGTTTATTTTCCCTCACCACCACCAACACACTGGTTTTGTTTTCATATCAGTTTCTGTGTGCACCTGCAGGGAGTAGGAGAGGCAATTATCTGTAGTAGATGGCTGGGAAGATGTTTGAAGCAAGGTTGTAGCCTCCATTTTGAGAACTCTTTGAGCCTTCATTCAGACAGTAGCAGTTTTTCTTTGTGTGCAAGATTTCTGCACGCCTTGCTGTGGAACACAGATGTGCACTTCTAAAGTAAGAAGTCTGTGTCCAGGATCTAGACGTATGCTCACAAATCTTCTGGTAACCGTAAAATCAGAAATACTGATATAATGTGCTCAGAAAGTAAGGCTCCTTTATTTTTCAGTACTTCACTCTGATTTATTTACATCCCTGCACCTCCAGAACAATGGAAACTATTTTAGAGTGCTTTAAGATACCTTCATCTCCTCCATAACAGCACCCTCTGCTTGGCTAATGGATTTTAGAAAGCTGTATGTTCCAAGCAATGTGTAAATAATATATGACATAGTATTTCATCTTTTTGGTTGCTGTAGCAACATCACACTAAACTACGCATTAGTCAGTTGTCCAGTCCAGCAACTGTCTTGTTTCTAAAGCATGGTTTACGCATTAGGAACACTATTAGAAACAAATGCTAAAACAGATAATTGACTACATAAGCAGTTCCAGCTGAAGAATGTACATGAGAAGGCACTACATCAACTGGTTGTAAAATTCAGCCTGTAAATTAAGCTTTCAAATTTCCCTCTCCTTCTGTTTCTCTGGCAACTACACGTACCATTTTTTCTGTGAGGAAAAAATCATGTCAAAGGTCAGTAAAAGCAAAGAAGTAGGAGTTGTTACGATTTATGTATCTCTGTTCTGTATCAGAAATACAGACGTATGATGTTTCTGTATTTGTTATGGTCATTTTGTTTCTGTATGTAATATGTTACAGATTTTAGGGAAATCAATGAGATTACACATGAAAAACAGATATCAAACATCTCTCCTGTCAGAAATAACATGAGATAATAAGGAGGATTAGTCAGGAAACTAAAAAAAAATGAAATGTAAAATAAGTTCTAGGTAAAAGAAGTAATGCTGTCTTCTAAATTTTGAAATAGGCAAAAAATAAACTCTCCTTACGTGTAAAGCTGTGGGTTTATTTTATTATAATAGAATTCTTAATAGTCAAATTGAACAATCTAATTCCTACAGAAAAAAGAAATGAAAATAAATAATACCATTTAAGAAAAACTCTCAATAATATTAATGCAATTAAAAATTTTATGCATACAGTTCCTAGTATATACCTTTTCTTTGTTATCCTCATCCCTTTGCTGCCTCCCTCTCTAGTAAGGTAAGGCTGTTCTGCCTTGAACAGATAGGAAGCAGAGGGGCATTGCAGCAAATCATCACTTCTTCACCACCAGGAGTGAAATGTTGATGGTGGCATTACTTCTTTGCTAGGAGGAATATGATTCTTATATTCTTGGCTTCTTCTTCGCCTTATGTAGGTTACACTCTGATCCACTATTACATGCCTTCTAATGCTCTCCACCTCACTATTTATTTATATTGGTATCAAATTTGCATTACATCCAGATTTTCTGTACACAGTGCATTTAACATATTTTGAATACTGATCTTCCTTCTTGTCCTTTTGCTCAACTCTGTTTCGTCGCTGAGCTGCTTATAGCCCTTGAGATCTCAAGTGACAGCCTGTAACCCCAATGCCTTTACTCCTCTGCTCTGTATCACTATTAAATTATTATTAAATATTTCATCATCAATAATAATTTGCTACTAATAAAAATCAATTTTAAAAAACTTACTAAAGCTAAACAAGACAAAAAAAGTTTAGACAAGCCAACACAAGTCTAAAGTAAACCTGGCAGGTATCTGTCTTGAGGTCTTGCAAAGCCCATACTGCACGCATCCCCTTCGTAGCATGTTTGCAGAGCAACAGGGCTCCAGAATGGAAAAGGAACACCTTTAGAGAAAAATGAAAATGAATTTGAGATTGAATCTGATCCTTACCACAGTATGACAAGTGTTCAGGGTGCAATGATTTAAAATATTGTGAACTGTGGAGGGAAAAAATGAAATGGGAATTTTCACATTAAATCAATATCAGGAATAACAAATGTTTTTACTCTGAACTGACATGGGTTTTTCATTTTGCTTGTCAAGAAAATGCAAGACAACGATTGCAAATATTGAATGTGCTGTCATTCTTGAAGGAAAAGATTTGAGGTTTTGTTCACCTAGTAAATTTTTACTTAAGTAATCCTTCTACACTTAACTCTTCCGAATTATGGTTCATCTGAATGAGAAAAATATTTATAATTTAACCATAAAATGAAAAATAAATTGGCTTGCCTAAAAAGTTGTTTGAACTACACTCTAATTAGCAAACACTTCAAGACTGACTTTCAAGGATGACAGTAAATATGGAGATATGAGTCCAACCTTCAGACACCTTGATCATTAATTTGTGACTAATTGTTCTCTTCTGCTGCATCACAGTTTTCATGTTGTTTGAGAACATGTCCTTACTTACTATGTGAGAATTATTCCAATTAATGTTGGCACAAGTGGTGGAGAAATCAGGGAGATACTTCTGGTCTTCTGTCAAATAATTTCTTTCCTTTGTCATGCAAGTTTTCCATAGATTCCATTGCATAGAGAATCCATTAATTACAGTTTTGTGGGCTTTTGATATTGCACCCAACAAAACAGAAAGGCACTAACTCCAATTTAAATACTGTATTCAGGTCCAGCTGTCTCTAAATTCTCTCAAATTCTTCTGTATGGACAAGATGGAGCAAAAGGAGAAGAAATTTAAGTGTACAAGGGATTGGTGCAGCAGGTTCAATAACTCAGTATTTAACTTAGAGAATTATTTTCCGTATTTTTATTATTGGTCATTGTTATAGATAAGATAATGACCTAGGTGAAATTCTGTGTGACCCATTAGAGAAAATCTATTGATGTAAATAAGAAAAAGTGAGTATCTTACTTGATTTTTTTTCCTTGTATTAATTTTAAGTGCCAGATTAAAATTAGAGTAACTTCTCTATTGCAGATATACTTTCTTTACAAGTTAATTACAAGGTTTAATTGACTTATTTGCCTATGATTACCAAATGCTGTTATCAGTTCTGTATTCAACTTCTATTAGTTAAAAAATAATGAGTTAGTATTCACAGACACCAAAAATACTGATCTAAAAATTAGAAATAATTTAAATGAGTGGTTTGTGCTTAAAAGGGAAAAGTGAAGACACTGATGAAGTCTTTTGTTTTAGAACACAGTAAAGCTGATTTTGTTAGCAGTAGTTATTCCAGGCAGTTTTGCAAGATTTTTAATGTCTTATAAGAGTCTTAGACTTGTTTCAGTCTCATTGGTGTAGTATGTCTGAGCTTCACTTTGTGCAGTCACTGTAGTGTTGAAAGAGCCAACTTGAAAGCCAACTCTCTGTTTCTCAGAAGTAGATGTAATAGCTAGCTCAATTAGAGAGAGGGCAAGAAGGAAAATGTCTTCTTCATACAGAATGAGGAAATCAATATTATTCACTGTTTCAATATGCAATTAATAACAGTTGTTTTCCTGGACAAAATGATGTTTGATAAACTTTTTAGACATTTTAAAGCTGTGCACATCTCAGCCAGGTAATATCATGATTAATCTCTTCCTCGTTCAGATTTTAAGATCAGCTTATCCTGATCTTATATCACAACACCAACCTTAATGGTCACTGTTTTAGTCAGGATGCATACTTACCCTAATTATTATTAGGTTTTGGTACAATTGAGCAGAATAGAACACAACACCTTTATAATTTTAAATTTGAAATATTTGGACTAATTAATTGGCTTTAGACAAGATAATAAACAATTTCCACTGATATTATAATTAACATGCTGCTTAATTTGAAAGTAAGACCCTGCAAGTAGGAGACTGTTGCAAGCTTGTGGAAGCTACCACAAGCAGACATAAGTTAAGCTGGAGAGCTCTGTGTCTGTTAGGGTATGTTACTCTAGATAGAAATAATCTTCTGAACTATCCCCTGTAGTTTGCAAGTGCTCAGCATTGCACTTAGACAAAATCAAAGCATATAAATCCAGCATTTGCAAAATCTGTCAGGTGCTTATATTTTGATTTTGAAAGTACCCAAGGTGTTTAAGCTTAGGCTTCTGCCTATGTGCAAGTAGTGTAGCTAGAAAGACAAGATGTATCCAGGATCATGAAAACATGCCTAATTCTCACCAGCAGTATGGTCCTTCATTTCCCAGCTATAAAATACATCCTTTGTTCAAGAGCATTCAACTTGTTGTCCTTTCCCTGAAGTTTGAGTGTTGTAACTTGAGTCCTATATGCAGAAGTATAAGGAGACACTTTGAATATTGGAGCACAGATCTTCTCTCTCATGTACCAGACTCCTTGGGCTCTTGCTTTGCAGCCCCAGTTGCTTTCCTAGCCCCTTGCTGGAAATCTCCTCTTCCTGGGCTGCAGTAACATCAAGAGCTGCAACAGGAGCTTGATCTGTATCAGTATTACCCGCCTGCTGCCTCAGATACTCTGCTATTGCAGCTCTCCTTACAAGATGGATAACATGGCAGGAGAAAATAAAACCTCAGGAACTGATCTCCAAAAAAAATTTTGGAGAAGTTTTTTAATTAATATCTCTAAACCTAATTAATGTCTCTTCTTGAAGAGTGTGTGAAATCTGCTTTCTCAGCTCACAAAAGCTCTTTGTCTCATTGCTATGAAAGAAGTGGTTGTTATTTTAATTGAGTCTCAGTTACATATTTTGTATCAGTTTGTCCCAGTTCATCTCATATTTATAATCTTGTTTAAATAACACCAAGGTTAAAAGAATACCGATAGACATTTTTCCAAGGTTTTTAAGAAGATAAGGCATTCAATGACTTGATTACTGTGTCTCTAATAATACTTTCTTTAAGTAACTCTTCTTATCTTGGCAGCTTGCCTGTATTGTCTATTTTTTTTTCCTCTATGCCAGCTTCCATATAGAAAACAAGATGGTTAAAAGTTGGTATTTCATGATAGTAAAACTCTAATAATAAATACTAATAAATAAATAATAATAAAATTCTAATAATAATAAAAACTAATATGTCATGATGAGCTGGTTCATTTGTAAGTATGTGTGTGCTGTTGTATTTAGCCTTATTGCACATGTCTAGATTGAGCTGAAAGAGTTGCTGCACAGTAAAACAGTACTCTTCAGATTAAGATAGTAGAAATTATTTGAGGAAAAAAGGTTAATGCAGAATGGGTCAATGTATTTGTGACTGAATCACAGACTGAAGCAAAAAAAAAAAAAAAAAAAAAAAAAAAAAAGTACAAGAGATATTTTTTAAAAAAAATATATATATATATATATATATATATTCCACTTTTTTGATATGAAGTTTTCCAGTCCTCTGCATTGGGTAGCAGTGCTGTTTTCCTTTGTCAGAGAGGCTGAGGGTTTGCACTTACAGCACTGAGCTCTTTGATGTTTGTATTCACTTTTTCATGGAATCTTGTTTTTACATTCAGTCCCAAATATGCCATTATCTTCTAAAAATGCATTTACTTCTAGAAATCCTTCCTAACTTAGTTTCTTTCCAGTCTTCCTCATAGCTTCCGTAATCTGATCGGCTGTTCTTCTTTCAACTTTGTGTTTGTCCATGTGGTGTTTCTTTGCTAATGAGGTTTTAGAATAGCAAAGACAACAAGGTAGTTTCTTCTCATTCTGACCTTGTTTTTTTTTTGGTTTTTTTTTGCACAATCCTATTACAGGGCAGACAGACTTGCTTTAGAGAGGAAAGCAGAAAGCGGAATGGCTGGCTTGTGGCTGGCAAGAGTGTTGCAGTGCTTTTGTAGAAACGGAGCAGTAAAAGAAAATACTTTCTTTGTGACCTCATGGCTGCAGTATGTCTTGTAAATGTGCTTTACAGTGGCAGTGTACTAAACCTGAGGACATTTTTCCTGGATGTGTAAATCATTAACAAAACAATATTTGTGGTCAGTAGTCAGTTTACACTGTAAGTGATTTTTGCTTTTATCAGTGTGCAAAAGCATAAAACTGGTGAAGGTTCAAATTCAGTAGTGCCTCTTCCTTAGAAGCAAAAATTAAATCTGGAATTTTCTATCCTAAATATTTACAACGTTCTGTATATATGTAGATATATATATATGTGATTATATGTGTGTATATATATATGTATATTTTTTAGACAACTCCAGCTGCTAAAAAGCAGCTTGTGCATAGAATCTGCTTAAAATAATCTTCTTTTCCTGCTTCACCCTCCCCTCTTGGAGTTAGTCCACGCAGTCTCTGTATTTTCTTAGAGAAAATTTAAGCTGCTTTGTCCTCACCCTTGAGGGACTATACAGTCTCAATCTAGCTACTTATACAACCCCTCCCTAACCTGTGGTTCCATTCTATACCTTTTTGTGAAGGTCATTGTTCTGTGCCTATTTCTATCAAATGCGTTAAGGTCAATGTAAACATTTTTATTTTCTCTTCCCTTCCTTAGTATAAGGGCATTTGAGGACAGGTTAGTGCTTGATCTGGCCAGGACATGCAGGGAAGACTTGAACACATACTACTAGTTTTGTGATATTCAGGATTACTTTTTTCACAGAGATTTTTTATGGCATAACCAGTCTCTTAATTCAACATTTCCAAAAGGAGTTCTATTTTACAGTAGTTCCTTCTGAAATTTCTTCCAAACTCCATTCTAATTGTGCTTACTAGCTTGATTCTTATTAATTTTTAAGACACGGTCCACAGGAATGCGTCTTAACCTGAAATGTGAAAAACAGCTTATAAAAATGCAGTGTTATACAAGTTATTTTTATCTGTAGCTTGTTTAACATCATGCAGTCCAAAAAATAGCTTGAGTTAACTTCATTTTAATCCTTAAAATCATCTAACTGTATATCAACTTACAAACAGAATGGAAGTAATGTAGTAAAGCAATATTTTTGAAAATGAAAGTTAAAATTTAATTCAACTTTTTTTTATAATACAGGAAGCAGTATATTTGCCATACAAACTTTGATGGCAAGAGATCCTCCTTTGCTCCTTTTTTCTCTTGCTAGGCCTTCCTGGTACATGGAAATAATGGTAATTTGATAACGTGAGAAAAATTCTGAAGTTATTATGACGTTTGTGGTGGGGATTTATCAATTCTTACTGGTTGTTTTTGTTTGTGCTTTTTGTTTGTTTTTTGGAGGGTTTTTTTTGTGTGTTGCAATTATTTCAGTGAAGTCGAAATTGCCTGCTTTACACTAACAGCTATATAACATTGCTGTTAGTAGAGAAATACTTGCATATTTACCTGAATGAGGGCAAGTGTCTGAAAAATGCTGGGTGATGCTACGTTTTCTTCTAGAGTCCTTAAAGAAAATGGAGAAAAATCAAGGCAGCAGAACTAAGACCAGATGTGCAGATTCAAAAATGCAGAATGTAGATATATCAAGAGAGGAATCATAAGGATGTACAGGAAGTAAAAGGACTGTATTTACTGTTTGAACATGTTAAGCTGTGGGGCAGATCTCTATAGCTGTGCTGAAACAGTCCTGGGACAGAAAGTTGTGAATTATATTAAAAGGTATGATCTATATATTTTTAATTCTGTTCTATTTGTGCCATTTGAGTGCAGCAGATGTGTTCAGACTCCCTACGTGAAACTGAAGCTCAAGCTGAAGCTGTGGTTTTGCATGTTGGTCAGTCCAAAAAGATTTTTTATTCAATCTGTAGGGTTGCCTTGAACATAGGAGCATTCCCTGGATCATAAAGCTGGAGGCTGCATTTGTCAGCATCCACCAGTATCCCATAAGCAGGCACTGTGTTACAGGGCAAGCAAAACTGTCAGTTCAGTCTAGGCAGACATGAAGAACACTAAGTTCCTATGTGCCTGGCAAGATCATGGAGCTGATACTCCTGAACGCGTTAATAATGAACATGAAAATAAAGACAAGGTGATAGGCGGTAACCAACATGGCTTTACCAAGGACAAGTCATGCCTGACAAATTTGGCGGCCTTTGATGGTGGAATTACAGCATAAGTGGATAAAGGAAGAGAAACTGACATAGAATCATAGAATCACTCAGGTTGGAAAAGACCTTGAAGATCATCGAGTCCAACCATGATCTACCTGGACTTGTGCAAGGCATTTGTCCTTGCCCTAGTCACCAACTCGGGGGAAAATGGATTTGATGAATGGAGCAATCATTGGATGAGGAATTGGCTGAATGGGTGCACTCAGAGAGTTGCAGTCAACAGCTCAACATCCAAGTGAAGACTGGTGACAAGTGGCATTCCTCAGAGATTGGTTTTGGGACTCTGCTATTTAACATTTTTGTAGGCAACGTGGACAGTGGGACTGAGTGCACCCTCAGCAAGTTTGCAGTCAGTATCAACCTGAGTGGTGCAGTTGACATGTTAGAGGAAAGGGATGCCATCCTGAGGGGCCTAGAGAGGCTTGAGTGGTGGGTCCATGCAAACCTCATGAAGTTCAACAAGGCCAAGTGCAAGGTCCTGAACCTGGGCTGGGGCAATCCCGAGCACAGATACAGTTTGGGCAGAGAATGGCTTGAGAGCAGCCCTAAGAAGGATTTGGAAATGTTGGTTGATGAAAGATTCAGTATGAGCCAGCAGTGTGCACTTGCAGCCCACAAGGCCAACTATGTCCTGGGTTGGATCAAGAAAAGTGTGACCAGCATGTCGAGGACTGCCTCTCTACTGTGCTCTTGGGAGACCCCACCTGAAGTATTGCATTCAGTTCTAGGGCCCCCAGCACAAGAAGGACATGGAGCTGTTGGAGCAGGTCCAGAAAAGGGCCATGAAAATGATCGGTGGGCTAGACCATTCCCTGTGAGGACAAACTTAGAAACATGGGGCTCTTCAGCCTGGAGAAGAGAAGACTCCAAAGGGACCTTATAGTGGCCTTCTAGTACTCAGAGGGGGCTTTTATGAAAGCTGAGGAGGGACTTTTTTTAAAAGCAGGTAGTGACAGGATGATGGGAAATGGTTTTAAACTGAAAGAGGGTAGATTTGAACTAGATATTAGGAAGTAGTTCTTTACTCTGAGGATGGTGAGACACTGGAATAGTTGCCCCATGAGGCTCTGGATGAACCCTGCTTAGGTCAGACTGAATGGTGCTTTGAGCAACCTGATCTAGAGGGAGGTGTTCCTGCCTATAGCAAGGGGTTGGAACTAGATGATCTTAAAAGTCCCTTCCAACCCAAACCATTCTATGATTCTGTGATAGTGTACTGGGTCACAGTTCAGCAGTTAGGTGGAGGGAGGACTCAACTGCACCAAGGTACCAATTTGGTGTAGAACATAAATTAAATAGGTAATGCTAGGTGAGTGTGCAAGATGACAATGATTATCTTTCTGTAGCATTAAAGAGAGTCTCTTAGAAATCAGAAAATACAAAGTCAGTTTTATAGGATTTTTTTTCAAATGAGATTTTTTTACTTCAGAACAATTTTTGGTTTCAATAGAATGGACTCTGAAATGGTTTTAAGTTGAAGGAGGGAAGATTTAGGTTGGATGTTAGGGGGAAGTTCTTTACTAGGAGAGTGGTTAGGCCCTGGAACGGGCTGCCCAGGGAGGTTGTGGATGCCCTGTCCTTGGACGTGTTTAAGGCCAGGTTGGACAGGGTCCTGGGCAACCTGATCTGAATGTGTATGTTTGGTGGCCCTGCTAGGCAGGGGGGTTGGAACTACATGATCCTTGGGGTCCCTTCCAACCCGGGTGATTCTGTGATTCTGTGATTCTGTGATTCTGTGATTCTGTGATTCTTGCTGGTTTACCTATTAAGACAATGGACAAAGAATAAAATTTGGGATTTCATTTCTATTGTTTACATTCAAATAGAGGGAGGTTATTATTTTATCTAATGATCATTTTAATAAATTATGGTGCTACTGGTACCCTCCTGCTTTATCACGTCAGAATCATTCTGAACCAATTTCCAGATTGTTTCCACATACCAAGCATGGGTTTTTTTAAAACAAAGATGTTGCATTTTCTGTGATCTAGAAATTAGAATTCTAAGTCAGAGTGCAACTTTCTTTTTTCTCTCAAATATTCACAAGCTACTTATATTCTGCAGGCATGTGGCATGCAAAATGGCACTGCTTTTGTTTTGCAAGTAGAAAATCCATCAACATCAGCAAAAATTAGTGTGCACCAAATAAGCATGTGCTACAAGCAAAAAAAAGTGAGAAAAGTGTATGAGGATCTCAAAATCTTCCTGTGGCTGAGTAAAGGCAGGGAGCTACCTTTTCTATACATATGAAAATCACTCCTTGAGGAAGTATGTAGGTCTGAAAATAATGCCTCCTATGTATTTCCATAGAAACTACAGTGGATATGAAGAGCATAATAACACTGTTTCATATGGCAAATTCTCAGCTACAATACCTATTTTTCGACATAGTCACCACCATTAGCTGTGCATTTTTACCAGCAGTGAGCAAGAGCCTATTTGTCATGCTCATAAAAATGTGCAGCAGCAGAGGTGGTCCACTGTTGCACAACAGCTGTGATGATGTAGTTGCTAGAAAAATGTTGCTTATGTCATCTGTCATACATTGGCCTGAACATGTGAAAGTCAGAAGGCACCAAATGCAGACTATACAGTGGCTGTCATAGGACAATCCAGCCAAGATTGGCATTGTACTCCATGGTATTCAAACTGATTTGGGGCCTGGCATTATCTTGCTGCAAGAGAAGGGTTTTTATTTATCAGGCCTGACTCTGGAAGTTTGGTACTTCAGCTTTGTCAGCATCTCAATGTAGTGGTCAGAGCTGGTGGTTTGTGTTCTGCAAAATGCAGAAGGATCACTCCTTTCATAATCATGATGTGATCAGCTTTGTTCTTTCAAAGCTGTCCAGTTCAGGGAGATGCTAATGCAGTAAATTGTCTTTCATTCTGAAGTTGTAGGGATCAATGAGCATATGCAGAATATCTGTATCTCTGCGGAAAAGGCAATGATTTTAAAAGGAATGGACCAGTCCTGAAAACACACAGCTGTTATAAAAATGAATTAAAAATTGATTTCCACCTGTAGTGATGTCTTTCATCTGAAACAAAAAGTAACTGTCTCAAATTAAAAACCTAATCTTGCAACTTTCAAGAAGTACTTTCTACATAAAAGGGAAATGTTCTTGAATGATTTCTTTCACAGGCAAAATTTAAGTAGGTTTTGGTCTAGCAGTGAGTTGGTAATCATTTTGTGTCCACATGTTCTCAAGCTATTTTTGAAGCATTCATGCCAAACACCCTGGGGGAGACTGATAATATAATTTCAATCAAGATATAAAGTCCTTTTCTGAGCCTGTACTGAAATCACTAATTTCAAGACTTTCATTATCAGCCATATCTCTTGAGAGCAAGAGAGCCAACAAGATAGTTTCCATTCTTTGCTGAGCTCCTGATAATGTTTACCCAGCCCCCTACTGAGGCCAGCATTGTATTTGAAGCAAAATAGGTTTCTAGTTGTATCCATACAATGTATGTAGAGATTGTTGATTGAATGCACAGTGTAACAAAGGCCTTGCAGAGAGATATAGCTGGAGCTTTAAGCAGTCAGCAATGGCACAAAATTCAGCATGGGAAAATGCCTGGTTCTGCACATGGGATGGAGAGTGCTGGACATTGCAGGCACAGCTGGAAGATGAGTGGCTGGAGAGCAGCTCAGTAGGAAGGGACCTACAGGTGCTGGGGAGAGATGAGCCAACAGTGTGCCCAGGCAGCCAAGAGGCAGACTGCCTTGTGATGTACACTGAACACAGCAGAGCTAGAAGAGGTGATTTTCCGTTGTACATAGAGTAGATGTGGGCTCACCTTGAATGTTGTGTGCAGTTTTCTGCTTCAAAAAGGATGTTAAGGTCTTTGAAGGAGCTCCAGGAGGGCAGCAAAGCTGTAAAAGAGCTGGAAAATGTGTCCTGTGAGGACGCCTGGTCTGTCCAGTTTGGAGGAAGCTGAGAGGAGAGCTGGCTCTCTCTGCAGCTCTCTGAGGAGAGGAAGCAGGAGGATGTGGCTGGGTGATGGTGTGGCTGATGGCAGTATGGGAGTGGCACAGAATTGTGCCAGGGAAGGTTCAAACAGAATATTGGGAAGAATGTTTTTACTATGAGGGATTCCAAACCCTAAAACAGGCTTCCTAGGGGGGTGGTTGGTGACCCATGGCTGTCAGTGTTCAAGAGGCACTTGGGTAATGCCCTTGGTCACATGCTTTAACTTCTGTTTAGCCCTGAAGTGATCAGGCAGTTGGAGTTAGTAATCTGTGAAGGTCCCTTCCAACCAACACGTTTGTGTCGAAATACTACTTGCCAATCATTTCACATATATCTATTTTCAATATTTTGGTAATTTGTTTATGTCTTCTCACTGTTGCAGTTGGCAGTTTTCTGGGAGTTAACAGAAGTTGACCTTGTTTATATCACTCATTTCAGAAAAAAAAATCAAAATTTTTGTTTCACGCTGAGAGGGCTATGAAGAAACAGCAGTAGCTGTCTTGAGTTCCTTTATATGATCTATGAGTATTTTGCTTCCTTCTTAGAAATGTACATGTTCATATTAAGTTGCTGCTTACTGTTTTTTGTAGGTTAAGTGCCTTTTCCCCTTTTCCTCGACTACTGGTACTTAGCCAACGTGAGTGAAGAAGTAAGTTTTTAGCTTAAGCAATTTTCACGTGCTTCTGAGAATGAGAAAGGGTCACAGGCATCATAGCAGCCTAAATGAATGTGTAATTACTGTGTCAGGAGCTCAATCTAAAATTCACACATGTACTCTAAGAGAGGAAAAAGGAGCTCAATCTAAAATTCACACATGTACTCTAAGAGAGGAAAATTTTTGTAGTAAAATGGGAGAGTAACATAAAGATGATAGAGCAATAAACAGAAAGAGAAATACAGGTCTGCATCTTCCTGATGATGGCCTTCCAGTTTCTTTAAGGAGCTTAAGAAGATGAACCCAAACTCTTGCTGTAGTGCATGGTATGAGGACTAATATGACAAGCTTATATTGCAGTAAGAGAGGTTTGAACTGAATATAAAGGGGAATTTGTTCACTGT
Organism: Lagopus leucura; assembly: GCF_019238085.1. Lineage (NCBI taxonomy): Eukaryota > Metazoa > Chordata > Aves > Galliformes > Phasianidae > Lagopus > Lagopus leucura. The sequence continues at coordinate 16,370,948 of NW_024962268.1, forward strand.
GAGGTCATTCAAGCACTGCAACATGTTGCCCCAAGGAAGTGGTATGGTATTTGTCCTACCTAACCCCATCTCATCATTTGAGCAGGGCTTGGATTAAAGATCCTTCGAGTTCCCTTCCAACTTAAATTATTCTTTGGTTCTTTGCTGCTCTCCTCAACTGTTGTAGGAGACTCACAAAACTTACGTGTGCCTGCTTGGTCTTTCTACTTCTCTGTTTTTAAGGGATTGTTGTGGGTTTTTTTTCTTCTGTTTTTGTTGTTGCTGTTGTTGGTTGTGGGTGTAGGAGGGGAAGGGTCTGTTATTATACAGGCACATTATTTTTTTCTGTGTGCATCATTTCCTGAATTAATGATTTCTATGTGCACGTGACACTGTTACCTCCTCTTTTGCAATTCTTCATTTGCAGCATCCCAGATAAGAAGAACTTATTGTATCTGTCTGATCTTGTCTTGCAATAACATTTAACTGCTACTGTCATTTCACTTGCTGTAATCAATGCACAGGGGAGAATAGGTGCTTCATAAACAAGCGTTTCATAAACATAAACCTTGCAGATGTGTTTACTGCACAGTACATAACTCCAAATGTTCACATAACTTCATGAAATTGTAAATAAACCAGCTGTATTTGGTTTTCCACTTTCCTAACTTAAACAGCTGTTGTGTGTCTAGAGTTAAGGTCAACTAACTTGGCTTTCTAACTTACATTCAGGCAAACACCACTATTTGTTCTTCCAGGCTGATTTTTGAACATTTCTTTTGAATGGAAAGTTAAAGAAAGATATGCTTCTGCATGTCTAATTTGAGAAACATGGATAGTTGGCTAATTTCATTCTCTAAGGATGATGACTCTGCAAGCTCTTCTGTGCAAGCTTTTAAAATTTAATGTGGAGCTTGTGAAATATCAATTAAATTGCCAAGTAACTGATTTCTCTATAAAAATAATTGCAAAACGCATGTAGCTTTCATTCTTTTCCCTTACTACTTTCTTCTCTTCTTCCTCAGCCTTCCCTGCCTTCTACGTGCGCACACACATGCACATGACAGGATGAAAGATTTTTCTTGTCCTGACTGCATCAGCTACTTTTTTCTTCTTCTACTCTTGATCTTCTTTATTTTCCCTCCATATCTTATTCTGCATCTGGAAAGACAACTACATCTGTTTTCTTTGCCATGATTACCTATGAATCTACATCTCCAAACTTTTGCCTTTGACTTTCATACAAACAAGGATATTGGCCTATCTTTCTATACATTTATTTGTGAATTTATCACTAAGAAAACCTTAGACAGTTCTTGGTTACTCAGCCAAAACCTTTTCTTCTCAATATCTTTCTGAACTGCTGGGGAAGATGGAAACACACTGCTTGTGTTGCTGTTTTAAAATGCTCTGTTCTGATTAGATCTCTTCATTTATTTTATGTCAAGTAGCCGCTGAATAATAAACAGAAAACTTGGGCAAGATGGAAGAAAACCTCATTATTTCCTAACCAAGTATTCTGAACTCTGTTCTGTAGTCGTAGTCTCTTCTGCTTGTGTATTTTTAGAACCATAGAAGCCTTAGAGTTAGAATGGATCTTTAAAGGTCATCTAGTCCAACTCCCCTGAAATGAACCGGGACATCAGCATCTAGCTTGGGTTTTTTAGACCCTGATCCATTTTGACCTTAAAAGTCTTCAGGGACAGGGCATCCACCATATCTCTGGGCAGCCTGTTTCAGTGCCTCACTACCCTTTGTACATAAGGCTTTTTCCTTATATTCAATCTAAATCTCTCCTCTTTTAGTTTGAAACCATTTTCCCTTGTACTGTCACCACAGACTGTTGAAGAGTCTGTCACCTTCTTTATTGTAGCTCCCCTTTAGATATTGAAAGGACCCTATTGTTCTTACCAGAATGGAAATGAGGGATAGTGAACAGTTCCAGCTTGTATTATTCTATACCATAAAAAAATAGGAGGGCTGGGATTGAATTTCAGCAAGATAAGATGATAGTTCAGTATATGCCTCCTGGTTTATATATGAATGGCCAGGTATATTTTTATTCAAGGGAGGCAGTAACATAGATTCCCCCTGTTTTATAAAGCCTACACCCTGTTTGCTCAGGTGGCTACCTATAAAATAGAACTTTACGCTCAGAGTGGACGGAAACACTCAGCATGCCAGATACAGACTTCCCAGAAAATTAAAATCAAAATCACTCTAAAATTACAAAATAATCATTAGCGATTCTGCTTTCAATTTGCTTTACAAAGGAAGTGATGCTATTTGATCTCACAGTCTATAATCCCTATTACCTCCAATAATGCATTATCCTGTTGCTTAGTTTAAGTCACATTTAAACAGGACAGAGATCCCAAAGATAATGGAAAAATACAATTTTTGTGAAAATTGTTGAATGGAAGAGAGATATTCCAATTACACTGGAGCACAGTTGTGCAGAATTTCAGCAAGGTTACATTCCATTAGGCAAAAGCCATCTGTATAGTCAGCATGTACATGCGGGCCCACCAAACTACTCACATTGAATCTGCTCCATGAGCATGAGTTTAGCTGCAGCCTTTCTATCTGTTGGCCACTGAACTGTCATGGAGGATGTCAGGAAGAAGGAGGCTGGTATTACAGTGGCAAGGTAAACTAAATTCTTAGAAAATTATTAATTTCACTGCTCATGGAAGAACATGTGTTGTTTTTTTTTCCCTGCTTTAATAATAAGGTATTGCCACATTTTATGACTTAACTCCTGTTGACTCAGTATTGCAAAACCTTTTCTGAAAAAGCTCTTCTTCTCTTAGAATTACAGACGTTTTATTCATGGATGCAGCAGTGGTCAAGAAACTTCTGGTACATGTGAGGGAATAAAGGAGAAGTCTGTAGGCCACTCATCAGACCTTGGCACTGTTCAGCAAAGATGCAAAACAAAACTTGAAAATAACTTTGTTTCATACCAACTGTCTATGAGTCAAACCTCATCTCCTGGCTTGAGAAGGATGGAACAAAAATCATTACAAAATCCAGGATAATTATTCTCTTATTCTGTTGTGCCATCATCATAGCTGGCACAGAGCCCATCTCCCTAATTCACAGTGTCCTTAGTCAGGTACTCCACCCAGACTTCATAAGCTAATACTACTTTCATCATGTAAGTTGGAGGGTTTACTGGATTTTAATGTCAAACACTGTCATAAAATTAAAGCTGCAAGAAAAACACAGATCTTCACATTTTGTAGATGCTAAAAAGGATGAAGATTTATGTTTCTCAGTAATGTGAAGTGTGCCTTCATTCTGTGCTTTTTGTCAAGTGACAACCATTAAAGTGTTTTGGGATGTAGTTTCAGTGCAATTATTCAAAAAGAAACACCAGATATATAATTCTTGCTAGGGGTTACCAACCTGCATGATAATGGAGACATAGAAAAAAAATATCAAGAACTGATAGAGCCTTTATTTTCCATGAAGTTAGCCAAACACAAACAAATTAACTTTCTAAAGAATGACAGTTTGTTCCCAGGTTGAGAATTTATATGGCTTGTTTAATGGTTTGGCTGTAAAGTCAAAAATAAAGCGGTTTGTAAAGGAATTCAGTCATTGGCTGCTGGTCTTGTTATGAACATAGCTCCACTAAAAAAGGAATCAGAATTTGACTAATGGAAAAATATCATATAAAAGAAAGTAAAAAGAGATTCAGAATTAGAACCAGAATTTCCTGACCCTCAGTGCCAGTTCTTGTACATACTCACCAGTGGAAAATGAGCATAGTGGAGCTCCAGCACAAGATTTTTTTCAGAACTGGCCTCCTAATCTCTCTCAATAGATGGAATTAGTAATATATTATTGCTTTGTTTGTGGAGTGTTGTTCTGAAGGGTCTTAAGGAAGAAGTGTCTGATGTGCTGTATCCACTTAACTAAACATGATGCTGGGCAACCTGCTCTAGTTGACCCTGCTTTGAGCAGTGGTGTTGGACCAGATAATCTCCAGAGGTCCCACCCAGCCTCATCCATTCTGTCATTCTTTTGTTTTGTTTCTTTTTGTTTTGTCTTTAATTACAACTATACTGCCACTAGCAATATTTTTGCTTATGAACGTTACCTTCAGTCTTAAATGCTCTATGTTTCTTGGAAACCTCAACAGGGAAATTATAACTCTGGTCAAAAAAGATACACATCTAAATAAGATTTAGTGTATACCTGTTTTGCAGGTGATGAAGAGATGCCCAAAAGCAAAGACTAAGCTGTTGCTGAGACTGAAACAGCATTCTGGAATGGAGTTCTCTCTTTCACCAGCAGAACATAGCTTTACCCTACTTCTGTCTTTTAAATCTCTTGGATGCTACCAAGAAGGCTTGTTGTCCTCCATCCTTTTCCATCCATGAAATTTATTTCCTTCTCCAGGTCATGGATTTTTACTCCAGAATCAGCATTTTCCCTATAGAAAATAAATATAGTTTTAGCTCTCAGCAGCAGCAAGCTCACATCTCAGAGCTTAGTTTTAGGGCCTTTGAGGCACTGAGATTCTTACTGAATGCAATACTGAAATGAAATTCTTCAATTTCATTTGTAAGCTTGTAGAAACTACTTCAATTGTATCAGCTCCCACCTGTTTTACTGAGTCATTTTTTAAGATAATGGTGTTAGCAGCACTAACAGTGCCTCTTTCTGTTTGTTTACATATACAATAGAGCATTTAGTCTGTAAGCTAGAGCATTTCTCCTGTCAGATACCAAAACCACAATACCTTTCTTACTAGATTTAGCTTCTTGTAATGGATCATTTATGCATAATTACTAAATTCACTGTGTGGCAAAAAATGCATACACTAAGTGAAATGAAACTGGTTTTCTATCAGAGTTTTTATTAGTGAATTAAATTCCATTAGAAAACTGACCTTGAGAAGCTGCTACCATGTATTCTTATTCCTGGAGGGAAATGCTTGCTTCCTGAAGAACTTGAACAAAGATTGTGTCAGGAAAGCAATTAATTTGTAAATCTTTTCAGTAATTCATGTCCATGTTCCTGCTATATTTAGGACTCACCTAATATTGTATGTTTTACTCGTAGCAGTTAATATTTTGTAGGTATTATGTGAAAAAAATCTTTAGATGCTATGATACTTAGAATTACAAAACAATCTAAATAAAACAGTGTATATTTTTTCCAATACATTTTTTCCAGATAAGGTTGGTAGATCTAAGTGAATAAGTTCAGATCACTATCAGCAGGATTCTAAAAGAGTAAAGATGTTAATATGGACTGTGTAGTCAAGGACTAAGGCCATGTATTTGGTTGCTGAGCTGTGTGGGTTATGAACATATAATTCCTAGAATGTTTGGTAGTAACTTCAAAATACAAATCTGGCTAGGCTGTGAAATTCTCATTAGAATGAGTTACTTTTAACAAAGTGAAAATATTACATATAGAGCATGGAAAGAAATTCAGTATCACGTGTGAAAATCCATCGCACAGAGAAACAGAATCAAGAGTGATTTATGAAAAATAGTTGACCTTAGTATCATTTTCCTCAATAGGAGAGTCATGTCTTTGGCACATAAAGGATCTTAAGATTGCTTTTTCTTTCATCTGACTATTTTCAATTGTTCATGAATAAATAATTGATACATAATAGACCTTTAATACTATGCTCAAAGAAAATGTAGATGTTCATTAAGTCTCACAAACAATCTGCTCAAATTTTGATTCTGTAAAATGAATCACAGCTTTTGTTTATGTTTTTGAATGTTGTAAGTTATTTGAAGGTGATGTGAGATTAAGAACTAAAAAGAAAAGGAGCAAGCTTAGGTTAATAAGCATTCATCTAAGAATAAATGTTTGCATAGCAGCGTGTATACATGTTTATTTGGAGGTTGTCTATTTGTGTATCCTACTGCATACATATATTTGTGAAACTATTCTAGGCATACTCAGGGATAAAGTAAGCAGTTTTGCTTAAATCAGAGGTTTTGAAAACTGAAAAAGAGATGGTGGCTTTTTCCTTTCAGGTGCTTCTGTGCATGTTGAAGTATTTTCAATTACCAATTCCACTTTTAAAAGAATGAATTTTGTTTGAGCTTTTATAGAATTGGACAATTAAAATAGAGTTGGAAACTGAAGTAGTGGAGTAGTCTTTGAAATGCAGTGCCCATCAGCAACAGATCCATTGTGCTAATGCTTCACTAGAAGAGGTCTGTACTAGAAATCTCTATTAAAAACCTTCCCTGTTGGTTTAGTTTTCACATCAAAGATAAAACACAGGCTTTTGAAAGTGAGCAATTATACTGTGCTTCCTTAACCTTAACCAGTATCAGGATGTTGTTTATCTCTTGACAGTGCAACATTCTGACTGCACTTACATTTTCTTTAGGACAGTAATATACCCAGAGGAAGGGTTAATGGATGTGTGTTCAGATCTGTATGCCAGTGGCTCTCAGTCTGTGATTCTTAATACCTGTCCTAAGTAGCTTACAATATAGCCCAGAAAAGAAAGTGAGATTTGCATCTGCTATTTCATTGGCAGTAGACGTCTGAAAGAGTTCAAGAACAGAGCAGAGGTGACTGCTGAAGCAAATATGTTCTTAGTGTGTTTCATTCCACAGCATTTAACTATGAAGAACGAATCTGTGTTACTAGTAGTTTTCTGTACCTCTCAGCATGCTTCAGAAAAGACAGCCATGTAAATGAGAGGTAGGATAGTAAATGTTTACAAGTAGATGGGACTTTGAAAGTGTAGAAAAAATCAGTTTGAATAACTCCAAACAAAAAAAAAAAAATTTAAAAAGGAAAGAAAAGGAAGACAGAGAAGCAGTATACTGAAAAGCTCCTTGTAATCCAGTGGGCTACTTGTCGTATTTCTAAAACGTTTGTTTACATCTAAGGGTTTCTAAATATCTGAATTACCCATCCATACTGTCTGTAACTAATTTACTCTTTTAAGGTCCTGGTGCTATTTGCACTGTTTTGGAAGACCACCTTGAGTCAGTGCTCTAAAATTGTTCTTCATCCAGGTAAACAGTTCACAAGCTGACTGTCCAGTGCTCTCTGAGCAGCACTTGGGACAAAACTCAAGTCAGGAGGAAGGGAAGGGGCCAGGAGACTCTCGATCTGCTGGCTGGTTCTTAGGATTTCTGTGTACTTGAGCTGCTTTGGTCCGTGTTGGTTTCAGCACTGAGACTCTAAGTATTGGCAGGCTTGTTATAGACATAGCCATCCTTTTCAAAGGCACTCTGAAGGCCCCACCATTTTCAAATGGAGGAAAAAGAGACAGAGATCTGACTGTTCCTTTAAACAGTTTGTACTGTATTTGGAAGTGTAGTGTAAGTGGCAAACAGTATATTCAATTTAGTTTCAAGATCAAATGAAAAGAGCAGTTTAAAACGTGGCTATGTTATTCTTTAACAATTTTTCCATTTACATTGTATAAAATATGCCTCTGAGTAGGACACACAGCCAGGAGGATGCAGGCACATGACCGTAAAAGGCATCACTGAAAATGCAACATGGAAAGAGGCAGGTAACAATAATGATGGAAGGTGAGGATCCAAGTTTCAATAAAAATGACTTTTATATCAAGTGAAAAGGTCAGACTTTATGTAAGCAAGGATTTAAGAGCCTGTGCTGTGTTATTACCTAAAGTAAAACCAACAGTTACAGCTTTTTTTTTTCATCCTGGCATTTCTTTGTGCTTAAATGTCAGCATAAGGTTTTTATTTCAGGGATTATGGAAGCAATGTTGTGGGTTAAACACAAAATGAACATTATTAAAAACTGAAATATGATTGGGCAATTATAATTGGGTAGTTAAAACTGATTGTAATGGGATATAAAACAAAATGGACTCACATTAATTACAGGGACTAATGGTTGATTTCGTGGTCTAAATTACCATGCTTAAAATCATTTCAGCTGTTAGTAAAATGTAAGAGCTTAATGCAGTTTACCATGAAGTCCACCATATCAAGGGAGAGCATGAAGGCTCTTGATGCTTATGCCTTTACTTTGATTCCATGCGAATATCAAGTACTTGTAAAAGAAACATCGTTGATGTGTAAGATTTATAACCTTTGTACTTTTTTCTTTTCCTGACATTTTTGTGAGATTGCTTTTGTCCAAATTAAGCATGTGGATCTGACAATCTGTTGTCCTGGTGGACAACAGGTTGGCCACAAGCCAGCAGTGTGCCCTTGTGGCCAAGAGGGCCAATGGCATCCTGGGATGCATTAAAAAGAGCGTGGCCAGCAGGTCGAGGGAGGTGATCCTCCCCCTCTACTCTGCCCTGGTAAGGCCTCATCTGGAGTACTGCGTCCAGTTCTGGGCTCCCCAGTACAAAAAAGACAGGGATCTCTTGGAAAGAGTCCAGCGGAGGGCCACAAAGATGGTGAAGGGCCTGGAGCATCTCTCCTATGAGGAAAGGCTGAGTGAACTGAGTCTGTTCAGCCTTGAGAAGAGAAGACTGAGAGGGGACCTGATCCAGGTCTATAAATATCTGAGGTGTGGGGGGCAGAATGGCGAGGCCGGACTCTTTTCAGTGATGAGTGGAGACAGGACAAGGGGAAACGGCCGGAAACTGCAGCATAGGAAGTTCAGCACAAATGTGCGCAAGAACTTCTTTACAGTGAGGTGACGGAGCACTGGAACAGGCTGCCCAGGGAGGTGGTGGAGTCTCCTTCTCTGGAGATGTTCAAGACCTGCCTGGATGCCTACCTGTGCGACCTGCTGTAGGGAACCTGCTTTGGCAGGGGGGTTGGACTCGATGATCTCTGGAGGTCCCTTCCAACCCCTACAATTCTGTAATTCTGTGATTCTGTGACATTTTGGACACTTCGGTATAAAAAGTCATCTTTGTCTACATACAGCTAGCAAAACTTTCGAATTTCAGATAGTTCTCATTGATGTGAAAAATCACTTTGCTTGCAGGCAGCTCTGGAGTGACCCCTCCAATACCCCATGCTTTTATCATGTTAGGGAAGTACACTACTTTAAATGGGGAGAATTCCAGTGTTGTCTCCAAGGTAAAATCATGATCCTGTATATTATTATACATAATAAGTTATGAGTCCATTCTGAGACTGAGAGCAAAGGAAAAATGTCAGTCAGTGGACACAGGTTCTACACAGTGAATCAAGAACACTTACTGAAAAAAAAAACAAAAAACACAGATGTAGTGTAATGCATTGATACATGCTATAACCAGAACTTCGCCTTTTCAATTGGAGATTTGTTTTATAACCAAAACAGGAACATGCAGAAGAAAAGTGCTAGAATATGTTTTACTTATGTATAGTATGTATTTTTTATACAGTGAAAGCTTTTCTTCTGCAAGTTCTGCTTAGTAACTTTTTCTCATTGTTTAACCAAGGAATGTGCTACCTCCAGAAGGGAGTCAGACAAACTGAAACATTCATGTTCAGTGTAATTGGACATATTTGTTCTTACAGCAGAGGTAAGGGAGAGGCGTTCTTATGCTCTTAGTTTGTTAAAGCTAAACACTACCCATAGTCTGAAACCTAATATTCCATACTAATGTGTGCCTGTGAAGCCATCTGCTCACCTTTGCTGCACGAGCATCTCTGTCTCTGCAAAATGGATTTCTTCAATTCCTCTCTTAACACATTTCATTTACCCCTCAGGGATGCACATGTCACCTGTTAGAAATACATTCATCAGTAGGTGACACAATGCTGTCCTCACAGTTTGTAAGGAGAACAAGTGAGTTAATGAATGAATGGGTTAATGAATGAATACATTAATAAATTTACCTTTAACCTTTGGAGATTGCAGTGTAAGTTTTAATTCTGTAAACAAGTGCATAAAAGCCTCACAGTTTACAGCCTCAGGGTCACTTCCTTATACATACAAAACAAAAGAAAAATCCAAAACACAGTTCACCATGACTGAGAATCTGCTAGGAATTACAGCCTGGGATGAAGATAGGGGGTAGATCAGGTCAGTGCTATACTTCGCTCAGTTTATATATTCACCATGGAGAAATTAGAAAATAAGGGAAATTCTTGCTGCTAATTAAAGAGGGAATGCAGTTCCTTCAGAAATGCGTTTGTAGATGTTATGATTTTAGTCTGTTTTCCTCATGAAGCTGTAATTAAAGATACTTTTGCTACAAAATGTGGCATTCTGGAGTGCTGTGATACAGAAGCACTGCTATTGTTACTGGTTGAGCCTCTGGAAAATCTAGAGTGATTTGTACATTTGGCTTTCTGCACACACTCTCCATCAGGAAGCTGTGTGGTTTCTACAAACAGTAGAGCTTATCATCACTCATTTAAAGATCTGCAGAAAACATTTTTTGTAAAATGTGTTAAACTCTAGGTTACTTAGGATTTAGTATCTACAAAATATATCTGCAAAGTGTTACCAAGTTTAGAGCTGGGAGGGATATCCCTGCATACCTACATGTTTCTGTACTAAAGGACATAGAATGCCTTAGGTCAGAAATGCTAAAAAAGAAATTATTTAAAGCTCAGGAAAATGAAAATTGAAGAGTAAATATTGCTTCATTCAGCTCATGTCTGTCAGCTTTTACTCTCCAATAATTCTATTTTTTCCCCTCCATTGCAGATTACCAGAATAATATGGCTTAATTCTCTTAGCAAACCTGTGTGCCATTTCAACTGTGCATGGCATCGATAGCCATTAGCATGCTCTTCTATCAGGTTCAAAGTTTGCTGAACATGTTCAAGAAATGTTCTAAATCACAAATTCACAAACCATAGAAAATTGATTATTTTGATTGGAGGAGCAATTTTTCATAGTTGCATTTTTTATTGAGTAACTCTAGAGTCTCTTAAGCAGCACAAGTTTAAGCGTACAGCGTGTACTGGGAAAAAAAACAAAAAAGCAGGCACTGTCATGACGTCTTACAGAATCTCTTGAAAGAGAGAGAACATTGCAACAGAAGACAGTTATTTGTCCAATAGTTTTCTCTGCTGCTGTTGTTAATTACTGAGAGCATTTGTGATTGAAGAACATTTTTTCCTCTGTAACCAAGTTCTTTCTGTTGCACTCTTACCACAGTCATAAAGCTTTGAAAAGAGACTTTAGACACAGGCTCAGCCACAACAGGCCATTTCAGTGGCAGAGAATAAAGAAACTGTTCTAGAGATAAGGTCACAGCTTTCTTCAGCATTACCAGATTGATGCAGGCATGAGGATTCTGAGATTTTTCTCTTACACCCAACCCCATCACTTGTGTTCACCTAGAAAAAGCTGTTGAGGGATAGCATCCAGTTGTAGAAACACTGAAAACCAAAGGGAATATTAGAATGCATGTCTTATACTTCACTGCTCAGTGCCATCTTCGGCTCTGTCTTTCTTCTTTGTGTGTTTCCCTCTAATCCACTCCATAAATCATTCACGTTGTTCTCCATTGCTATGTTCTCTTTACTACTTTTAAAACTCTGTTACTTTGCTTCCTTTATTTCTGGTCATTCCAGCCTATCTACCATCAACTTCTCTTCGCCAATATCTTCCACCAGAACTGTGAAGATAGTAAGAGAACACTTGCTAGTGCAATGCTTGTAGAAATTCTGTGTATAATTGAGGACTGTCAGAAATTTTTCATCACATTTCCATTGCCCCCAGATGAGTTGTTGAGAAACTGAAATTATTTGCATACTGGCTTAGATTTCAGAAGATCTTCTACTGGAAAATTTCAAAACAAAATGCCTTTCTGTTGATACTTACTTAGTTCAGTTAGTTTTACTTTATTTACTTTTGCATTCTGGAGATCCAGCTTGTGCTTCTTTTCATTGCAAAGGAGTTTGTGACTCTGAGGTGAAAATTTACCAAAACTGGCCATTAATAGGCTGTTCCATTTTATAGAATATTCTGAAAAGATTTTGTAGTGAAAGCAATCCTTGCTTTCAAAGAAAAAATTTTTTTAAAATCAAATTTCGACTTGCCCCTCCTTCCACTCCATATTGTTTCTTCATTATTTACATTTTTATTTCCTAAGAGCAGAAATTATTCTTTGTACAGTACCTAACATGGTGTCTTTGTTCTCTGAACAAATAAGATCTGAATAACGAATATTTGATACAGAAATACCTTGGGTGAGAGTCTTTGTTCTGATTTATGCAGGAGATATGATCAATTCTGTCATTAACCTTTCTGAACTCTGGGACATGAACAATCCAGTTCTTATGGCACTGCTGTAGCTGTAGTAAAAATGACCTTTTACAGTCAGTCTTATTACATAAGAATCTATTGCTAATCCACGATATCTCCTACTGATGAAAGCAGTCACAAGAGCAGAATAAGCCTGGTGGTAGGGCAGAGCTCTATGTTTTTGTAGTGCTAAGGTATAGAAAAAAAAAGGAAGATTTATTTCTAAACATAAGGAAGAAAACTATTTTCACTTTTTTTTTTTTTTAATTTAACAATTATAACCATATATTTTCTCTTAAAACTAGACTTCATTTTAAACGTGCATCATTTTTAAGAATTGCCGATGAAGTGATCAAGATCTACGAGGCAGATTGTATTTTGGGAAATTCATGTACTAAGGCTTGAATCAAACTCTGTTCCTCACACTGAAACAGATAGCCACTTTCCTACTCTTCTTAGAACAGAAAGGATTTCTTTGAACTCTGTCTTTGAACTACTTTTTATCTATACCATTGCTGAGTAACTTCTTTGTAAACATAATTTTGACATATTCAATTGTATGTTATCTATACCATTTTGTATATGCTCATGTAAAAGAAATCGTTTATTGCCCTCAATTAAAGCTGTTCCTCTGTAACAGCATGAGATCTAGGTGCCCGATTATTTCATGGTATTTTTACTGTTTTTATTATCTTTACTGAAATGAAGCCAAACAAAAGAATACCCTAGTAACTGAGTAATGTGGCTTCCCACTTGGTCCCCGATAGATCCAGACCATTATGGATGTTCATGGCAAAAGTATTTTACTTCATTTCAAAGTTCTTGAGGAGAGATAAATTCATAAGAAAATGAAGGAGTCAGCAATTTCAAAGCTAGTAATTCCAAAGTTATTAATTTTGTATTTAAAGAAGTTTTCTTGCTGTGGCAGATAAATTGCCCACCAAAGCCAATCTAAATTATTTCTTCACAGCGGAGTGCAGTCACATGGATGACAATAAGCAGTCAACTGAATGTAGAGGCTCTTTTAGTAAAACCTTGGATTTTGTTCTGTTAGAAATAGGTGAATCAGCTCAGTAGGTGTTGTCAGGCTGTGCAAGTAGCAAAGCTGAGCATCTGCTCTCAATGGGTGCGCACACACCATAAACACACACAGCCACAGTGTCAGCACAGATGTAAGTTTGCTAATGCTAGATATTTGTGTGTGTATTTGTATAAAACATGAATCATTCTGGTAGCTCAGGCTGTCAGCATATCCAGCAGCTGGCTGCAGACCCACTGATCTCCCAGTTGCTGGGGAGCTGTGTATGAGCCCAGAGGTCTGCCGTCTCAGAGCTCTTACTGTGCTAACTGCTTAAACTAGGTGGAAGTTAGCATCCAAATGTATGCGGAACAGAACACAGCCAGAGAACAGGAATAGGACTTCATGAGAGTAGTCTGAGGTGATCAAGTTGACATCTCAGTCAGACAAGCTTACTCACCAGTATACACTTGACTGGCCCCTTTGTTCCTTTTTGCTCCTTGTTTTCTTGTTTTCCCTTGCACGTTTAGCCCAATCCACTTACATCCCTTCCTTTCCCTGCTATTCCTCTTTCTGGTAAATGTATCATAATGAGCCTCCTACATTCCCCAAATTCTGTCCCCACTGCATATCTTTATGACTGCTATCCCTCCTTCCCTTTGCAAGGTGTATAGGGAAGGGAATTTGCTTGATGGAGTCCTTCTGGTGGGTTCTGCACAAGAGACAATGGGCCAATTGTTTTCTTCAGTAGACTTAGGCGTAACCACTGCCCTGTGCCCTATTTCCACTGATTAGGTTTCCAGGGTTCCTCCCCCCACCCCATCATTTTTCATCCTGTCCCAGCTTTTGTATTAGCCTTTAGTCATAGCACAGTCTAAAAAGTTTTGTGCTGTAATTGAAACAGATAATGGAAAGACAGTAGAGTAACATTCTATTTTACCATAGCCACTATTGCTCTTGATGTTTAAATGTGAGCTCTCAATGTTTAATTGACTTAGAGTGTCTGTGTCTGAATCAGCTCAAATATGGTGATTTTTTTTTGCTCCTTGTGTTTTAAGAATTAAATCATGAATACTCCCAGTAACACACTTATCATTGAATTATTCTGTTTTCTTGCAGATAATCAAGTGATCTGATGTTCATGAATGAGAAGAACAAAATTTTTATTTGCACACATGAATCCTTTCGGTAGGAAACTAGACTTTATGTTTTATGACTGTGCTATTTATAAATTTTAAACTATCATAGTAGGATTGTTATTGGGAAGTAGGGCTTAGTAGTTATTTGAGGTGAACTTTGAGGGGTTGGTCTCGATGATCTCTAGAGGTCCCTTCCAACCCCTACAATTCTGTGATTCTGTAATTCAAGAGCAATTATCAAGTTCTAATTTAAATTCGAATTTTCAGTCTTTAGAATTTTCCTCTTTACAACTTATGTTTCCCTTGTCTGTAAAGGAATACTATATGAATAAAAGTCATGAGATTATGGCTAAACATGCAGAACACCATAGAGGAAAATGACATCTTCAGGAGCCCTTCAGGAGGTGGAGGAAAATTGTCATTATTAGTTAAATCAAGGTTTACCATGGTGGTTTTGGTGATATTCAGAAGCAAAAAAAAAAAAAAAAAAAAAAAAAAAAAAAAAAAAAAAAGCTTTTGATGCATTTCTAGTAAGAGTTTTAGCAAAGTCCTTTTTTTCTTCCATCCTCATTTCCAGTCTGCTAAGGACAGGTGATGAGGTGATGATGGTTTCTTGCAGTTTTCTTGACCTACTTTGTCAGTTTAGATGTTGAGAGTTTTAAAAGGAACTCCAAGCTCAATTCTGTAAAATCAGTAGGCATAAGTTAGGTTTGGTGCTTAAATGCTTCGAGAGATAGTTCAGTATCTGAAACATTTTCAAGAATATGGGCTTTTGTGATTTTTATTTTTTTTTAATGTAAGTCTTGTAGACTGAGTTCATCTCTGTCTGTGAGAGAAGTTGCTCCATTCATCATCACATATTGACTGCTGATAAGAAAAAGGATTGCAAAGGGCCATTAGTATGAGATTTGTTTGAGAGGAACATAGGAATAAATATATTACAAACTCAAATGTAGGCTTTTCAGATAAAATCTTAAAGAACTTAGAGGTGTCTCCTGATCAAACAGCACAGAAATATGAAGTGCTTAATTATAAGAAATCAGTTTGATGTCTAACCTGGCATTGCCAACAGAAAGTATCCTTGCAAAGCTAGCATGTACAAACCTACATGCTAAATGTATCTACCTGGAATTATTCAGCAGAAATGCAGTTCAGAGGCATGTCTGAACTACCTGCCTTCTACACAGCTCACATGCCTCCATGAAGGTTGCCTGAGGGACCTGTATGTTGGAGGCTTCCAGCTAGGTGTCATGTAGAAGGGGAAAGCAGAGCTCAGAACACAATGCACATCTACACGTTTAATTTGCAGTATAATCCCAAACCACCACTTGTCATTCAGAAACACATCTACTGATAGCTGTGCCTAAGTCATGGTTAGGGACGTATGTCATCCATGTTGACGTGAGAATCAGCATGGGACGGCGCAGTCATACAACACCTACTGTGTAGATGAATGTATGCCCAGTAGGATTCCAGATGGTACAGCAAAGATTTATTCTCTTATTTATTTATGTTTGGTTTCATACAGGTGTAGTTCAGCCTTTCATGGTAATTTACTGTGGTGTTCTGAGATTCTTTAAATTGCCTTCCCCCAGGCCTCAGAGACAAATCTTATTTAGTGTTGAAAGCAGTAGGAATGTGAGTCTTGTTTGCTACAGATTGCTGAAACACTTCAGGCTTTAGACTCCTCTGGTAACAAAGCTTGTAATGGACAGAATGTCACTGGGAGTGGATGCTGTACAGTTGTTGCCTATTCCTGCAAGCCCGAAAATATCACAGATAGGAAATCTTTCAATCTGTGCTAAACTGGACAAAGAGTTCTCTGCCAATTTCAAGAAATGTATGTATCAGCATAGGTGAGAAAGAGATGCAAGGAATGTAAAAGCTGTAAGTAAAGTAGGGCGAGGACATTCTTCTCTGCTTCATAGCATATTTCTGTTTAACTTTCAGCTTCATCTAGCAGCATTGTAAGCAGTTTTCAACTCTACAATTTCATATTTTTATTAATTACACAATAATTATTGTATAGTAAAATGTAGCACTGCCCACTTCTGTGCATTCTAAAACCCTGGTACCAAATTCTGTCTGCATCCAGATGCACAGTTTTCTGGGGTGTGATGCACAGCTGTTGAGAACGGTGTAACTCCACGCTAAAAGGGAGAAATTCAACTACAATGCCAGAATGTAATAATTTTGTTCAAATTAAACCAGAAGCTTCAAGAAGGAGGCATATGATTCTTTAATTATCGGTTACTGTACCCTTGGTTTCGCATGACATTCTGAGAAGTCAGTGTGTACTGAATCCCTTATAAAAGAATGTATTCAGTTCTAAAAGTGAGGCATTCCCCACAGCATGTTCATTAACCATATTTATTCTTCTTGGAAATGATTTTCAAGGGAGATATAGGGAAGGTACACTTTTGATATAGTTACGACAAAGTGGACATTATTTTTCTATTAAAGCAAGTATTTTTAAAAAACAAGAGTTCTCTTCAGAAGCCCTACAAATGATATCTGAATCAAAAATACCAAATACCAAGCAACCATGGAAACGCAGGCTCCAGAACAAATGGAATATGGTTAATATGCCTGGAGCCTCCTGGCCACTTCTCTGCTGCTGCTGACATTCCTTCACAAAGCAATGCAAATATCAGAATGATGCTTTTCTTAGATGCTTTTAAACACATATTTAAGAGCAGATAACTGGATGTTGTGATTATTCTTTAACAGAAAATATTTTGAATGCATTTGGAAGCATTACATATGTAAAATAGGCTATCCAGCCATCTTATGCTCATGGACAGTTTTCTAACTGTTAATAATTCAAGATATTTAAATGGCATTGAAACACCAACCAGAAAAACAGACACTGGATCATAAAGACCACTTTCCAGCTATAATGAACATCCATGTCATATATATTTCATAATAGATCAGACTCTCTGGGAAAGCTAGATGGGAATTTTTGTTTTGTAAGCCTGTTCCAGCAGCTCATTTTTGTGAGGATGGGTTTTTTTGTTGTTGTTGTTTGTTTTTTGTTTTTAAGTTTCTTTTGAATTAATTACAGCCATTCATTCTTGTTTCAACATTTGGTAAAATTTATACATTCTTTTTTTCCTCTCTTTTGATGATAATCCACTGGTATGTTTATAGAGGACAGTCAGATCCTTCCATGGAATAAAAAGCCAATTCCTTAACTCTCCTTCATGCCTCTCATGAGGCAGCCTTTGTGTTCCCTGTTTGTGTTAGCAGCTGTTTTCTAAATCTGTTCTAAACATATTAACCTGTTTACTTCTGTAGATTATCCACCTTCTGTAGGAAGAGGGAACGAGGCTGTTTTCAGCATACAGATGACCAGAATTTTATGTGGATTTTTTTTATGACCCATCTACTACATGTGTGGCAATAATAAGTCCATATCCCCGTTTCTCATATCTCTCCTGTTCTTTTTCATACCCACATCACAGAGGTGATTTGTGATCATTTAATTTTTAAATAATGAATGATCCCAAGAAAAAATACTTGCTTATAAATGCACTAATTAAATCCTATCACTATTAATTTTATTCTTTGGGTCTTTGGTTTCCAAAATGATCCTATTTTACTTCTAGAGTGCTCTCATTCAGTTGATAATGCTTCTCTGTTTCTTTGCACAGAGAAGACATGTCTCTTATTCTGTAATAAAAGAGAAAAAAATATGTTGTCAATACCCCATTGGCAACTACAGTGTGAATCTCAAATTGAAAGTTCTTGTTTTGCAAGTGTTCACCTGTGTTTTATAATAATAAAACAACTCTGTTATTGTATGTACGTGAAATTGTTACTGCATACAGTTCATTATTTCACATTTACTTGGGAAAAATATGCCTCAGTGCTCAAAATGGTCTATACGCTGCTTTACGTAACACCATGTTTACAGCTCATTTCTGAAACTGAATACTAGCAGTTGTGCCTTGTAGGTTTCGTATGGTCATAAAATTTGCATGTGCTTACACAAAACCAGAGTTTTTACTAAAGAGTTCTGCCCTGCACTGGCTGTGTATACTCAGATCGCTGTGAGTGGGTTTAGAACAAACACAGATGCAACTGTGCAGAGCATTGCTCAGATGCGTGCATAAGCGTGCCTAGATATTCAGAAGTGCTTTGTCTTCGGTGAATATGTTTTAGTATCAAAGAAATTAACTGATACTTCGTTTCCCTTTGTACTTGAAAAAGATTCATGTTTTGACAGGCTATAGTTTCTCGATACAGAAAAGGAATTGCTTAATGAAAATAGAGTCATCTGATAAACCACAAAGAATTTTTCCTCTGCAAAGAGACATCTTGTTCTCACGCTGTGCTACACTGAATGGTTTTGAGCACAAAATACCTCTCAGATGTACATGTTAGGAGTGGAAGGCTGATGTAAGGAGTTACCCCTTCAGATAATTAATGTTTATTCTTTATTTTCCGAGAGTAAGGCTGCCTACCAACTCCACTCACCATCTCCAAGCAGAAAAGTGTATCGGTGGGGAAAGGAAGAGGTTTGCTTCGATTCATTCTGCCCTTTCTTCAGCCTAAGCAGACTGAGGAGCAGCTCGGGCTCCCGGTCGCCCTGAGCTATACCCTGAGTGCTGAGGACACCTACCGGTGTCAGCCTCCGCAGGCACCGGGCTCCGCTGCCTCCGGCCTCGCTGCACGGCGCCTGAGTTCTGCGCTGCCTTTACAGGCTGAAGAAAGAGGCGCGATAATCGCTCTTTGTCTGGTATTTTCGCCTGATAAGTTAATTGTCAAGACTTTTTCCGTGGTTTTCTTCTCTCTTTTTGCCTTTTCCATTTTCCTGCAGAATTAAATGCGGTAAAAACAAGGAGTTGAACACACAGAATCGTTCTTCAGGCTGAATGGTCTGAATTTGACATTGAATGGACTGCCCAGGGAGGTGGTGGAGTCACCGACCCTGGGGGTGTTCAAGGAAAGGCTGGATGTTGTGTTGAGGGACATGGTTTAGTGGGAGCTACTGGGAATAAGTGAACGGTTGGACTGGATGATCTTTTAGGTCTTTTCCAACCTTGGTGATTTTATGATTCTATGATTCTATTTTTTGTTATTACAAGGCTGAACCTCTCAGGTAAATTAACATCAGACATTAGAGCTTTAAGAAAGCTCTAAAGCTTCTGTGTTCCAAGATGCCAAATAAACGTGGAAGATAAGTTAATGCACTAGAAACCTAATCCCAGCACTGTTATCTGCTCAAAGGCTTGCAGAAAGATCTGTTTACTACTCTCCAACTCAGGTTTTCTTCCCCTGAAGTGAAAATGTACTTTTGCCACACCTGTTTGAGTAATAACAAGAATCAATTAGCTGCAATTCAAAAAGGACTTTGATCAAAATGGATATATATTACATGTTAACACTTTTATTTACTTTTGCATGATTGCATGTTTTTCAGTGAGTCCTTGATGTGATGGGAGACGTGGAAATCATGAAACAGAATTTGATATCGTCTGTTCAGATTATATTGTTACTTCCTCTGACTACAGTGGGTCTGACAAGTAAGTACAAAATTTCCAAGAACACTTGTTTTCCTTGAAACACTTCTTTCAGAAAAGTCTGAGGCTTTACTTGATCTATCCTGACCATCACTGGAACCTGTGCATATTTGAACTGCTTTCTTTCAAAGTTTTGTATGGAGGTCTTGAAAATGGCTTGAATCCTCTTTTCTTTTTGGAGTATTAATTTAATGATAATATGGTGGTGATAATGAAAGGTATTTGCTCTCTCCCCACCCCCACTGCATCCTTATCACCTTTTTGAGAATTAGCATCACATGAGTAGTAACACTGTTAAAGATATGGTATGGAACTTTAATGAAGTAAGAGTAAACTTAGGTTGAAAAGCCACATGCTCTTCCTGTGAAAAAGTATGTAAATTTATGGTCTATTTTCTTGTTGGAAGTTAATGACAAGTAATTTTAACAGGAAGTATTCTAAAATATATTAGGATTATTATGGGTCGTTCATAAAATTAGCAAACAAGTTCAGGTTGCAGGACAAAAAATGTTACATCCACCTCATTGATTCCTTCTTTTTATAATCTGTCTTATCTGTAATTTCCTCTGATACATTTAGAGATGTGTAAACAATGAAATTTTGAATCAATCACAAAGCTACAAAGCTGATGGAAAAGTTTAATTCTAAGATGACCTGAAGATAAAGATTTTTGATGTGTTAGGAAATATAAACAGTAAATCATGCATTTGATTCCATGCTTTTTAATTTATTCTGAAGGTTACTGAACACTTCTGAAATTTAGGTAAAAATGAAATTTTCATTTGAAAAAGAGAAGTAAATATATACTAGCAGCTGTTTCAGAAATTTGAGATAAAATATATGTAGTTTTCTGAATGTCTTGACCTTTTTTCCAGGAAGATGTATTTGCGAAATTCATTCCTTAGTTTCAAATAATTTTATTCTCCTCAAGCATTTCATGTTGAATTTGCCATTCAGTAACAACTATAACAACAACAACAAAAAGAAAGAAAGAAAGAAAGAAAGAAAGAAAGAAAGAAAGAAAGAAAGAAAGAAAGAAAGAAAGAAAGAAAGAAAGAAAGAAAGAAAGAAAGAAAGAAAGAAAGAAAGAAAGAAAGAAA